>NC_088284.1:99477335-99777720 GCF_036013445.1 Caloenas nicobarica | reverse complement strand
GACTATAAAGGTAGAAAAGTTCATTCCACTTCCCAATTATCCAGGACAGAATGGAACAGCAGCAGTAACCCAAGATATTGCTGACTGTTTCAGTGTTTAATTTCAGGTGATAGTGCAACACATAGTTGTAACTGAGACAAACACACACAAGACTGGAATAATTTATTTAAGCTGTAGTTACATAATATTTCTTTTGTACTTTCAAAAAGAAAATCTACATGCTACATCAGAGTTGCAGGATCCTAGTGTTAAAACTGAAAGTAAACTAAACATAATGCAACTTCCAATATTTCAAACACTTTCAGAAGCTGCAACTTGGGTAAGTTTTGAGACTCAAATGCCTCAAATAGAGGGAAATTCCATGCAACTCTGATCAACGGATTTTACGTATCTGTACAAATCTTGGCTTCAGGCAGTATTAGTTTGTCTTCTGTTCCTAAATATTAAGTTACAATTAAACCCGTTTCATAATAAATACTAAATCCTGAGGTGTTCGTACACTTGCCAATTCAAACCTTACACTGACATTGCACAGAACTCTTCCACAAAGATAAAATACAGTGGGGCTGTTCCTCTAAGTGCTACCTATTCAGTCACTATTCTGTTCCCATGTAGATCTAAACCCTGAATAACTGCAGAGTTTACTGGAATTTCTTGACATTTCTAGCAGCAAACTACATGGCAGAAATTGCTTTAATGGGAGTAACCATTACAGAAACAAGTCTTAACTTAAAACCAAGTATGTAACCAGCCAATCTGTATGATTAAGGGCTGAAAGAAGATCACAGGAAGTGATTCAGAGACTTCCCTTGAAATGATTGGAAGTCAGAGTTTTCCAATAATTTCTAAAGCGAACTGTGAATTTCTAAAGAGAACTACCTCAGAGCAGAAGTGAATCACATTAATTCTATTCCTTCATCATCATTAGAATGGCAGTTTGCTGCAGAAATAGTTATCAGCCCTCACTTGTGGGGCAGAACAACAGTTACTCATAAATAAGAATGATTAAACATCACTAGAAGACTCCCTTGTTCGATAAATTTGTATCTCAGATAAATTTCAGTAAAGATTTTTGACTTAGACTTCTACCAAAGACACTCTTTACCTTTTGATAGCAAGACTGTGCATGTGCACATATGCACACACTCACACTCAGCTGCTTAAAACACAACAAGTTTGTTTTCCAAAAATCTTTACCTTCCTCTCTAAGCATGTGCATACATTGATGAACAAAAATGAACCAAGAGGCTCAGCTTGTTGCTCTGCAAGGAGCAGGACAATATGTTACTCACATGAAAGGGCATTGCCAAAACTCCTTTCCTCCATTTAAACTCACCTGGAGATTCTGCTGAATGCGAGCAGGAGTGACGCTCTTGGGAATGACAACCACTTTACGCTGCACTTGCCATCTGTTAAGAAAAGAGAGATTTTTCCATGCATGTAGCCCAAGAACCACGACATTTATTTTGGTTGTGTAGCAATCTCTGGCAGCAGCGATGCCACTTATGTTTCTATGTGCAATAAAAATACCCAGAAGAGGGCTGACGTATCACTGTTTTGTGTTAGGACCTACTATGTCCAAGCTCAAGCAAGACAGAAGCCACTGGACTAATCAATGAGGGGAAGATGTTCGTGCCTTTAAACAAGCAAGTTTCAGGTGCTTCAAGCTAGAAACCCAAGAAACAGTCAGAAAAATGCACTCAAGAATTTTATGCAAGTTCTAACATGACAACCACCAAGAAACTAGAAGAAAACCCAGATACCTCGAAAGTGCCTGTCTAGTGGTTTGAGCATAGTCTTGAACGTGTTCAGCTGGCAGAGTAACCTGCTGCTGTCCGAGACTGTGCTAGTGGTATCAATAGATACAAAGCCAGGCAAAAAATGAGGATAAAAATCCAATTTTACTTATCCAGAATGTGATCAGCACCTTGTAATCATTCAATCATCTTGTTTCCCAGTATCCAGTAGCTGGTGTTTGCTACATTAAACAAAACAGCAAACAGTTCTTCAGTGCAAAGGAGGAAGGTCCTTTCCTCAGCCTCTCTTCCTGGGAACCCATGTAAATGCAGTAGCAAGAGCTTAAGGGTTCAAGCAACTGATTGAGTCCAAATTCTGCAGGTAGCACTCAAATGTGGTACACTGCTGCCCAAGTTGTCCCACTCCATTGTCTCTTACAATTGTTCTGTACCTGAGGATGATCTGTGCAGGCGATTTGTTGTATTTTTCTGCCAGTTTTTTGATCCCAGGTTCTTCTAGAAGCACAGGCTCATCTGGGTTTTTCCACATGCGATCTGGAGAACCAAGAGGACTGTAGGCAGTGACAACCAGTCCTCGTTTCTGGCAGTGAGCTATCAGCTCGTTCTGAGCTAGGTAAGGATGGCATTCCACCTATTAAAACAACCCACAATGAATGGCTAGAGAACAGATATCAATACAAATCTCTAAACAAACAGGAAGCCAAAAGCACATCAGAACCAGACATTTCACAGGTCATTCCAGATTCTGCAAAACCTTACGAGGATAAGCTTTAATGAAAGAACGAAAAAGCATCTGGTAGGCTAAGTTTACTGGAAAAGCAGAACTGGTCATCTAAGTTTAGAGTGCTGGATTTTCCCCACGTACCAAACACGACATCCAACACGCAAGGAAGCTCTCTACAGAATGGATTCAAGTTACTACCCCACAGTCTGTCTGTCTTATAGACAAAATTGTTCCTCAAAGGGCAGAGGAACTCTTCCACAGACCTGTTCAAGTAAGCAGATATAAACAGCCATACAACATGGACACAGGCCTCCTCCCCAACAAATTAATCTGTCTGGGAAGACCATCTCTGTGTCCCTGCTCCTGCAGAGGTGGCTATATTCTTCCTTGTACTAAGGAGGTTCATGCCTTGTGCTAAACACATAGCATTGCTTTGCAAATCCTTCACTCTTATGGACACATAGGAAAGGTATTTGTCCTCTCCTTTATTCACCTTACCTGGAGCACAGCTGGTTTGACAGTAGCCACGCTTAGTACATCATCGATCTGACGACTGTTGAAGTTTGACAGCCCAATGGCTTTCACAAGACCTTTTTCTACCAGCTTCTCCATAGCCTTCCAGGTATCCTTGTAATCAATGTAATCATAACGCATTGTGTTATCAGGATTCTTTGGGAAGAGATTGTCCCCTCGTCTGTAGCATCAAAGGCAAAGTGTAAGTACATATACCATATTACTTATGTTGGTCCTTCACTAAAAGAAACTTTCCTCAAAGTATTCTCAAAAGCTTATACATAGTTTGGAGGACAGAATACAAATTGAGCTGATTTGTCTGTTGAATTCCATTATGCTGACTTAACCTATAAGAAATTATTTCACATAGAGTCTTTCCTATATAAACTTGTTATACAGTACTTTGAACTACTTATCTGCACAGCAGTGACTACACAAAAACTGATAAGCCACTGCATACACAGCAGCAGCTCTTTGCATATTTTGGTCCTAGCAAAACAGCTGATTTACAGAGCAGCAGCCCAGAGGGTGCCATAGGTTTTTCAGTTTGTTCTTGAGGGAGGACTGATATTCTTCATAGCCTGTTTAGCTGCTACCAAAGATATCTTGGTTTAAGAGCTATCTAGAAGAGACTGTATTCAAAATACGCTAGTTTCCCACTCCTTCTGGATTCTGTAGCAGTGTCAGCATTTGATTCGAGTGCAGATTCTCAGAGGTCTTAACATGTACATATTCATTGTAGGCTGGATGTGTTTCCAGTTAGTCATACCAACCCCTTTAAAAAATAAAATTTTACCACACCACCACAACCTCCATAAACAAACCAAAAAACACAGACACAAATAACCTGGTTCTGCCAGGTGACACCACCACACTGCCAAAGGGCTGTGGAAGAGCTCTGCTTCATAACCACTGCAGGACTCTGCCATCTCAGGTCTCAGAAACTGTTTTACACAGCTTTAATTAGGCAGTGAACAGTGTGAGAAATAGCATCAGCTGGGGACAAGGGGAAAAGGTTCTTGTTCATGTCATCGATAAATCTAGAACCAAAAATAACTCTAAAAACCTTATAGGCTCGCAACTCAGAAAAGCAGTCTCACATATCAAGAGTAGTACATTAAGTGAGATTAATTTTCAAGACCTAGAGGCGCTGCGATTTTCATCCGGAAGTCTATTTTAATTTCTGCGTAAATAACATTAGTTTGCTCATCTTCACAATAAAATAGGCATTACAGATAACCACACATTAAAACAGTTGGAGTAGAGCTACTGGAAAACTGGAGAGTGAAGAGTTTCCAATGAGAAAACATGAAACTGCTTTATTACGATGTCAGCTTTGTCAACAGTTTCCATAGCATCAAGCAAACTTAAATATTAGTAATATCTAAATATACACCATTATTCATGTTATGATCAAAGCAATGTTTAATGGTTTGGTGTTTGTTTTGGGGTTTTGTGTGGTTTTTGGTGTTTATTTTTCCCCTCCTCTCTCTCAGTTAACTGGAAATCAAACCTGTTTCACAACAGGGGGAATTTTTTAACAGTTCTTCCTCCAAACCAGCTCTAGTTGGAAACACTTCCTCATTCTGTTATGACGAGGAACATATTTATTTTTTTACCATCTTTCCTCCTACTAGTGTTGTGTGCTTTGTAAAAGTCAGTTCATACGACTAGAAAGGGGAAAAACACATCCTCAGACTTGCAGAACAGACAGAAGCCCCTTAGTCTGACAGGGTTTCCACTGTTGACTGAAGTCTCCACGCAAACATCTGGGCAGGAGGTTTATTCCCCCCCAGCCTTTTACTGATTGTGAGAGGGGGAAGAACTGCTTCCACACCTACAAGAAAATAAAGCAAGGAACTCTGCTTCTGATGGGGCTGTAGGGTAAGTGCATTTAGCACTTGAATGGAAAACTCTCTCATCTTGTATTTCCTCAAATCATATCATTACTGCAATTAAAGTGTCATAAGAAGTCATTTTCATTTCTTCCTCATACCAACACCACGATATTGCATGTGCTTGGCTACTCCAGTACAGTTAACAACTACTAGTGAGTAGAGTTGTCTTCTTTGCAAAGCACTTAATTATCATTTTACAGATAAGAAAAACTACAGTACAAAGCAGCTTCGATATTTCCCCAAGGTTACCATGTAGGTCAATGGCAGAACCAAGAATAGCAGCCACACTTCCCTGATGTCTAGATGAAGACACTAAACTATTTTAAACTTATCATATATTTTAAACTCACAGAATTTACCTCATAGCAAGCCAAATTTTCAGCTAGTACGAGATGGCAAGCTTCAATATAGAAACTTGTCTCATGAAGCTTTATTACTTTTTCCCAGTTAGACTACTTTCAGTTACCTAACTTCGGCACCCATGCCAGATTGTCTCGAGTTTAGCGATCCTAATTTCATCATGTAGTTGTTCTCACAATTTAAAAAAATTAAGTAATTGCTTAAAGATTTTAAATTAAGACTTAATACTCATTTTTCCAGTCTCATCATTGCTAAACAATGAGAATAATTATCCCTTTTCTATTTACAATACTTCTACACAAACCCAAAAGTTTTGTCTTCTCCACTGTATGTTTACAGATGTGATACAAATCTAACAGCTAACAAATTCCCACCCAACTGAAATTCAAAGAATGGAACTCAAGCAACTGCTTCTGCGAATGAATGGACCAAATTCAAGTGTAGAGGTTATGGGTAGGAAGTGTCTATACGACAGTCTGTAGGACTGCGCCATTAGCCACACTGAAAAACATCTTGCAGGCAGCGTAAAAAGGAAGAAATGCACCGTCCAGAAAGAAGCTCCTCAGGACATAACACCAGCCACTTGCGTAAAACTGAGGTTTCTGCTTTCTGTGCCCTTTCCAGGTAGAACTTACTCAAAGGCATGAGGCCAGTGCATGAGGTACAGGTCCAGGTAATCCAGTTTCAAGTCTCCAAGTGTTTTCCTTAGCGCTGGCTCCACATCTTCTGGGTGGTGCTTGGTATTCCAGAGCTTTGATGTTACAAACAGGTCCTCCCTCTTAATAACCTTTCAGAAAAGGTGGAGATCATAATTTACTGGATGAAGTTCAGAAAGGGAACTCCAGCAATTCCCCAACTAGCTTTAAAACCAACACAACAATATAAGGGGTTTGGTTTTTGTTGGAGTTGGTTTGGTTTTTGTTTTGTTTCTAAGGTAACACATGGAACCTACAAATTAAACCTTTCAAAAATATACTGGATGGCAAGAAAGAAATACACACTTGCATTAACAAGTACTAAAGTATACCAAATACTTAGCAATTTAGTAGAAGTTTTGAAAAACAAAACAATCCTGCCCCCCACACATACTCTTCTCCAAACTTTCCACTTCAAGCGTTAAAGCCACTACTAAGTGTGATGTGGCCAAAAGAAAGACTGCTGAGTTTATTCAGATGTAAATTTTGTCATTTCTATTAAACAATTCACATATTCTAGGCACAACCAGCTAACTTAATATACTCATCACATGTTACAAACCAAGAATGCTTCTCATGGAAAGAGTGTGGGAAAATAGACAGAAGTTTCCCCAGAACTCTGCACTGAAGTTTCTAGGTTCTGGGAGGAACACACTAAGAACTGAGCACTCTGTACCCTGTATGGGAAGTGTAAGACGTAGAAATGAAACAAATGGAAAGCTGGTTAACTAGGAAGTATAAAAGACAAAGGGGAGATCATATTTGCAAGCTGAAGCACAGAACACCATGAGAGGGCACTTCTCACTGACTTACATAGGACCAAGCTTCACTCAAGTCTGTACCTTGTAGAAGCTGGAATTATTAATTGCTTAGTTCCTCTCCTCCAAGCACTCAATTATTTGTATGTTTCACATATGATTGTTGTATTCAAAGAGAAAGACGTTTTAAAAATTCTAGTTTTAAGTTAGCTAGCTAATACAAACTGAATAAAAGAGTCCTATGCATCCTTTTACTAGTTACCGTATCTAGCAGGAAAGAATCCTTGGGACAAGCTGAAAACAGGCTCCTTCAAGCTAATCACAGAACAAAGAGATTGCCCTAAAGCCAAGGCAAGAGCAGCAGGAAAGGAGGAACATAAGAACTTTCTTTCCAGGAGCTCTGAGGTTGTACAGGTAATCCTTCAGGCCCCTCAGGCCAACAAGAGCAAGGGGATGAATTCAAGACTCCACCTCAGGTCATCCACAAGAATGCCTGTCACATCACTTTTTATTTAAGTCATTGACTCTCACTGCAGGCCCCAGAGTCACAGCTACCAAACCTTCAAATGCAACCACTTTTTTTTTTTTAAAAGTACATATTTACTCACATTTGGTCTATAACCAAAAAAACAGTTGCCAAACTTGCCGTGGCTACCCACCACTGCATGCTGTTCTAGACCGGCAAACTAGAGTAACTTTTCATATAAAACATGGCAAATATTTTCCATTTTAACTAGTGATTCTGGGAATCTCCCATTTTTTGGAGGCATTTTCTGTAGTTTCCCTGCAAATATTCCTGACAATATTTTTTCTTCCTGACAGTCAGGATGGTTATAGAGGAGAGAAAGTGCTCTTTCATGCCTGCTCCTGATTAATAAAGAACAGCTGGGATACACCAGGAAGAAAAGCTACAAATGTTCACTTTAGAGTCTACTTTCAGGTCACAGTTGTGAATTTCGATATAACACACAGTCTGCATGGTGGTTCTTGTGTTTTTACCTTGTTGGGCCCAAGGCATTCCTGGAAAGCCTCACCAATCTCCGCTTCATTGCTGTAAGCTGCTGCGCAATCGATGTGGTGATAACCCACACTTAGGGCATATTTCACTGCCTCTTTCACCTGTAATCAGAAACAATCCAATGCAACCAGTGAAAGGGGACACATGACTGGAAGGGGAAAAAAAAAGTTAGGGCCTTAGTGAGGAACACACCCAAAGTACAGATCTACATAAGGTCATGAAACAGAGTAGGATACTGTCCTCTGTGGCATAGCTTTAGCAGTGAAGAGCTAATCGCCAGCAGATACTGCAGGAGTAACAAGAAACAGACCATGCACACAGGCCAAGCACGCAGGAACTCACCAGACAGAATTGGGATTTCTTCTTAATTATAGTTGTCTCACTTGTCTTAAACACAAAATGAGCTTTAAGAAGCAGTTTTCAAATAAATCATGGCTTAGGAAGAAAATCTCTGGAACTAACAGACCAATCAATCAACGTCAGTCAAGCCTGGAAGGCATCTCCTCTCTCTCAGTAAAGGAAGAGCCTGTTTTCTAACTCCAGAATTGCGAGAGTTTGGGTTTGGTTTTATTGCTAACACTTAGTTTCCAAGATAATGCTATTTTATGGCACATTTTTCCTTCACATCTCATTCTCACTGATTGCAAAACAGTGGAATATTAACCCTCTGGCTTGCAGGGGATCTCCTGACCATGCTCACAACTTTGTGTTTTGCTTTCCACATTGCTGACAATGAAGGTGTTGCCAACAGCAGCACACCCCTCGCAAGAATCAAGAATTATTACATAATTCAGTCATCATCATCTCTGGGTGATGAGCAGTAAGTAAAATCTATTTCATTTAACTTCCAGTGGGCAGTAAGCATGTGTTCTCTTTTACATCTATCCAACTGAATTGCTACAGTTAAAGTAGCTCTCCTATCAACTTGTCTCTTGAGACTGTGGGGGATTGTAAAACACTCTGTGTATAAGGCTTGATGCAATAGGGCCCTAGTGTATTTATAGAGATTATGTCTCTCTTGTCAAGAGAGAAAACCTGTCCACAAAGGCTAGAGAGAGATTGATTTCTTCTAACTTAACCAAAGCAGCAGCATTTTCAATTTTAAAGCTGACAAAATTATTAACACCAATTAAAGACATGTACAGCCCTGCTTTCAGATGCTACAGAAAGAGAAGGGGGAATCAAATGTGAAAAAGATCTCTCTCCTACTAGTGGATTTCATTTCTTTTTCTTGTCAAGAACTGCAGTAAAGGCAGACACAGGATATTCTGACTGCATTCTTTGGCATTTTGAGAGGAAAACTGGAAAACTGAAAGACCACTTTCCCTTAGCCAGAATGACAAAGCACTCCTATTTCAGCAGTGAAGTAAGCTCTTCCTTTCCCTGGCAGGATGGTTTTCACAATCCTTATTTCACTTCGATAAAGACATTCCTCAGAAGGTCACTACAAAGTCAAGGTCATGGTAATTCTGAAATCACTTCCAACATAGTAAAGGCTTTTCAGACTCAATATCCACCCTCCCAAAAGGTGAGAGTTGTGGAGCTCAAGTGGAAAAGAAAAATAGCAATGTTCTTTGTCTGTACTAATCTCCCATTTCCTCTGTCAGGATAATAATTTTTTTAATCCAAACAGGCACAAAATTTGCCAAAAATGAAAGTAGGCACCATGTGAAGAAAACTAGGGATAAGACATTCCAAACGTGGCTCTGCAAAGCAATAAACAGGAGGCTGTATTTCTGTTATCAGCAAGTTTTGACGAATTTCTAGCACTGAAAAACTGAGACTGACCACTTAAATAAGGTTTGCATTTGTGCAAAATCTGTGTTTGTATAAGCTATTCTCAGCCTACTAGGACATTCCAATGTGAAGAGAGTTCCTGTTCCATGCAAAAGGCAAACGATCAAGAGAAAACATGCAAAAAAAGCATTTCTGGAGGGGAAGAAAAAAACTAACAACAGATAGATGTAAATTTAAGAAAAGTACTTTGTTTTAACAAGAAGTTTTGTATTTTTGAGATTATGTTCAGACAGGTACATGCATTTCCTGGGGGGCAGAGGAAAAAAGAAAAAAAAGAAGAAAAAAAAAATACAAGAAAAGCAGTTGGAGATACATATGCCTCTGGATCTCTGGTGTTGTGAAGTAACAACAGCCAAAGGATCATTCAAGCATTCCTTATGCTCTTTACTTTAGCCTGTCAATACTGCTATAGAAGGTGCAATTACTGAGTTTTGCATTAGGCAAGTTGAGCCACACAGCTTAAGTGTGACCCACAACCTAGCACCACATAACTGCAGAAAGCAGGTCTGAAAGAACCTTGAGACATCATTGAGTTTATCCTCATGCCCCACAGCAGGGCCAACTAAGTCTAAACCACTTCCACACACATTCATCAAAACCCTTCTTGTTAGTGACTGACGGTCTATTCCAATACTTAGACATCTTTATCTTCAGAGCCTTTTAGATGTCTAACAAAGATGGTCCTGACACCACACCCTGTTTCTCACAGACATGAAATCCATCGCTTCCCCTTTGTGAGGGATTTTTGCATGTTTGGAAAGCGTCAGCACGACTCCTCTCAAACCTCTCTCGACCACGTAACTGTAGGTGCTTCCATTACGACTCACCTTTCCTAAGCCTTGCATCACTGTTGCTGCTGGCTCGACAGCTGGGTCCTGCTTTTCTTGATGTGGTTTGCCCAAAACCAGCCGCTGTATTGCAGCTGAAGCCTTACTCTCCTCCACTGTATAGCAAACTGCTAGGAACTACACTCCCATTTACACATCCTAGCAAGGAATCTGGTCTTCCCACCCCTCCTTTTGTTTTTGAAAATGAAGAAACATGATATTGCTAAAAATCAGTGGCAGATTGAGAAACAGAATCTATAAGTCTCAATTCATTATAATATCCATTATTAGATTTCCAGTTCTTCAATTTGCCCATCACGAGGTAAAAAAAAACTAACCAGCCATCTTTACACTTCCAAGCAACACAGAGTTCAAGTGACCAGCCCCAAGCCATTCCGACGAGGCTTTCACCCAAACAGTTCCAGTCAATAATACTTGGAAAGAAAAGGCTCTGACAGCCTGCCCTGCTGCCTGAAACGCTGTCACATTTTAACAGTTCAAATATTTTTGCTGACAGGAAATTGGGAAAAAGCAGATCACAGTCCACATGATATCCAGGTGCAGTATCACCAGAACATACGTGCTGCAGTATCACAGTTTGTACACACTGCACTAAAACTTGCTGAAAAGGAACTCTGACCACCACAGAAGTAATGCCAACTTAGAGTTGACATTCTCTGAAACAGTTTTTCCTCCTATACTTTAGATATAGAATTCAAGTTCCTTCCTTAATGTATACGAGTAGTAGTGAATTTTTGTGCATCTAACAAGGATTCTCTAGATTGCCTAACAAACTTTTCAAGAACTAAACAGTCTCCTCCATAGCTGCAATCCTGTCACAAGTCACCCAGCCTGACTGGTTTTCTGAGGCAGACATTTCCTCTTCAGCTTTCCTGAAGTTTCACACAGAAAAATACAACTTCCCTCAGCCTCACATCTCTCCTCCCCACAGAATCAGCCTCTGTCACTGCAGGTTAAACTGTTCATCTGGTGGAGATCAATCCTCCAGGTTGAAAGCACAGCCCACTTGAGAGAAGAGAACAAAGGATTAAAGGACTACAGATAATCAAGCTCCAATATTAAAAAAAAAAAAAAGCTACTGATATTCTTGATGCTCCTGTCTGAATGGACTTTACTTTGAACTCATTCATGCTGCCAGTTCATAAGCTTCTGTACTTGTTTCCTTCTGTTCAGTAGCGCTCCATCATGTTCCCATGGTAACATGTGAACCAAATTTCTCTTCTAGCATTTGATCATGTAAAACAGAAAACATTGTATTATTTTAAGTTAGTCTTCCAACCTGGATTTAGATTCGATAGTTTCCCCTCTCTGTTCTTACCATCTAGGAAACTAGGGCTGCAACGAGACCATTGTACTGCACAGCTAAGATCCAGCTACAAGGACAAGGCTTGTTTAGGATCAGCAACAGCAGTAATAGGGAAATTAATCACGACGGCAAGGTCAAGACCGAAAAGCAGCTTGGCAAGGAAAATAATTACAATCTGCAAAATGTTTACCTGAAATAATTTAAAAGCAATCTACTTCCACTCTTGCTTCTAATGCAGCCCTTGCATGAAAGAGCTTTCAATAAATAGCTTCTCACTGGGAAACAACTAGATTAAATGCAACCAATAATTATTCTTCTGCTCTGTAGGTTTTTGGTCCTTAGTCTTGAATTCACAATCACATTGATTCTCCCTGAACTACATTATGTCCTTTTAAGGGTAAATCATTTGGACACACTGCCAAATTGCTGGTCTGCATCTGAATTTGACAAAACTCCATTTAAAAATGCAAACAGTTTTGAAAAGTGATAAATATTAATTTATTTCTTCCACAGGAAAGGAATAGCACCAACTTTTGTAACTCTGGTCATTTTCTCCAATACGTTCTAGGATTAAATCCTAGTAAGATTGTAAATATTCCACAAAAGTGACTCCCATTGGCTTCTGTGGGATCCCAGAGAAGTTTTCTGGATCCCATGTGGGGTTCAGCTGCTAAAAGTGCTGCTTACTGTGGCAAAAATCCATCTGACCTAGGTTTAAATTATGCACAAGCAGGATCTTTCCAGGTTGTTTTATAAGACTGCACTTTCCTCAGAACAGTTAGTGCACAAAATAAACAATGCATTCACATTTTGTTTAGTTTCAGGCATCTGTTTTAGCACAATGCACATTAAACTGCTTTGCACAGAAATTCATCCATTAAGTTCCTGCATGTTAATAATCTTAATTTAGCTGTCAGTTTATGTTTTAAGTACAGAGCTGAACATTCATCCCTGTCCTCATTTAAGAGGTTGACTGAGCTCTCACACCAACTCAGCATCCACATTAGCAGAGCTTCTATTCCCAACAGATCCACCGTCCTGACAGTTGTTTAGACAGGGAACCCAACAATAAAGATGGCTCTGAATAGATTCGATTTTTATAGCTCATTTCCCACCTTTTCCTCTAGCTGGCATGAGCAAAAAGCACAATGGGTCATCTTGAGAAGGGTTTTAACTTTCCCTCTCAGTCAGGAGCAGAGTGTCACCTGACATACTCAAAAAAACCATAATGAAGCTAACACAAAAGGCATTAAAACAAGATTAAAAACAACAATAACAACTAACAATTCCACCAAGCAAGAAGACACTCCTGCTGGACACGGCACATACCTGCTGTGAAAGGCAATCTCTGCCCGCAGGAATTTATCTTTTAAACAAACGAAACAGAAAGGAAAAGACAGACAAAGGGGAGAAGTATTACAACAGGAAGCACAGTCCATAGCATGCAAACATCCCCACAGAGAATTTGCAGCAACACACAAGTGTTTCCAAGTGTAATGTTTGCCAATTCATTGCATTTAGAAGCAGAGTGAATGTCTAATGACACGTTACCCTTCTTAGTCTAAAAGCAGGATGACCCAAGCAAGTTCTTAATATTTCTGCTAAATGTAGGCTGACCACTAAAACAGGACTTAGGACAAGAACAACTAGAGTTCTTGACTCCCAAAATACTACTTTCAGCTGAGTCGTCAGCCCAAGCCAGAGGGATGTCTGGTCAGACTGGCAGCCTGAGGATTTCCCAGAAGAGTCAGGCACCATATTACAGCTACAGCACCTTTCCTGTCTTGGCTTTTTATCGCAATCACCAGCATCTTTCTGGATCCATCTCCCAGAGCACTATTGCCTGAAGCCTGAGTTAACAAGCCTTAATGGATCTGCTGCCGATGCTGCTTTTGTGCCTTAAGTCATGCAAATCCATACATACATTCCACTGACTTCAGTGGACCCAAGATTAAAACCATCCAAGTGAAGGATCCAGGCCTCAGATCTAGAATCTTCAAAAGAGGGGCACAAAACACAAATACTAGTTGAAAGCACAATATTGTGGTGTTTGCTTACTTGGCCACGGTCACTTTTCCAAGTTCCCAGTCCTATAAGAGGCATCTTCTGCCCAGTGTGGAGTGCAACGAAGTTGCATGCTGCAGACATTTTTGCCTAAAAAAGAACAAGAACAAACTGAGTTTTGCCACAATTCAGTAAGTTGCAACAAGCTACCTTTTCTATGCAAAACCAAAAGTCAGAGAGGTCCTTTTGATGCTAGAATAAAGATGAAGCAGGTTATTTACAGTCTTTACTGGTATAAAGGAGACGAACAGCTACGCTGGAGAGACTAAAAAAGGAAGCCTTTTTCTCCTCCTCCTTATTCTCTTGTCTCCTTTGCAATGCACAGGTTTAAGATTTCTCACTGTTGAGAAGTACAAAAAGAAGCATCCTGCAATAACATAGAATTAATAGAGAAGTTCAGGTGAAAACTTTTTTTTTTAAATCAGCAGTTCAGCATTGATGAGGCAGAAGGGAGCAAGAGATGTTTGTCTGCCCTTAGTGTACAGTAATTCCATGGAACCTCTGCATTAAGTCTTTCTCTTCCACCAGTTTACCACCAGCTGGCTCAGGAAACAAGCTCTAATTACTGCTGCTGATAAACACATTTTGTCAGAAACAGCTGATGCAGGTTAAGGTTTGAAGACCTGATACAGGCAGGGTTTTCATTAGGAGTGAGTGGTAAAGGCATTTATGAAGGCATAACCCAGAAAAACAAACAAACGTTCTGAAGAACATCACTGCTGGAGGACCAGTCCCATCTTTTTATGTCACATATGCGTTTTGTCATCCTTGAATCCAAATTTTCACCAACTCAGAGCGGAACTACAGCTCATTACCAAGGCTGTCTTGCATTTTGAAGAAAACCAGAAACATTTTTGCTTTCTTTGCAACAAGCATAATTGTTAATGAATTGTTATAACACCTGCAACAGGCAAATGCTACCAAATGAGAAGACTACTTTAAAAAAAAACACACTAAAAAAATCCCTCCCTGATGTGAAGTCAGGACCAGCAGAGAGGACAAAATGGAAGCACTTTCAAAGCTGGACACTAGGAAATAACACCTCAGTACACAGACCACATAAAACTGGTGTATATATTTTTTAATCATTCTGACATATAACTAGAAATAGCTGTGTACAAAGTGAGCTAAAATGCAGTAAGTCCTTACATATTTATCTGTTTTGAATCCCAAAATAACTTTGTCTCCTGCTCTTTTCTGTCTCCATGCTCATTCAGAAAGGGACATTTATCTTTTGAAGAGCTCAAAGATTCCTTGCTCCCGTACTGCCAAACTCTGCATGTGGACTCTGATGGAAATTCAAGATTAAGAGCTCAACTCTTGCATAAGATGCATTTCAAGTACAAACGGAATGCAATAACTAGCATTGCTATTATAAAAAGCATCACATACCTGATTTAGGACAAATTCACAGAGGAGTAGCGTTCTTCTGTTACTAAAGGGAGAATTAAAAAAAAAATATTATGTAAAGTCAGTTGTCACTTTGAGCCTGGGCTTCTCTCTAATGCTTAGCACTGCAATATCTAAGGATTTTCCCTGTGAAATTCAAACGAACAAAGGTCCAGCAGGATCTTCCATTACCTCCTGCTGGCCTTATAGCTGTTGCGAACAGCAATCTGCTCACAGCGGCAAAGCTTTTTATCAAAAAGGAAGGTTTTACCTTGTGTCCCAACATGCCCACAATCTATCTGGTCAAACTTATAAAAAGAAACTGCACTCAGGATGAGCTCCAAACCCAGATAGCTGATTTCAGCAGAAGCTGAGGAACTCAGGTCCCAAGTTCAACTGTGTGCAAACTCATGAATGCTATTTAAAAACAACAAAGAAAACCAAGCACGCGATGTTGGTTGAATGGCTGACTATGTAGGAGGAATGTATCACAGAATCACAGATTTCAAAGCAGAGCATTCCCACAGCATACTATCCCAAAATAGCTCTGCCTTCTCCACATTGTTATCATTTTCCTCAGATAATTAAGTCCCAGCTGATGGAAGTGCTCACACAGAAAGTTTATATTTTCGATTTCTTGCTTAGCTTCTCAAGCCATGTTTTTGTAGATTTACAGCCCACAGCAAACACCCTCCTTGTTTCATAGAGACCTAACAGACTAGTTAGAGTGATCCTGACCTGAAGGCCATTGTTCACCACGGAGCTGGTGACCCATGTAATAACAGTCAACCGGAGTAGGTCCAGACTCGTGGCTGCACTTCACATACAGCGTGGCCTTCAGGCCTGTGCTGGGGGAAACACAGCCCATGGCTGCAGGATGAGCTCGGACGGCTCGCTGTAACAGAGGAGTCTGCAGGCAGCTCCCACTTGGTACCTGTGATTACACCCCCTACACGTCCTTGCCTTTATCTCAAAAAGCAGGAAGTTCTCATGCAAGCATCCTTTTTGTTTGACAGCAGAAACGATGAATAGAGCTGTTTTCTTGTAAAAGAATCCCTAATAGCTCGAGTGACTGAAACAGAGTAACCCTTTCTATGGACAGAGTCTGCACACAGAGGAGGCCTGTTGAATGCCACACAGCTCAGGGTTCCCAGCACCTGAAGCGATGCAAGACTTCAGCACTACTCTCCTTCATAGGGTAGCCCTAACTAACAGCCTTTGAGATGGTACTTCACAGAGCCTGAGGGCCTTTCTTATCAGGATTGTAACTGACCGGCACCTCCTGGTGCAGAACAGCAGTTAAACTAAAACAAATAGCTCTAGATTTGCACTGAGATGTATTAAGCCCAGGTGCCGGTGCTGAAGACAATTGGTGAACCAAACTGCAAGCGTTCACCCATTTTTTGGGGTAGGAAGTCTCTTCTGAGTCTGCATAGCAATTTTGTAGCCAGCTACACACAAGTGGGTGCTTTTTACCCGAATTTAGTTGCCTAAATAAAGGAATCTTCTTACATCATGCAATACAACTAAAGACTTAAGGCTTTTTGATTCACATTGGCCTGTGACACAAGTAAGACACAAACCTTATGCTTTACACAACCATGTTACACAATCATCTTAAATGCATCACTCTAGCCCAGAAGACAAGGTACACGTTTAATCAATAACTAGCATCAGCACATTTTCTAAGAACCATCTTGCTTCACATAAGTGTTGGATATTAACATCGCAGAGAAAGAAATACAGCCTCTGAACGAAGAGAAACATGCGAGAATTAAACACACTAGAAAAAAAATACACTAATTAATACTTTCCACTCAAATTCTTCCCCCTAACAAGATGTAAAAGAACTACAATGTCTGATAGCCATCATTATTTGATTCATTAAAAAGCTAGAAGCCTCTTTTCAGAAAGGCAAAGACAAAAACAAACATAGAAGCAAACCCATTCTGGACAAGCAAGATGTGGTTTTGACTTAACACCACCCACCTATTGCTATATGCACATAAAAGAGTTAAAGCACAGAGTAACTCAGAGGTGGTGTGAGCAGCCTGGCCCGGAGGACGCATTAACAACCAGAGAAGTGTAAACTACACCTGTGCATCAACCCACACCTACAACTCATTTTTAAACCAAAGTAAGGACCCTTCTATCAGTAAAACGCATATCAATACGCCTTACACAGAATCACAGAATGTCAGGGATTGGAAGGGACCTCAAAAACTCATCAGAGCAGGAACACCCAGACAAGGTTACACAGGAAGGCGTCCAGGCAGGTTTTGAATGTCTCCAGAGGAGACTCCACAACCCCGCTGGGCAGCCAGTTCCAGTGCTCCATCACCCTCACTGTGAAGAAGTTTCTTCTCAAATTTAAATGGAACCTCCTGTGTTCCAGTTAATACCCATTACCCCTCGTCCTATCACTGGTTGTCACGGCAAAGAGCCTAGCTCCATCCTTGTGATGCTCACCCTTTATAAACATTGATGAGGTCACCCCTCAGTCTCCTCCAAGCTAAAGAGCCCCAGCTCCCTCAGCCTTTCCTCCTAAGGGAGATGCTCCACTCCATTAATCATCTTCGTGGCCCTGCGCTGGACTCTCTCAAGCAGCTCCCTGTCCTTCTTAGATTAATATACATAAATATGCAAATAGACATGTTGAAAATACGGAAGTCCCTGCTATGGGATCGGTTTTGCCCTTCAGAGTGGAGACAACCCTCCAGAGTTTGGCTCCCCCGCAGGCGCTGAACGTGCCCCTTATCGAGGCGGCCCAGGGAGAGCCGAGCCGGGCCGGGCCGGGCCCGCGCCGCCGCCGCCGCACTCACCCGCCGCCAAGCACGATCTGCTGCCGGCAGCGCCGCCGCCCGCTCGTACCGCCCGGCCCGGCTTCCGCTTCCGCCGGCCAGCGGCCACCGGGCAGCGCGGCCCCGGCGGGAGCGGCCCCTGCTCGGCCGAGGTTCACCGCGGTTCACCGCGGGCGGGCGCGGGCTCCCGCCGTGCCGAGGGTCCGGGACCAGCTTACACAGCGCGGGGTGGACCCTTCCGAGGGAAAACAAATCAAAAATACAGTAATGAGGGTTCGTGTCTGCCTCCGCCGCGGCAGGGCTGGCGCGGGTTTTCCTGCTGGGACGGTGTTTGAGCACCGACCCGCTCCCGGGGAATTACCGCGTTTGCTCTGTTTGTCTCTCGCTCTCGGTTCGGTTCCCATCAGGAAATACAAGTCGCCCGGACTCTCCTATTTACAGCCGCACAGTGATAAATCTGGTGGACTGCACCACAGAGGGAAACTATCTAATAGACAAAGACGACGTGAAATGTATCCGTTTATGTAAAAGTCTTGTGTGCTATTTGTTTTGGCCGCTTGAAGCTGTTTTTACTGGTAGAAAGACAGAATTTCCCCAGTTTTATTTGCAGCCCTAAATAATTGGACTCCAGGGAAAGCACACCACCAGTTACGCTCATTTTGCTTCAGCTTTTGCGCTAAAAGGTGCATAAAGAAGAGGCGCTTCCTGAGAGGACTGAGGCTCTTTTTGTTGCAGGTGCACAAGAATGCGTTTCCTTATTTGCCCGAGAAGATTGAAAGCAAGATTAAAACAAACCATTCAGCACAGTGCTTCCTTCTGTGTGTGTACTATCTTGCTTGTGTAGTCAAAGATACAACCTTCAACCGGAGCAGAGTTTGGCCCATAACCGAGAGAAGACTGTACGCATGATCTAAAACACAACTAAAAAACCATAAACCAATTTTTGCTTTTACTCCAGGCTTCCATTTTAACTCATAAACATTCAGAATTTGAAAGTAGTAAGATTAGGTCAGAAACAAGGCAATATATCTATCCAGCAGGGCTTTGAAGAGGTGCTTTATTTTCAGAAAGATATTTCTGCTGCAGATTCTTTGCTGTTCTGACTTTAACTGCTCAGGAGGCTTAAAGGCACAAAGGTTAATTAATCTCTTGGGCATTCACATGACCAGACTTTGCTGCTGTGCAGCCTGTTTTGACAAATGCAGGAAAGTGGAAAGAGAGTACAAAGACAAGACAAAACAAAAGTAACAGGAAGTAGAAAATTGAGAAGAGGAAATATTAAAGGGGGAGAAAACACTGCTGGGTTTGATTTATTTTTATGGATACCATGCCAATCACAAATCCATTTGAAAATCCACCATCTTAATGCAATAGAAGATGCTTGAATTATATTAATATCACATATGAAAACTTTAGCAAGCCTCATCCTCCAATAACATAATAGGGAGTAAAAAAGTAAGGAAGACTAAAACATTTTGTCATCAAAAGGCAGTAATTATCCAAATATGCAGTAATAAAGTTTGTTAATTAAAAAAAAGATATGTAGAGAAGGAAGAGGTAACCCAAGACATTTTGACCTAGAAATACAGTCATCACTTGAGGAAAACAAGGAAAGCAAATGTGTGCATTGTATATTTAATGACATGTAATTGCTTTCATTAAAACTATTGTGCACCAGCTGCTTGTGCATAAATGCCCCAAGGCTTGGGAACATGTCAGTTGTTGACTTTTCAGTTTACTTTTTGCATATTTTATATTAAAATGTCCCCACGTGGCCAGGATTTTAGTCTTACTGTGCCCCTGATGGTACCATGTGTATACAGTAAGTTCAGTGTGTTCAGAACTGAGTGGGCTCTCTGCATGTGCAGTGATCAGCTTGACAGAATGTGTCCTCACGTGCTGGCTTTAGGGGGCATGCATGGATCATCTCTGCCATAGAACTCATGTATATATGCTCAAGGAGCATCCCCAGCATATCCAGTTGCCCAAGCCCAGTTTACACTACTGCCCCAACTGGGTTCATCTTGCACTAGAAGTCCTGGATATGTACATAAACCCCTCAATTATCTTCCAACAAAATGCATGGAAACCCAAATGTGTGGCAGTGTTCTGAAGTAAGACCTATTTCTTTGCCTTTGTTTTTACATACAGTGGGGCTTTTGTTTTTCACATCAGGGACCCCTTCCCAACCAAGACATACGGGAGATACTGTGATCAAAATGATAAACGTAAAATCTGGCATAGGTACCAGTTTGGAAATCTTTGGGTAGTTCAGTGCTCTGGCACTGCAGGGCCAGCCAGCTCCTCTTTGTTGGTATGTAAAACATTTGTTGTGGCCATAGCGGTACGGATGGGTGCAGAGAGGCCTGCACTGGGGCTTCTGATGCTCCATGTTAATCAGGTACAAGCTGATCCTGTCTGGCAGCTATTTTAGCAGAAGACTACACTATAGCTAATTCCCTGTGTGAAGAACAGTGTGTGGAGAGAACTCTGTCCTTCCAGCACCTGCTTGGGTAGACATGCCCCTTCTTTCTTGGAGATTTTTTTTTTTTTTTAATCTAGGTAGCATCTTAGATCTAAAGATTTTTTTTAAAAGGCTGCACAAATCCATCTGCTCACTGAACAAGGAGTGGCCATGACAATTTATCACTCCAAAACCTCCAGAAATTGATGTTTGGAAAAGACTAGCTTGGAAACTAATCAAAAATAATGAGGCCATGGACATATGAATGCAAATGCAATGCTTAAGACACAAACCCAGAACAAACTGTAGTAGCTCTGCAAAATGAGCATATTATGCATCCGAAAGTGTGATAAATGGGCATAACAAGCACTAAAGGAATCTGAAACCATGAGAAAGTGATTACTGTTTTGTCCATTGGTAAGCATGCCAGAGTTGCAGTAAGACTACATTGTTCTAGAGGTTTTAATTAGCACTGCCTTACGTTTCAGAGGTTAATCTGTTCACAGGTTCATGGCCTGAATTGATAGGTTGCTATATACATGTCTCAATTCATTGACCTCAATTATTGTTACAACAAACTTTTTTTTTTTTCTGTAAAAGGTGAAGCATGCTGTAACAACAGAAACAGCAGTGGATAAATTATTTGCATTAAGATGAGTGCAGGTGGGTGTTTTTTTTACATGTTACTTTGCTTTTATTATTTAAGGAGTAATTTTATCTGGTATTGAAACCAGTCATCTCTTGGGCGAATCATCACATGGGTATGGTCACCCAGCAACACTATACAGGGATATAGATTATAAATATTTGAAGTTTGTTAACCCTTTGTAGTTTTCTGCTGGTTACAATTTATAATCAAGTTTTAATAGGTGTAAGAAACACAACTGTAAACTGCCAAACAGATGAATAAAAATCAGTTGGTAAGCGAATTTATCACTTTTGATTAAAGCAAGCAGTTTTGTCATTGATATGTCATTAATGGTCTTTCATACTCATTATTTAATACAACTTTTATATTTAAATTCAGGACTTGGTCCTCAGAAAGTACAAAAACTACTTAAATTGAATTTTGGATCCAAACACAGTGCTTATAAGGATTCACTGAGACTAAATGTCCCTCAGAGCAGCTTTGCTCTGAGAATGATGCAAAACTCCCCGAACTGAGGATTTTGTCTTCAAAGAGCTTTCGTCCCACCCCTGAAGCTCCAAGTTAGTCTGAATTTACTTTTCAGCTTTTTTGCTGACTCGCGTAACTTGGATTAGTCTTCCCACTGATGGAAAAGAATCAGTTAAAGCCTTGGGAATTAGTATTGGGTTGAGGAGGAAGCTGGTGATGCAGGGCTAGAGGATAAAGATTTGACCCCACACCTGTGTAATACCGTGAATGCATTTTGCTTACGTCTGAAGGTCTGATTGTTTTTTTATATTGAAGTCAATGGCCAACTCCCATTCCCCTGACAGGCCAGTCATCACGTACATTCCCTCAAAATCCTGTGCAACCTCTGCCTCTTTGATGATTTAAATAATTATTGCTTTCTTATATTAAGGCATTTAAAAAGTAATTTATTCTTGCAATAAGCCATCTGAATCATCTTCCCACGAATTGTTCACAACCATTACACTGGATATTTCCACGGCACCTCCCAGGACACCATCCGGAGAATTAGCTCCATTTATTCAAATTCTTTTGCTGCTTCCAACAGTCGGGGGCCGTGTCCCCGTTCCGATAAGGCGCTGCAAGCCCGCTATCGAGCACCCCGCGGGGCAGCGGGGCGAATCTGCCAAGTCATGCTGCCCTTGCAGCGGCGGGGCGGGCAGGGAGGGGCGGCGGGCCCGTCTCCTCGCGAGATCGGGCGGGTATAAAGGGGGCGGTGCGGCGGGGGCTGCCGCAGTTCGGGGAGTTCGAGTGTTGCGGTCTGTGCTTCGTCGGCTCTTTGTGTAAGTCTGGGGGGGCCATGGCCGCCTGGGGGGCCGCGGTAGCTGCGCGGGTGTGCGCTTTGCTGCGAGGTGTCCGGGGCGGTGTTCAGCTGGGCTTTTTTGCACAATGCTATTTTTTGTTTGCTTTGCCTTTTTCGTTTGTTTGTATTCCCCTCTGCGCGGACGGGCTCTTAAAGGAAGCGTGCAGAGCGAGCTCTTGCTCTCTGCATCGCGCCGCTTAAGGCGCTCTGTGCGGGGGCTGCCGCTTTCTTTTCATTTAGTTGGGGGAGGGCTTTGTTTTTTGGTTGATTGGTTGGGGTTTTTTTGGCGGGGTAGGGTGCAGATACCTCTTGCCTACGCACCCGCCTTTATCAGCTCTGGCCGCTGCGCTGCCCGGGGAGGAGCCGCGGGGCGATCCCTGGGGAGGGGGGACGCGCAGCCGGGCTGCAGCGCCCGCCGGGAGCCGAGCCGCCTCGCCCCTCCCGCCCTGCTGGGCTGGAGGCTTCGACCCAGCGCTGTGAGACCAGCGGGCGTGTCGGCCTCTCGCTTCTAAGTCCTTAAAAAGAAAAAAAAAAAAAGACGTGCTGGTTTCAGCTTGGTGGGCGCACGCAAGGGGGAGGTGTCCCGTGTCGCAGAGCAGCGGAATTGCCCAGGCGAATGCTTTGATCTCGCTTCAGAGCGTTTTTTCAGCAGAGCGAATTTCGTGGTCTGCGTGTACCTGGCTGTGGTGTACGCGAACCGACGAGATCTGCGGCTATATTGTGCTTTTCTGACCGCAGCTCGGCAGCTTAACCGCATTTTTGTGACAGTCTGAAGTGGAAGGCTGGTGCGATTTGAAATGGCCTTTCACTTTTGTTCAAGATATCCTAAAGGTATGAATTACTAGTTAAAGAGTGCAGGTCTGGCTTATTATAATTGTAATTTGAAGATAATTGAGGCTGCGTGCGGCTAGGAGCAACAGAAAGATACTCTGGCCTGATTCAAGTGTACTTGATTTGCAGTGTCCATTCTCCTTTCCTTGAGAATGAACAGAAATAACATACTGAGTCTGTGGTCTGTTCCTCTGTGGTTAGGAAATGCTGTGGCTAAAAATCCAAGCAGAACATGTGATAACACATCCTAGCCCTGCACTGAGAACAAAAATGTTGGCAGGTCGCAGTAGGTGCTCCAAGGAAAGCAGATGGCTCTCTCGCAGTACAAGGCAACTAAATCTCTTGCAAACACTGAAGATTTTCATGTTACCCAAAAAGGGGGCAATAACTTGTAGTTCAAAAAGGGGAAGTATCAAAGAACAGTCTGGCAGCTTTTATTTGACATTGAATACCTAGTGAAATACTCTAGGGGATTTCCGATGGCACAAATATAGGAGGACTGGCATACTACTGAGCAAAAGGGTGACCTTGAGCTTGAGTAATAGAAAAGAATGCAATTCAGTCACAAAATGCGGGGTCGTGCACTCCAGATGAAACAGCTATTGCTTATGAGAAAAATCACTAGTTGAAGGCATCTTAAATATTGTGCCATGGCTGTCCCCCCATCCCTCTTACAGAACTGCAGTTTCAGAATTGCACCTGCGTTCATGGTGCTTGGCAGAGTGATCACTGACTCTTCCTGCTAGACTGTTTCATTGCAATGCTCTGGACACCCTGAAGTTCTGGCTGCTTCACTCATAAGACTCCTTCCCAGTCTGCAGCAGTTGAAGACTAAACCCTTGGATGAACATGGGGATAAAGAGCTTTGTTGCAAAAGGCAGTTAGAAACACTGAACAGGTTGGCACTTCTAAAATGGAAACTGAGAGGCAGATGATTGCTTGCTGTAAACTTTCAAAAGTAAAACTCTTACTGAAATGACTCTAAACCAATTAGTTTAAACTTGGACTGAAGGATAATTGTTTATGACTTCTGGGCTAGCTCTCCCGGAAGAAATTGAAGGGAAATGTTTGACTTCTGGGTTAGTTCTCCAGGAAGAAAGTGGCTGGCAGGGGGGAATGAGCCAAGAAATGAGGTGCTCGCAACCTTTTTTTAGAATGTACTTAGTCCTTGCAGGCAGGACTTGGAAGAATTCTTGAATCTCAGCTTTCCTTAGCAACATGAGACTCATACTAACCTTTCAGAGTTTGTTGGTTTGTTTTTTTTTTCCAAGGCAGCTAGTGCTAGTAGCAGTGTATAGAATGACTTTAATGAAATCACTTTTAAGAAGACTTTGAGTTGAAGAAACAAGGTTCATAAAGTTACTGATTTGAAAGATTACTCTGGAAATAAGTGGAATTCTAAAGTAATAAACTGCATTCCCAGACACAGCAAAACTACTATACAGGGTGTATTACAAATGACTGGCCTTCTAGTGCAGGCAGTCAGAAGTAGAGTTCTGTCCTTGTGTATCATCTTACTCCTCTTCAGTAGACTTGTTGGGGGGGAAACAACCTGGCTGTACAGGTTTAAGACTTGGTGAAATTTTAATTGCTAACATAGAATGTTATTCTCATGTATACCATGAGTCTTTCTAGTTGCAAATAAAACAAGGTTTAGTTGTTTGAAAGGCTGAAGTGTAGTTACTCCAGAGGGCTGTTCTCCAGAGATAAACAAAAGGTCTTTTCTAGAATCAACAGTAGGATAAAGTTTTGAGGTCTCAAATTCCCTCAAACTTGAACAAGGGTCTCCTCATCAAAAGTTCTAAATCCCATACTTTCTAACTCATCCACCAAGTGGAACTGGAATACTTACTGCATACTGCTAAAACTCAAGAAAGCTCTCCCTTTTCCAGACTGATGAGCTGATGCTGGTCAAAAATAACCATTACTATATCATTAGGAGACTGATAAGACATAGATCTTAAGTGCTAGCAGTCTTATCTAGTGGCTTGGTCTGGATATCTAGGCTGTGGTTATTGAACTGCATCTTACTGTGTTGCTTCTTCAGGAGAAAAAATGGTAGTGTTTTGACTGGACTACCTAGGTCACAAAGCTAAAACTGATTTCACTCTTAAGCTTTGTGTTGCAAGATCAAGTGCTGATAAACTGTCTTTGGTTTTCAATCTAAATCGATAAGATGCTTTGAATAAATGCTTACTTTCTGGTGCAAATGTACTATATAAACTGTATTTTTATTAACTCTGTATCTAGATTAAATCAAGATGTCTTCAGGAAAGGCTTTCATTGGAAAACCAGCCCCTGATTTTACTGCCACAGCTGTAATGCCAGATGGACAATTCAAAGACATCAAACTCTCTGACTATAAAGGTAAGCTTATGCACTTGTTTAATTACGCAGATATAATCTGGCCATATGCAGGAGTGGAGGGCATCTAAGGATAACTCTTGATTCAGTTTTGAAGTAAGAGTGACCACTTGGCAGTAGACTGAAGTACACATCTTGCGCAGTGGTTCTTGGTGGAGGCCGGAACATGCTTGGGAAGCTGTTAGCAGCATGGCTGAATGTCCTAGCTGTGATAATTGTTTGCAATTAGCATAAAACTCCTCTAAACTGTAATTTTGGATCAGGCTTGTTTGTCATACTATGTGACTGATGCACCATAACCAAAGTACTATGTGGAACAGCAAAATCATATCTTGTAGGTTTTCTGTTAGTGGAAAGTAGATTCCTTCCCCTAACCAATGAAGTTTGTGGTTTTTTTTTTTTTTTTAGAGTACTGGCAGAATGTTTGCTCAGCCAAAAAAGCTTACTAAAGTCAAAGAGCCTGAAGTATTCAAGTACTGATGTGGATGGCTTTAGAAAGACATTTTTAACTGGAAGTTGTTGTGCTCAACCTGCATGAGGGCAGTGAGTAGGTAAAGACTGGTCACCCTCAAAAAGGTCTCATTGGCTTGTAGCCTTCAGACCTGGGGCATTTCTGTACTCTGTTAGAAGACTCTATGGTTGACTACTGTTGTAGGCACTAGATGAACTCTGGGCCAGCCTATGGGAGTAGAGCCAGGAGACAGGCATTCCCTGTCAAATTTGACTGTTCTTGGAGACTTCAGTTGGTTGGGGTTCTGCATTATTAGCTGCAGAGTAGCCTTGAAGAGTGGTGTAGATGGTATTTGGCTGAAGTGCAAATCCCTTAGGTGCTTTATGGGCTTGCCATCTGTATAGCAAGTCTTAAAATAGAGGCATCTGTAGTTTGCCATTTAATTTTTAAAGGTATTGTTGTATCAAGCCTTTTCTCCTCTATCAGTATTTGTATGGTGGTTGTTGAATATGACAGCCCTCATAAAGGTAAGAGATGTAACTGGTTATGCTGCTCTTCCAGGAAAATATGTTGTGTTCTTCTTCTACCCCTTGGACTTCACTTTTGTCTGTCCAACTGAAATTATTGCATACAGTGACAGAGCTGATGAATTCAAGAAAATTAACTGTGAAGTAATTGGAGCTTCTGTTGACTCTCACTTTTGTCACCTTGCCTGGTAAGAATCAGCCTTTTAACCTAATAAAATGTTCCGCCTGCCTTCAGTTATTGCAGGAAGTGAATCCTGAGTATATTCAAACTTCATTACTTAAGTGTCAAATAAAGGCACTTGACGTATTGGTAGTGCCAGGTGCTTCTGAACAGACCTGAGCATAGTGTTCAGTTCTTTTGTTGCCTCATGGCAGACCGAGTGCAATATTGCAGAAAGGATCAGTTTATGTTGATCTTATACTGTACTCTGAACTGTCTATATTTTTAACATTTAAACTTCTACTTTTAGGATCAACACTCCTAAGAAACAAGGTGGTTTGGGTACTATGAAAATCCCATTGGTTTCTGACACAAAACGTGCCATTGCCAGAGAATATGGAGTACTTAAAGAGGATGAAGGTATTGCATACAGGTAATAAGCAAGAAGGTAAACTTGCTGTTAAAGTCTTATGTTGCAATACCTGAGGCATGTCAGGTGAATGCAGAGCTTGCATATACTTGAACACCTGCAGCAAGCTGAAGCTATTAGCTATTCTAGATGTAAACTGCCTCAAGCTATCAAACATTCCTACAAGGGGAGATGCTACTTGGTTCTCTTTAGGGTTTAGACTTCTCATGGTTTTGGTAACTAGACAAATGCCTGCTGCTTCCTTTGATTACGTGTCTGCACAGTGCAGGAGTCACATGCAGGTGAGCTGCTGCAAACATTGGTAATGCAAGATGTACAGAGTCATAAAAGTGATTACAGGTATCTCGTGATTAAAGTACAGATGTGAATTAAAACCCAAGCTTTAGCTTTTAGTCAGCTGTTCAGGGTTAAAGCTGCTGAGGGAGCTGAACTTCTGTGACTTCTTAATGTGAGTTTCGAGGACTAACTGAGCCATTGCTGGGTTGTGGTTGTGTGTAGGGTTGTTTGTGTGGGTTTTTTTTTCTGGAGAACAATGTGTGTAGCCTCTCCTTCAATTCCCCTTTTCCTTAGGTTTGTCTTCTCATTTAAGGAAGATAGTAGTAGAAAAACAAACTGGAAGTGTTGCTTTTCTGCATTAGTGTTTTGACTTTCCCCCATCCCTCCTAGTTTCTGCTGAATGTTAGGTTTTCAACTGCTAGTATTTCAGTGTTGTGCATACACTGAAGGTATTTGGTTTTGGGAGGAGGTCAGTAATAATAGATGACACGACTTACTGCTCTAATAAAATACTGAACTTGAGTTTTTGAAACTCACTGTCTTTTGAAAGCTGTGTTTAACTTCAGGGCTGTTTGCTTTTTTTTAAAGGGGTCTGTTCATAATTGATGAGAAGGGGATCTTGAGGCAGATAACAATCAATGATCTTCCTGTTGGCCGTTCCGTTGATGAAACCCTCAGACTTGTCCAGGCTTTCCAGTTTACAGATAAACATGGAGAAGGTAAGAGTTCTTCATCTTTCTGATCTTACATGTTTCTCTAGAGAACCAGTATTAACCAGGCAAGTTAAATTGAGGTTTACTGAAAGATACTGAATATGTGTATAGATCTGTGCACAGCAAATAACTGTCTCTTGAATGCAGTGGGTCATGTAAAGCTGCTCGTTGAAGAACACCATAGTACTATATTTTATTCCAGTTGATGGTCCATTGAGTACTTGTTAATGCTGAAATATCAGTTAAACCAATTTGGTGCTGGATGTCTTGTCAAGCGTATAACACTTGTCTCTCTCAATTAGTCACACAAAATACTAGAGATGAATCAAGAACATGTAGTAATTTATCCTGCAAGGTCAAACATAATTTAGACTCTGCTCTCAGACTTGGTAGACTGAGACCATCAGTACTAATATTCTGTTTTAAGCATTTAAATTCCTAGAAAGCCTGTTGAGCTGTGTGTCCATGTGTAGTGAGGGGAAAATGAGAGTCTCTTTGCCCATAGTTCAAGAGTGATATGAAGTGCTTGAGGCTGGTAGCTTTTCTGCAGAGTTACCAAAAAAGCACAGCAAATGAAATGTTTGAACCAGGTTATGGAAACTGAAATTGCCAGATTAGTAGTCTTCAGCTGTGATTAATTACAGGTGTTGCTGCTGGTCTTACTTAACTTGCTTCAGAACTTGTAAATCAGTGGCAGACTTTATTAAAACAAGCTGCTATTGTGGCTATGCTATAGCCTGAAGAGAGCCAATGTTTCTGAACTTCTATGCCATCCTCTGTCAGCTGAGGAGACATCCCTCATAGTTGATGATGGAGCAGTCACATGTCATGCAAATGAAGCCTTTTGGGGTTTACTGTGCCCTGGAGTAGTCAAAAGCTGGCAAAAGCTTTTTTTTTTTTTTCAGAGCTAGGACTACAGTCTCATCTAAACCAGGATAGACCAGAATGAAGTGTGTAGCAACACTCAAACTAATACTATAGCTAAAATTTCCAGTCTGGTGTGGAGCATGCATTAAGCCTTGCATGGCTGTAGACAAGGAAGACTGTCCAAAAAATGCAGCTTCTGGGTCATGGCAATTTTGAGGCCATGCGACCTCTGCATCTTGGTGACCTTTTGATAGCCATATAGGGGAACTAGAGACAGTTTAACTCCCCCTCCTTTCCCTGGAGAATGGAACTAGGGTTGATTAAGGAAAATATAGACTTGACCAGATTTAAGGAGAGAAGTGTACTGTAATACTTGTAAAGCCATCTGACCCAGGCTGCTGGAGGTGGTGTTACCTTGCCGTCAAACTGTGAAGCTTTTAAGCAGAGTTGGGGTGGGGTGCATGTGTAAAGGGCCAACTGTTCATGGGCAAACACTTGGTTCCTTGAGTGCTACTACCTACTGAACAAATGAGTACAACAGACTGAACATAATGCCACACTGAATAGTGTACTTTCTGTATGTTGCAAAGATGTATATGTGTTTTGAGTCACTAGCTTGCTTTAATGTTGTATAAAATGTTCTGCAGGAGCAGCTGGTAAGACTTAAAATTCTTATTGTTTCAGTGTGCCCAGCTGGCTGGAAGCCTGGCAGTGACACAATCAAGCCCGATGTTCAGAAAAGCAAAGAGTACTTTGCCAAGCAGAAGTAAACTTTCAGTCTGAGTGGATACTAGTATGCCTTACATAAAGAGCAAGCATCAGTTACTGAACTTTGACCAAGTCATTGCATCTGAGTCAAGGGATCATGTTATAGGTATAAACAGTAACTTTTTTACTTGAAAGAAAGTTTGTCCTGTTGACAGTACCTTCATAGAAAATCCTAATGATCAATATCTGTATACAAGGCCTGTTGACCTTAGTGACAATGCAGTGTATGTGTTGCATATAGAGCAGTGGTACCCTTTTGTAACTCTATTAAACTTGTGGAAAGAGCATACTGTCTACTGTTCTTATGTGTAGTCATCAGGAGACCTGAAAGCAATGCAGGCTGCGCTTCTGAAAGCTCTGTCTACTGAGCTGTCTGTAGACACCTACATTTCTAAAGGCCTTTTACAGATCCCATTAGAACAGAGATACCAACAGTTGTCATGTTGTAGTAGTAAAGTACTCTTTATACTCTTCACTACTTTGCTATTAGGTTGTGGAACATGGTTTGATAATAGTCTATCAGGCAATAATGTAGTGCCCATAGCATGAAGTACAGATGTGACTGACAAAGGCTGGGTATATTTTCATGCACTGTGTCGACTTATTCATTTTTTGCATCCAATTTGGTCAAAACTGGCTGTTTATGCTAAATTTTTGGGAATCCAACATTCAGTTTGAACACTGTACAGGAGTGGAAGACTGGGCTTTTTGGAAAGCAAACTTCCTTATATATACCGTTCATCCCTAGTCTATTCCACTACAAAGAATGGGAGTGAGAATATGCCAGTTATGCATTAGTTTGTAGTCATGTGGTTAAGATCAAAAAAAGGGTGGCACTACTAAATATGGTATTCAGATGTGCTTAGCCTTGTCTTTAATCTTTGTATTCAAGTGATTATGTGCATACTGTAAAAGTGAAAGCACATGACTGTAGCCTCAAGTTATACTAAAGCTGTAGCTGCTGTGTAGCTTCATGGTTAAAGATGGCTTATAATAAAGTCCTGAACTTCAGAGCTGAGGATTTGGGTAAGGGGTTATTGCCTAGCAATAAGAGTTGGAACCCTGTGATCTTTATGTACTTGTAAAGATTAGGCTCTTAAAGGCCAAGACCTTGTATCTAACTTCACCTCTTCAAGTAGTAAACAAATTCAGTCCCACTTAAAGTGAGCAATAACAAAGTTGAGGCCCAGGGCTACTTACATGAGTCACAGAATGTTAGGGATTGGAAGGGACCTCAAAAGATCATCCAGTCCAATCCCCCTGCCAGGGCAGGAACACCTAGGTGAGGTTACACAGGAAGGTGTCCAGGCGGGTTTTGAATGTCTCCAGAGAAGGAGACTCCACAACCTCCCTGGGCAGCCTGTTCCGGTGTTCTGTCACCCTCGCTGAGAAGAAGTTTCTTCTCAAATTTAAGTGGAACCTCTTGTGTTCCAGCTTGAACCCATTACCCCTTGTCCTATCATTGGTTGTCACCGAGAAGAGCCTGGCTCCATCCTCGTGACACCCACCCTTTATATATTTATAAACATTGATGAGGTCACCCCTCAGTCTCCTCCAAGCTAAAGAGACCCAGCTCCCTCAGCCTTTCCTCATAAGGGAGATGCTCCACTCCCTTCATCTTCGTTGCTCTGCCCTGGACTCTCTCCAGCAGTTCCCTGTCCTTCTTGAACTGAGGGGCCCAGAACTGGACACAATATTCCAGATGAGGTCTCACCAGGGCAGAGTAGAGGGGAAGGAGAACCTCTCTGACCTACTGACCACCCCCCTCCTAATACACCCCAGGATGCCATTGGCCTTCCTGGCCACAAGAGCACAGTGCTGGCTCATGGTCATCCTGCTGTCCACCAGGACCCCCAGGTCCCTTTCCCCTACACTGCTCTCTAATAGGTCATTCCCCAACCTGTACTGGAACCTGGGGTTGTTCCTGCCCAGATGCAAGACTCTACATTTTCCCTTGTTATATTTCATTAAATTTTTCCCCGCCCAACTCTCCGGCCTGTCCAGGTCTCGCTGGATGGCAGCACAGCCCTCTGGCGTGTCAGCCACTCCTCCCAGCTTGGTGAGAACTAACCTTAGTTCTATCCAGCTATGTTGGCCTTGAAATGTTATAAAACAGATTACAGGAGTTCTTTGGAAGGTACAGGATTAGTGTGGTCTAGTGTTGTGGAATGGGGAACTTTATTCTGGTGTGATAAAGGTGACTTCTATTTAGAAGTGAAACTGCACCAGTTTTGACTGGACCACTACATCATATAATGCTACATGAAGTCCTGGAAACTCCTGATAATATGGGAAATAAAGGCCCTTAAGTCTGGGCACAGAAGAGGCTTATGCCAATGACCTAGCTTAGCCCCTCACCACTATATGCATGGCCTTCCTCAAATCCTTCAGGTGTATTCACTCTTCCAATGAGAAGAAAACAAAAACGCAACAAAATAAACGTTTAAGAGGAACGAACAGACTTACTAGCTACTCTCTTGCCTGCTTGTAGGAGACCAGGGGTTGTCTGGGAAGGAGCGGGCCTGCGGCCGTTCCTCCTGCCCGCCCCTCAGCGCGCCGCCCGCGCTTTCCCAACGGCCGCCGCTGCTCGCGCCCCCGCCGGCGCGCGCGGAGGCCGGGGATTGGCTGCGGCGGGGGGGCGGCGCCGGTGGCGCGGCGGCAGCGGCGGCGGCGCTGAGGGCAGAGCTGCCCCGGCGGGGGTTCGGGGGTGGGAATGTCCTGTAAAAACACCTATGGCCTTCATTTATTTAACCGGCTCCTCCGATGCGACGTTTGATACATAATTTCCTTTGCGTACTGGTCATGTAGAGACGCAGGTTCCGACGGGGAGGTTTATCAGTTCACGAGGTTCACCCTCGCTGCTGACACAACTATGTTTGCTTCTGCTTTGAGCAATATCTCATGTTGCCCAACAACATTTTTAATGCCTCCCGCTTTTTAAATGTCCCGGTCATAGTAGCTGTGTTCATCTGTGAATTTTCCTGTTTTGAAAAGTGGTTGATCTCGATACCTACTTACGTAGCTGTTAATTTTGAAAAAATTCTGTGACTGAGAAAAAACATTTCAGCCCACGTGGAGCGGGCGCACCGAGGCACTGCTAACAGTGTGTGTTTAAATGGACTCGCTGGCGAATGATGACAATGTGGAAATGCAAAACAGCCAAGAAACAAAATACCTGTGGGTTAGGAACTGCGTTACATGTTTGCGCTGAATGATTGACTGTGGGAAATAATGCAATTAAACTTTTTTTTGTTTTTTTAATTCTTCATCCGCGCGAGGCGCTCGTGGGAACGTTTGCCATGCTGTTGTTTTATTGTTTCCAAAAGTATAGCACACAAAATGGATAACACGTGAAACTACTTCAAATTAAGAAGGCTCTGGGTTTATTTCGTTGCTTGAACTCAGTATTGATTCAGATGTAGCTTGGAATTTCCATTAAGTGTTCCTGGGGTTTACACCCCACTCCTAGTATCGTGACATCTTAGACTGGTGTAATTTTTATGACATTCAGATAGCTATAATCCTCATTTATTGAGAAATGTTGTGGGGGTTTTTTTCCATGTGCCAAGATGCACATTGTATTTTCACTAAAGTTATGAGCCGGTTTTGCTTTCGTGATCAGTGGGTGCCGGATTTCCCTGCGAGGTAAAAACACATCAGCAGTTCATAGCTGCGGTGAAGACTGACAGCCCTTGCAGTATCATGTACTGCTCAGTGAGGTTTTCCCTCAAGATGCAAACACCAGATGCTATTTAGAAAGGACAGAATCTTGAATGTGGTGTTTGCCTCTTTTTTTATGTATGAGTGATTGCACATCTTTTTTTTTTTTTTTCTGGTTTGAGTACTTACTATAAAAATAACCTCGTATTCATTAATTTCTTTATAATATCTTACTCAGAATAGTCAGATGAAGGGAAACTGAAGTATATCTTGCTGTGGCTCTCTGTATTTGTAGCTGATGGCTACGATTACTGGGGGGTTTATGTAACTGGCTTTGCAAAAGAACATTTTACAAGCATATGAGGTTTCAGTCTTAATCCCTGAACAATTATTTTGATCAGTTTAAATACCTGTTGGTATCTTTTTACAGAAATTTATGATACTGAATTCCTCTCACAAGCAGAGTGCCAATGGAAACAAATGTATGAGAAGTTATCTACTGACAATATGATAATGAAATTGGCTATTTTTTAATGTGTTTATATTCTTGCTTTTGAGGGCTGAACTCCACAGCACCAGGTGTTTACACTGGTAAGCAGATGTAGTACATGTGATAATATAAACATATATGGGATTTTATCTGGTTGGTGAGACCTGCAAAACTGTTAAAACTGTACGTAATTAAATATTACTTCAAAATTGTATGGAACAGTAGTCAACGAAAGCAAACTCTTGTCAGTCTTTGAAACTGAACTTGAACAGCTGTGGTGAAGTAGCCCTGACATCACCTCTCAGGTGCTGTGATCTTCCCTCAAAATTAACGGCAAAGATCCTGTTCACTGCAGTGTTACAGATAATGGCTTTAGGTACTGATACGTCTGATCTTATTGAAGACTAAGTAAAACTGGAATGAAATTATCTCCTACACATTGTGATCTTCATGTATTATCTAAAATTAACAATATTTACTCCCTTATTTTTGCGATAGGTATCTGTAATTAAGTTTTCAAAGAGAACATCATTTGTGTAAGAGCATCAAAAGAATTTTTTGTATGTATAATACAAAACGGTGCATGAGACTTAGCCTATTCATTATATGTTTATCATAAAATACAGAGAAGGTGACTTTTGATGTGACATGCAGAACCTAACCTTTACTAGGTTTTGTATATCTTTTATGAGTATGTCATTTCAAAATTAACAATTGTTTATTTTTAGATGTTTACCAAGCAATTCTTTTTCTTATAATGTTTAACAAATTAGCACATTGTTACAAAATCAGTTTCTCACTGGTTTTGAAAAATCCTCTAAAAAACTACCAAATTTTAAAAGTGCTGTTTTCTTGAGTGCTCAAGCCTTTTTATCAAACCTTTGAATAGTTTATCGGAGTGTCCAACAAATCAATACAGTTCAAAGAACAAAAGCAAGTAGTTTACAACTTGCAGGTATTGCAAAATGGTGCACTTTGTTTAGGAAAGTATGTTTACAAAAGCCCCATGACTGTACCTTTTAGTAATATTATACATCAAAACAATGGTCATGTAAGGATTATGTTAAAATAATGGAATTTATCATATTAATAGTGTGAAAAATATGAAATATATTATCTGACATTTTTAGTCAGTCTGATGTTCCATATTAAATGACAGTGTGTAATTATATATTCTGAAGTATCTTGCTAGACAGATAGAGACTTAAAACAGAGATGTCATGGTTCTACTTTGCAAAAGGAGAACGCGGGTTAGTGCAGAGGAGTGACGTGAAGCCATAGTTATCTCTGCCCAGCGTGTACTGGAAGGAATGCAGGACACTGGGATATCAGTTCAGAAAGCGTGTTAAAGCTGTCACTGTCTTTTTTGGTACAAATAAATGGCACGTGCAAAAAGAACACTGAACTAGGGAATCAAAGAAACAGCAGGTGTCTTTTTTGTCATGAATATATTACCTTCTATTTTTAATAGTAGAAGAGAGGAAAAAAACCAGATTTAATTTCCCTTCAGCGTACAGTCGGAACTGATTTTACTTTGGCTGTCCTCACGTCTGTGTTTGTATCAGGTAACTAGGCAGTGTAACGTTGGTATGATTTCAGCACGATATTGCGGAGTGGCTTTGCAGGCCAAAGCCTGTGCAAATCGAGTGACTCTGTGCAATCAGCTCATCTGTGCCATCAGCTCATCTGTGCGATCAGCTCATCTGTGCTGCGCCCGCTCGCGTGGCTGCGGGAGAACAGGTTGCCATCCTGCTGTGAAGTGTTTGCCGAGCTCCTGAACAAGAGATGTGTCTGCGGTGAGCTCCTCTCACCACGCCTAGCGATGATAGGTTTGGATTTTAATGTGAAACTTGGCTCTTTCACCTGAAACTTAAATCATTTTACATCTGATTGGACACGTGTCTTAACAGAATATTCTTGTGCAAGATAGCATTTGACCATAGATTTATGAATGTGTGTGAAGTCATTAAGATTGCACTGTCCTCTGAAACTTGAACCCAGTAGGTTTATGTTCCATGTTCTACATCAAAATATTTTTGAAGCATTTGGACCAGCAAATGAGATTAATATCCTTTGTCAAGAGAGAAAAAAAGTCTTCAATCTACACTTAATAGAAGTTAATATAATTTAAAATTAATGTATTTCATCAAATTCACTTTTCATAAAAATAAGGTGAATTTCTTTTTCATTTTTATTGCTGTAATGTTGTTGGGTTTTTTTAGAATTTGGAAGAAGAGCCCGTTAAAAAAGATTAAAGCAACAGTGATTCAGGAAGACTAGTCAGAACAATACTGGAAAAAGGGTTATGACATGAAATTAAAACCTAAAGCTAGCCAATTCCTTTAAAAGGAACAAGAGGCTTTATGCATTCATAGAAAAACTAATGATTCTGCATAAATTTAAGGTTCTGTAGGGTTTTTTCAACTTGGAAAATCCCCCCACCTCTTCCTGTCTTTAATTTACTTAGAGGAATTCTATTGCATGCTTTGTTTTACATGAGAAAAAACCAAACAAACAAACAAAACAACAAAACAGAGCAACTGAATGTAAAGGTGTATGAATTCCAGAAACTTTGAAGACAGAATAAAATTGCATTATCTTTCAAAATTTCCTTTTGGAAGTGTTTTGGGGCAATAAAACATATGTAGTTTTTAAAAAGAAAATTGCTTGCTCACTGAATTATGTACAAACATCAGCAAAAAACCCCATAAAATGAGAAATGCATTATAGATGTAATATTAGTGAATGATACTTGTATAATTTATTTTTTCCAGGAAGTAGCCATTTCAAATACTTTTATACATATATAATCACATTTTGCAGATTGTGATATATTATTGAAGGGATTTTAAACATTCCACTAAAATATCTTATTGCTCATTCTATGAGAAACTATTTCATTTTTGTAAGTTTTCCACCATATTTCCCATTATTGTGTTTGTTACCGGAAAAAACCCCACACACCTCGTTTTTTCATCTAAAGTAATGTTTTTCTAAGGAATGTAAACATCTATCTGATTTTTTTCAGTTGCAGAGAGAAAAGCATGTTCGTGTTCCTTGGTTTTTTTTCTGTTTCCTCCTTGAAAACCTAGAAGGGAAGTGCTCTGTTCACTTTCTGAAGGAAACGTGATGGATTATCGGCCACAGGATATACGATACGACAGGAAGCCAACTTAACAGCCAAAAAGTGTCATGAATACATTTGTCCCTTCTGGTAGATGAATTTGTGAAAGTTGTGGTTGCAGAGGTACAGCTGGCTCTGCACTGTATGAACGGCAAAACCTGTTTCCCCTAAGAGGAGGATCTTTGGAACAGCTGCCACTTAAATCAGTATTCAAAACCAGCTTTATAAATGTGCTTTTTGCATGGGGCTGAACAAGGAGCACTGATAACCACAGTGGTGCTGATCAGTAGCTGCCACTTCTTGGCTTTAGAAATATGAAAATCTTGACTCAGACTTTTTTTTAGTAAAAACAATAACGACCACCAAACAAAAAAACCAAACCATACACCAGTGTTTTCTCAAGTGCTTTTCGCTTTCTGAGCAATAATCCTGATCAGATCGTGCTTTGCATTTAATTGGTATTTTCTGTCACAGCTTTAATCATAATAAAAATCTCAGTTATTTTAAGGTTAATGAAGTCAAAGGAAATTTTAATGAAAATGAACGATGTTATGTGCATTAAAACATTTACAAATTTGTAAATTCTCCATAGAACATTTTATTAACTTGAAATATACTGAATAGCTTGTTGCTAAAACTGAATTCAATTTTTTAATTTATTTTTTTACAAATTTTTTACTGTTCAGCTCTTGAATACTCACCCTACTGGTTGTATTGAGAAAAACAGATACTTTATTAAATGTTTAAAAATTAGGATTTAGTGAAAAATTTACTTGTCTAAAAATGTACAATGTGATAGTTGAACTAGTAAATCTATCCAAGTATTTGCAATTACTTGTTTGATGTTTCAAGTGCCAAAAAGAAGAATGTCTTCACGGTGTCTCAGGATCCAAGAGTGATCTGTTCCTCACCATGTCTAGTCTTGTCCCAAGAGCTGAGATAGGTCAAACAGGTTCTCAAACTTCAGTTTTATAAGCCAGAGACCATTATACCCCAACCAGCAAGGAAAGAAAATTCCAGCTGCAGCTGTGGTTCTCAATGACCTGGGTAAGCAAAAGCCAGGAAGAACCAGTCCAATTGACTCCAAAATTACTGTAGTAGGAATGGATATGTAATTAAATATTTGTGCTCAGTTCTGTCTGATGTAACTGTATTGCCAGAAGCACAAAGAACACAAATTTGGCCTTACTGTGACTCACTATTCACTAATAAGTTTTAACAAATAAGAATTTCAGTACTTGCAGGTATTACTTTTAAGTTACTGAGGGAAAATCCCTCAAATATCAGTTATGTATCACTGGACACCTTGAACTTTTGTAACTGCAAGAACAGAATCAAAAATGGAAGTATATTGTCATGTGCTTGCTGTTAAATGATCTTGCTGAAATGACCTGGGAAAGATAAATATTTATTAGACTTATTCATAATGTTTTATGATGTCCCAGATGAGCCTGCCATAATAGTTTGCTAACTCCTGCTAACATAACTAACTTTTTCTTTTGTTTTCAGATACTGCATTTTGTGTCTCTTGAGTAGGTCACTATTTTCACTGTGTTAAAAACACAGTAATTGATTCTCACTTTAACACCTTTAGCTCTCTACAAGTTAATCATTACATTGTTTAAATAAAAATACTCCATACTGAGGGTTACTTACAAACTTTGTATATTTTATTAACCAAAACACCATGGGAAGAGAAATAAATTACGAAAAATGAAATGGCTATGGTAATCTGTTTAATAAATTAACTAAGACAAAATATTAAATATTTGTAAGAAATAAACTCCAAAATAGCAAAATATTTTACTTTAAATTGTAATGTAGAAAGATAAACCTGATTCCGGCCTGTATTTATCCTTCTACGAGAATCAGTATTTTGTGTATGTTACTAATATGAACCATTAACTCAAGTCCCTGTTAAATTACAGCTCAGTTGGAAAGTTCTGGAAGGTAAATGAACATAGAAACATAGAATCAAACATTTCAGCCAGAAGTAATTCTATAACAAAAGAGCAGAATTTAAACAAATTTCATTATTTTGTTTAAATTAGAAATCAAGATACCACTATCACACAGTAAGTCAGGTGTCAGCCTTAATCAGATGTGGTGAACAAAGCATGGAAAGCAACAAAGACTTTTTGTAACAGAGAACACACTGAACAAACCCAGCAATCACATGCTCACTGCTCTGTTCACAGGAAAACAAACTTGTTACACCAAACTTTTATTTTGCTTGCTTAGTATATAGCCTATGAAAAATGGTATCAAGCAGTGACTTATTTTGAAGGCAACCTTAGTGTTTGAATCTCCAAAAAGGTATGAAGAATCACAGCGTAAAATAAAGCATTTGGTTCTGCAAAATGAGTATTTTTGCATCATGATGTTGTTATCATGGAAAAAGTGCTTAGCGATTTGCAGCATTGCACTGCAGTTGAGTAATAAACCTCCCACAAAACATTATTCTTGTTTATTATAATATATTATTTTAATGAGGCCTGAGCCTCAAAGTGCTCTTAGATAAATTAATTCCTGATTCCTAGTGCCACTGTAACCTCTGAACAAATCCAACATAAAGTCACGTAAAAAAAAAATGTTATGTTTCTGTCTGGAGGTGTTTTATCCAGCAATATAAGTAATATGAATGTCATGAATATTTTCTTTTTTTCTTTTTGTTTGCCTGTGCATGTGACAATGCTTCATACAATTGTTTTTATGTGTGTGCAGGTTTACGATTTCCCTCATGCAGACAATACAACAGGAAATGATGGCAGTAAAATTGTGGTGTGAGTGGCATGTGCTGGCACAGCACTGAAAAATATTTTAAATACAAACCTCATCAGCCTTAGAAAAAGCTTCTAAGAATAGTCTTTTTAGTTAGTTATCTTGAGTAAAAACTCCACTCATGTAGACAGCATTCAGGATCTTTCTGAAGATTTTAGTCAGCTGCTCTGTACAATGGTTAAAAGTGACCTAAAAAGTCACCTTGTTCTGAGAAGCTGACCCTGAGTGAAAACACCACAGACTTGAGCTGTGACCTTTGTACTGTCCCTTTCCCTTTTGAAATGAGGAGGAGGCAGCTGCTGTTGGCTCGGTTTTCCTCACTTCTACTCCATGTACAGGACCACACTATTCAGTGAAACAATCTCTGGAGAATTTTCTTTGGGGTGTTAAGGAGACACTAAAAGATTTTTAAATTAAATTAAGCCGGCTTCACTGCAAGTGAAAGAATACGGGGCAAATTTTCTTTCTGAGGAAGGCAAGACTGAAAAGACTGAACTCTTCATTCCCTAGGGAGAGTTATGACACAGAGTAATAAAATTCTGGATACATCTAAAAAATTATCTGCCCTAAGTTCAGATCAAAAAAAAAATATTTTGAAGTACAATGATTGAAAATTAACTTATTTTACCCAGAATAAAACCAAAACACTTGGAAAGAAAATTCTTGAGAACAAAAATGACTTCTCTAATGAGCAGCACAGGTTTTCCAGTTGTCAGTGTCTGAACTTTCCCCAACCAAAGGCTAACCGGCATCTTACCAGACTCCCTAAAAGACACACCAAATCAGCAGCAGCTCAGAACAGACTGCTCCCACCCTCCTCCAGACCACAGGTGCTATGATGTAGTGCTCCCTCTTACTCTGAGCAGCTGATGTTTGGATTGAGACGCTGCACATGCTGCTTGGATTTGCCATCTCTGTATCTGCACGCCGCCGTCCTCAGCACCATGGAAAAGCAGGTGCTGCTGAGTTACACTTCTCTTGCCCTCTGCCCCTCGGCAGAGCCATGTCAGTGCAACGTGCCTCTCTGGGCTTCTCGTGTCAGCCCCAGCAGTCTGAATCTCTCTGCTGGAGGAGTGGCAAAGTAGGCTTTCTGCTCCTCCGAATACCTTTCCTTCACTTCAATTACGTCCCTGTAGCGGCCGTCCTGCCAGTGGAAATTGAATTGCTCCAGCAACTCAATTCTTTTTTCCTCTGTGCTCACACAGTCAACGGGGGCAGGCTGTTCCAGGAATGGTACCTGAATATCTGGGAACAGGAGGAGACCCCGGATAGCAAACCAACCGCCATACTTGGGATGGATACATACACCGTAGATCTTCTGGAAGGAAAACAGAAGGATCTAGGATGTCTCATTTTGTCTCTAGTAATGGTCAGAGTTCAAAGCATCAGGCTTTGCTCCAGCTTCTCACACTCCTAGCCCTCTGTTGGAGTGCTGTACAGAGAAGCAAGGAAAGCTCTTTCCTGGACATGTGGCTCGAAGCACTGCATCTCATTCCCATTTTCCTGTGCCCCCTACATGACCCTGTAATATAGGGAGAGGTCCCTTTTTGAAAATCTAACACAGAAATTAACCACAGTGCATTTTTCCCCCTATTTATAATGCTCCAAGCAACATGTTGTCTTTTACACTGAAATTTATTCTGTCTGAGTAGGTTTAATAGATCAAGATATTCTTGTCTGTGTATGCATCTCTCTACCACCCCAAAAAATCTTGGAAGCTTCTGACTCCTGTCTGAAACATGTTATGCATATATATGTGACCTGGACTTTATGTATTTTCCTGCAAGAAGAACTAGTGAGTAAATAACAGCTGTACAATTCAGTGATGGCAGTGTGGTGGTTCTTCCCAGATTGTGTTTTTGTCTCACCTTTTTCCCCCAAGGATCAAGCTTCACATCCTTCCTTTGGTAGTAATACGCAGCTCCAGCAACATGGGCAGCTGTCTGCGCCAAGAACTTGGGCTTTCGGCTTGGCAAGATCTCATAATCAAAGATGACGTCTATCTTCTGGTCAGGGAATTTCTGGGAAAATTAAAAAATACCAGCCCAGGCTCATGGAAGAACATTTGCAACTAGAGACGTGCTGGATGCCAGCAAATCAGGCACATGTGAAACCTGCAGATTTCCACATCCTGCTACTGAAATTTATCAGCACACTTGTGACCTTGGGTTTTCAAACTATGACTGTATAGCTACAGGTTGTAATGGCAAAAAGACAGAATAGGCAAGTAAAGCAAGTCAACAGCTTGTTAATGCTCTTAGTAAGAATTACACATCATGAATAATGCTTTACTCTTCTAAAGAGCAAGGGCAGGAACCTGGAAGGCTTTGTCTGCTGCTCAACCCGCCTGGTTATATTCCGCAATAGTAAAAAGAATTGGTATTTCAGGTTCTTACCTCCTTCACGCATGATAAATGATGAGAAACACACTGATCCACAGGATCCCTGATTATTTTTAACTGTTCTTTGTTCACAAAAGGTTTAAGGGCTTTGTCAAACATTGAAGGCGTGCTGAGGACCACAAAGGCCAGTGTGTCATCTGGGTAGGGGAGGTGAAAGGCTGGCTGGAGAACAGCATTGTACCATCCCACCTGTGGCAAAGAAAAACAAATCTGCATTAAAACAGGGACGCCACTCTTTTGCTAGTGGGCATGCAGGAATTTTAAAAGGTGGAAAGAAGTGTAGCCACCTTCATTTGCAACCCAGATATGCCACCTGCCTAGTGCCCTCCATTCAAACCAGGTTGTTTTGCATACTGGGATTTACAGTTTCTGGAAGCTGCACTGTGAGCTGCATGTGAGAGATAAGAATCAGCTACTGTATTCAGCTCTGCTCGGAACCCTAGAGGGAAGTATGAGCAACCAGCCTTGCCAATGCAAATCAGATGTTTTGGCTCAGATAAAACTTTTACAGGTTGTTTTCTCAGCTTTGGCCAGAAAGAAACTGGTAGTTGTGTTTTCCTCATGTGACAAGTTGCATGGTTTGTTTCTTTAGCAGGAAACATTTAAGTGTGAAAATGAAGGATGTGAAGCTCCCAGCAGTGCTAAAATCCCCATCAGCTGTAGCACATGGATTGTGACACAGCAACATTCTGATATTTGTTTTGGGGGCTGGATGTGTTATAACACAGACCAGAAATGATCATGTCAGGGCAGCAGGAAGACACAACCAGAGGACAGGGCTCTGACCAGCAACTGCCAGGCGGGATGAGGTAATGGCTGAACTCCCCCACGCTCCACTATGCCTGTACTGCACAGTAACATCAGTGTTTTTATAGTTACGACAACTCCCACTCTCCTGGGATGATGCCCTAAAGACCAGGACTAACATGCAGAAATATGTCAAGTAATTTAACTCTAATGTTTAGTCTGAAAATGCAAACCACTGGTCACCTCTAAATATCACTGAAATGAATCTGAAAGTGACTTCACAGGTGGCAGTGGCAGCCAGACCTGCCCATATGGAAACATAGAATAAAAACTAAGTTTACATTCTTACATCAAAAGTAAGCCGTAAAAGTTTAATCAGTTTTGTGGCTCTTGTTTAAGATGCTGAATTGAGATGTTACAAGAAATTACAGAGATGTGAATCTAAGGTTTGCTAATTTCCCAATTTACATTTGTCAGTACACCAGAGCTAGCTGCACAAGAATTAAATCTAGAAAGAGATACAGCGCTAAAAGCTTTCCCTCTGGTAGCTGTAGCCTGTTTGATCTGGGTCCTGCCCCTAATTCTGCTGTTGTTTTGGGAAAGCAGAGTTAAATTCTTCTCCAAATTCTGGGATTTCACTTCTCTCAGCACCTCATTCCCTTTTACTTTCTGTCACATCAGGAATATAGCAGGAAATACAAATATTTCAGGTGACAAATACAACACCCCCCCAGGAGGGGAAAGTCAAGATTACTGTAGATTGATTTGTATTTGATATCGTAGATTGATTTACTGCAGATCGCCTCTGGAGTGGCAAAGAAGGAACCCCTAAGTTTTGGTGGAAACGGAGTGTAGACAGTTCAACAGAAGGGACAGGGGACAAGGCTGGCTCAGTTGCAAGGGACAGACCCCTTCGGTGGGCAGAATGAGCTGTGTGTTCAGGCCACTTACAAACCAATGAGGTAGTCTGCCCTTTAATATGCAGGTGTTTTTACCTTTAGATTAAAATTTAAGCTTGCTTGGCGGACTTTACTCTCTGTCGGTCCAGATGTGTCTTTAGTTAACTCTCCTGACCTTAACGGACTAGGACCAACGTGAAGGACCTGAGCAAACCTCCAGTCCAGCCGGTGCTCGGCCGGTGCCAGGGCACAGCAATAACCTTGATCTGCTGTACCGGGCGGACTGAACAGACCTTACACTCGCTCGTTAACCCCGGCTGGCAGCAGCGCAACACGGCTCCTGAGGAGCATTTCCAGCCGCAGCCCGCCGAGGGCAGCGCCGAATTCCCCCGAGGCCACGGCCGCCCCGTTTCCCCCTCCTCGGGAAAGCTGCGTGCGGGGCGCCGCTTCCCCCGAGCGGGGCGGCGGGGAGACAGTGCCGCCTGCCGCCGGCCGCGCCTTAGCACCGGGGCTCGTCCTGCCTGCGCGGCCGGCCCGGGCAGAGCTGGAGCCGGGCGGACAAGCGGCCTCCGGAGCCGGCGGCAGCGCAGGGGGCTGGTGGGGGAGCGAAGGGCCGGGTCTCCCCGGGAACAGCCGCCGCGGGGCCGCGCACCGCTCCCCGCAGCGGCGGCAGGAGTCCCCGCCGGGCTGCGGGAACCGCACCGCGCCACGCCCCCGCCAACCCCGGGGCTGGTGACGCCGCTCTGACAGACGCCACTGCGGGTGACGCCCCGTGACGCCCGTACCTTGAAGGCGTGCGCCTCGAAGCCGAGCGGGCCCAGGGCGCCGCGCACCCGCTCCGCCACGCGCCCCTCCATGCCGCGCGAGGCACCACGGGAAGCGCAGTTTTGACAGCCCGCCCGGCGCGCGGGGCGCGGCGGGAAACGCCGCCCCGACACGTCGCCGCGTCTCCTAGGAGACGGCGCGCCGCGCGGGGCACCCTGGGAAGTGCAGTGCGCACACCTCGCCCCCCGGCCCGAGCCCGCCCGGCCGGGACTCCGGGACTCCGGGACTCCGGCACTCCGGGACTCCGGCACTCCACGTCCCAGCGGCCGCTGCCCCGCGCCGCTCGGTGCTTGTGCGGCGGCCCCGGTGCTGTCCTGGGCGGGCGCCCCGGGAGGCTGCGGGGAAGCGGCGGCTCCTCCTCCCGCCGGGCGCCGTGGAGCGGGAGTTGCTCCGCTCCCGTTCCCCGGGAGGTGCCGCTGAACTCCTGCTGTCCCCGTGTAGCGCGCTGCTCCCGTGGCGTATCGGGAGCTGGGTTGATAATGTCGGCAGAGGCCTGGGATTGGTAGTGGCTGCGTGTGGTTGTGGAGCGGGAGTGGGAAAGGGAGGAATTTTGGTTTCTTTTGCTGGTTTCCAAGCTCCTGACTTAGGTATTTAGAATCATAGCGTCATTTTGGTTGGAACAAACCCTCAGGATCATCGAGTCCAACCGTAACCCAACTCTGGCACAAACCATGTCTCTAAGAGCCTCGTCTAAATGCCCTTTAAACCCCTCCAGGGATGGTGACTCCACCACTTCCCTGGGCAGCCTGTTCCAACGCCTGACAACCCTTTCCGTGATTTTTTTCCTAACTCAAACCTGAACCTCCCCTGGTGCAACTTGGCGCCATTTCCTCTTGCCCTGACACTTGCTCCTTGGGAGAAGAGACCAACACCATCCACGCTACATTTGCTGAGTCGAGTTTAGCGATGAGGCCGGCCCAGGCGGGCTCCTTCCTTCGCAGTCCCCGGTCACGTCTGTTGCTTTTGATCTGCAGTGGGTTTGCAGCTCGGCAGACGGTGCCCCGAGCACGCCGCGATGGAGGAGTGCCTGCCAGGCACCCAGCTGCCACGTCACACCGGCGTGTGTCCCTCACTGCAGTGAGGAACAGGGCAGCCAGCAGCCGTCCCAAGCAAAGGTGATCTGAGGGCTCTGCTGAGATTGCCCCTCTGTGAAGAGCAAGTTTTCCTGGCATAGTTTGACCGAGTGCCCATCCATCCTATACGGCTGTATTGTGCATAGTTTTCTTTCATCATACGCTGTTTGAAAGCCGCACCTTCCTGCGTGGGTGGATGCTTCTCACAAAAATAGTTAGCAAGGCCTCTGTGCTGATAATCCTTTCTCCTTCCCCATCTGAAAGTACGTGTTCTTAGCAGCTTCCCTACTTCCTACCAAGACATTTGCCACATTGCAGACCAAGCCTCAGATTTGGATCTCCTTACCCTGATCTTTGTAGCAGCTTAACATAATCTTTACAGTTCTTGTGCAATGTTTTCTAATCGTTTGTTCTGAGTTTTATGAAGTGTCAGGACACCAGATCTGTAAGTTCTTGGGGACAGAAGTACTTCAGATATACAAATTTCTTTCTTTGTGGAGTTCCCTTATATCTTCTAGAACCCCAAGAGTTGTTTCATGTTGTATCTGTGCCCTCTGTAGGAGGAGAGCAGAAGGATCCCATCAGTCTTAGAATTAAGGTTTGTTCTCTGCAGGTCTCCCTGTATTTCCGTCTTCTGAAGTTGAACCAGCCTACTATGTTCTTTCCTGGACTAAGGTGTTCTCATACAAAATCTGTTTCTCCCCATCTACTCAGATAATTGAATCGCTCACTCAGTCTGTGAATTGACTAGAGCACAAGCAAGGGCTCCAGCAGGAGCAGATCAATAAGCTAGAAGGTGCTGAAGATAAAGGTGCTGGAACTGGAGCACTGATGGTTACAGGAGCCTCTTACATGGATCACTTCTTGTCTAGGTTGCTAAAGTCCTGCTGAAGAAACAACAGGCTGTGAATGTAGCTTGGCACAATGCAGCTCCATCTCTGTGATAAACAAGTGAGCACAGACAAAGTGTGGGATACAAGGCAGAAAGGGCTTTTTGAATTTTTCATTTCTTCCTTTGCCTTTTAGTGATCTGAAAACCTGAGGAGCACCTTTGCTTCCCCAGACAGAAAATGGACAGTGAAAAACAACTTGAACAACAGGGAGGCCGTTGATGAAGCCTTCTTACTCCAGCTACAGGAGGCATCAGGCTTGCAGGCTGTGTCCTGCTGCGGGAGTTCAACCACCCCAACCTCTGCTGGAAAAGTAGCACAGCGAGCTGTACGCAATCCAGGAGACTCCTGGAGTGCATTGAGGATAATTTCCTAATCCAGGTAATGGACAGCCCTACCGGGGTGGTGCAATACTGGACCTGATAGTCACCAATGCAAGTGAGCTAATCGGTGACGCCAAGACCGGAGGCAGCCTGGGCTGCAGTGGTAACACGCTTGTGAAGTTCTCAGTCCTGACGGATGTGAGACAGGCAAAGAGTAAAGTCAGGACCCTGAATTTCAGGAAAGGCAAGTTCCACCTCTTCTTCTGTGGCCGAAACACTGCTATTCTACCTGTAGCAAAACTTTAACTCCTGCTGAGGAGGGCTAGCATGAAGAAGAGATTACAGATAATACCAGGTAGGGTGTCATTGTGATCCAGAAGAATATAAAGAAACAGACCATTATGTTTAGTGCTGGAAATATGTTCACCGATGGTGATGTGTTATATGTCCAGCTCTCTACTTTTTCTCAGTTGCTCTGGCCTCATCTGGACATGATTTTTGTGCAGGGTTTAATGCTGGTGTGGTGGGACAGAGGCTGCTTCTGGGAAATACTTGGTTGTGATTGTCCTGTCTTTCTCAGGTGCTGGATCTGCTGTGCAGCCCCAAAGCACAGTCAGACAAAGACAAACACAGGATGGAAATGTGGAGCACCCAGCCACATCAGGTGGCCACATCAGGTAGAGGAGATACACCTGCAGGGAGTTTGGGAGATGCCCAGGTCTGTCCATGCCATATGAGAGCTGCTGCAGGGACAAGTGCAGCTCTTGGGTTTCAAGGGGAGTAACTGCCTGGGAGCTGCAGGAACGTGTCACAGGAGGGTGCTGCTGGCTGGTGGGTGTTCAGAGCTCTGACAGGACAGCTGTTGCTGTTGCAGCTCACTTTCATTGGAAAGCTCAGAGATGCTGGGGACTGATCTCCCATCTTGCTGTTGTTTGCCATCTGTCCTTTTTACCTGCCTAGATAGAGTATTTGTCTTGTGGGGCACAGTTCATCTCTGTGGCTCGTATGGTACTGGCATTACCGATGCTGGAGATAGTAGATTTGTCAGCTTTCTGAGGTGAGGTCTTGCGTTTAAACCCTGAACTGGCAAAGCTTGAAACAGGTATGGCTTAAGTGTCTGCCCTGTCCTGGAGACAACATCTGGCTAAAGGCGGGCAAGCTGTTCAGTCCTTCTGAGACAGCTGGTGAAGGGGTGAAATGGCAGCCTCTCTTACTGAGACATTTGTATCCTGAGAGTCGGCACCTTCAGCTTATTCCCTGTGGGCGTTGAGAATGGGTACCTGCTGTTACCTTCCCAGCTGTCCTTGGAGCTGAGCTGGCAGGGTCTGACTTAGCTCACGGCCTCTCTGAACCATCTCATCTGCCTTGTTTAATCAGGAGTGTTGCTGTCATCTACCCGAACCCTCTGTCAGGGCAATAGTGTGCTCCACTTGCTCTCCTCATTGTTAGTTCGACAGTACCTTACTTGCATTTTGCTGAAATGACTGGAAATAATAATCAGTGTCTCCAAGAAGAGGTGCTCATTTGAACTGCCTAAGCTCTAATTCTTTCCCAGCTGCCCTCACTTTCCTTTCTCACCATGCTCAGCCGGTGGGAACCAGCTTTGCTTGTGCCTCAAATCTCTGCTAGCTTGGCCCCTTCTCTTCCCCCACTCCTACCCAGCGGCTCTGACCTGCTCCCTGGAGAGAAATGGGTGACGTCGGAGCTTCCTTGTTGAGGATCCTTAGATCTTTCTGGCTCTGTTTAGTTGTAACCTCTGTCTAACCCCAGCTGCCCTTGGACAACCGCCAGATGTCTGAACTGTCACAGGTTTAGCTGAGGATTCATGTCACTGTTCCCAGTGCTCGCTTCCCCATACAGCTTTGTACTAAAGTAAAACAGCATCCAGAGAATAAGGATCCCTCTTCTAGGAGAAGACAGCAATGTCTCTGTGGGGTGGCTGTGTCCCCGGTATGCTTTTGGTTTGGGTGGGGTGTTTTTTTGTTTGTGTTTGGTTTTGTTTTGTTTTTTAAGTTATTAGGAAAACCACAACACTCCCACTCATCTCCCTCAGGCTAATGCTGATGGCATCCGGGCTACAGTGTGATTTGGTGTCATCATCATAAATATTCGTACAGAAAGGATCTTTCGTTCTCTGTGTTCTCCAGGACAGTAAATAGGTATCACCAAGACACAATGTTGTTGCTTATAACATAAAAGACTTGCCTTCTGTTTTCCTTCCACAGCTCTTGAAACCTTTTTCTGACCCTGTTAAAGAACTATTTAGGTAGGAACCTGGGAGGGATAGTCACACAAATGGCAATCTGGTAACCGAAATGGAGTTGAAGGTTATCTTAATTCCTTGTCTGTTTTTCTGATATTTCTCCCTCTTGACCATAAGCATATTAATTAGTGGAGAAGTATTGGTGAACACTGAGTGTGGAGGTCAACGTAGCCCTATTATTAGGTTTTCTTTCATAAAGAATATTGTATCAACTTGGCGAGATGTTTTCAATAATGGAACTTCATTGCAGTTCTTCTATAATTAAATACAGATTCCCTATTTATTTCTATAAAAGCCTAAGGCCTTCCCTTATCATGTCACTCTCCCACCTATTGTAAAGCTGTGATTTCATGAGATGTGTCTGTGCTGTCAATATCAACTTAAAATATGCCCACCCCTGTGCTTTTTCCTGCACTGGCCTCACAGCACATTGCCTTCTGAATTTCTGCCACTGCAATGGTGTGCTGTAAATCTGATCAGGGAGCTGAGCTGGTTCTAACAAGAGCATCATTGTTTTGTTGGTGGTGTTGTGTGTTTTGTTTTGTTTTTTCCTAAAGCGGTGTGCTTCACAGTGCTGCTGCAGGAAAAAGTTGTGCTGGCACAACTGAGATAACAATGTGAACAGGGCTAGGTGGGGAGGCAGAGGTTCTGCTACCAGATCATTCAGCTGCTGAAAATGCAATTGAATTGCTCAGCAGAACTGCCTTCTGCTGCTCTATGGTGTGACATTGTCAGAAACCACGTTTCTCCACGTGATAAAAGGTGTCACAAAGGTAGATAGTAGAGTCTTAGGCTCAGCAAGTTCATCCTTGAACTTTTGACCTAACCTGCTGCCTGCTTCATTTCTTCTAGAGAGAAGAAAGAACTTGCTGAGAGAAGCAGAGTGGTTTTGTCCATCTTTGGGTGAGGTTTCCACCTCAGAGTTTAGCCTCAGGGGCTTCAGCTTTGATGAGCTTCCCAGCACTGCAGAGATCAAGGTGCCTGAAGGTAAGTGTGGCTGGTTCCTGCACCCTCAGGATCTGAAGAATCTGGCTGGGTTTTCCGCAGTAATGCAGATGGTAGAGGTCTGTAGAACCTATTTATGTCTGCTGTTCAGGGCATTCCAGAGGTCATACTGATAATTTGCTGTGCTCAGTTTCGCTGGTAGGCACCTAAAGGCAGGAAGGCAGTACAATTTGGAATAGTGGCCTAGCACTTGGGCCACAGTTAAAACTTTGCTTTGAGTGCACTATTACTATGCCAGGACAGAGGTAACATGTGTGTACCTGTCTGTTCTTTCATCCTCCCTCCCTGTCTAGTGTCAGGGTAATGGAAAGCTGCATGTGAGGGGCAATTATGATACTTATCACTTCCTCTGACAGCGCCAAGATATGACTTTTTAATGTGGCTCCATTTTTGTTTTGGTGCTGACACACAGCCAGTGAGATTAGGAAGGTGAAAATTGCTCACTTCAAGAAAGTTCATCTCTCAGCCTCATTATCCTTTTGGATTTATGCCTTGCTTTTAGGATATAAAACTCCCTTGTGTTTGCGTTAACACTTAGCATTAAAGGAAATCAGGAACAAAGGGCTAATGTTCCTTTAAAAGAAAAAATTCATGCCCTACTTTAGTAAGATGCTTAAGATTCTTGTGAATGGAGGCTGTAAGGCATATTAAACTGCCCTGTGTTCTGTTTTTCCAATTTACTAATCCTGCTGATTCAGACTTTACCAGCAAACCTGCTACAATTAACTGCTTTGTAGGTGCAGTCGTAACGTGTCAGGCTGCTGTTAGGACAATGCCTAAGGAGCCTTCATGTCCCATCAAAGGGTTAAGTTTTTCTCTATAACGTTTATTCTGAGGCACAAGCCAGGTAGGGACTCCTATATAGAGCTTTACTGATCAAAGTACCCCTCATTTAATAAGAAGAACCTAATTACATGTTGCTTAGTATTAGTAGTAAATATTTATACCGTAGTAGCATCAGAAACTCTGGCCAATACTGCAGTAGGGGCACCCAGTGGCTGTGTTGGCAGCTTGCTAGGACACTTGGGACCATGATTCACTTATATGGCTACCTATTTTTATTTGAGCTTATGTAGCTTGTGAGGATGCTTGTTGGTATTTCTCTGTTTCAGCAGAAGATGGAGGAGGATGTTTTTGTATTAGAGTTTGACACGGATTGCAGTCCACACTGAACCAGCAGTGCTGGAGGGGCTATTGTTTGTTCTTAGGGTTCACATGTGGAGTAAGGAGTATGGGGAAGGTTAATTCCTTGTTCTGTTGGTGGAGATTGTAAAGATACCTCCACGCTGTGTTTTGAGCTGGAGGCGAGCAGTGCTGGAGGCTAGAAAGAGCTGGAGTGGATGACCTCAGCAGTGACCTGTCTGCCAGCCTGCCCAAACTAAAGCCGCATGACCTTTAATGTTAACTAAAAGATGCCCTCTTTACTGTAGGGAACAAATAAAATATGGAAAGGATATTGGCTTCCCTAGGCAGGCAAGCTCTTCTTGACTTGTTTGTTACCTGGATTTACCAGAACTGGAAGCTATGAGGTGTGAGGCTGACCCAAGGGAGGCGACTCAAGGAAGGGAAACAGCCATTTGGATAAATCATTCACAGACCTGCCCAGTCCCACACTCTACCTGAGGCCTGTTGGCTGTCATCTCATGCTTTCTTGCTTAGACCTCCACCTTATCTGTTTACAACACAGGGCTGTGTGTTCTCTGCTTTCAGCCCAGGAGACAGGCACTGATGGAGGGCCTGATTTGTGGTGTGTCAATCAGCTTTTGCAGTCACCAGCCAGCTTGCACAGGGAGAGATGCTGTGGTGCTTGTCTGCAACGGGGCGTTTCTTCCGAGGTCAGAGAATTCTGAGCTGTAGCCCTTTGCTTCAGCCCTCTCCCGTGGGATAAGCTGTATGATCTTGGCTTCTGAGCTCTCACTTGGTGGACCAGAACAAATTGGTAATTTTGTGTGTTGTCTCTACTAATGCCTTCAAGTGTTTGTTCCTCAAATATATTTCAAGTTTTGGGTTATGTTGGATATTGTTTAAACAACTGTTGACTAGCTTAAGCTCTGGGATATATAGCTGGGCTTAGGTTGCGCCATCTAGGGAGACTCTATACATTACAAGAACAGAACAGATATGGACTGACCATAGATAATACCCTGACAAGACCCAATAGGGAGTAGCTGGCTTGACAAGTGTTGGTAAATTGCTTCCTCTTCTGTGGCTTAAAACAGGCTAAGAAATCTGTGTTTTTTTGAAAAGAAGCTTCCATGACTCCCATAAAGGAGAGGCTGCTGTGTTTGTTTATGAGAATAAAGTGCCGTAGTAGCAAAAAGGGCCTTGTGAAATTTCCTAATGTGGTTTAAATTTTTTTTTACTCCATTTTCCCCTGGAGAACCTAATTTTAGAATTGCTAGCTGCTGAAGGAAAAGAGATGAATGAACAACACTGAGCAGTTCAGAAAGGGGAAAGAGGACTACGCCTATTTGATCATAAAGGCTTTGTAGTCTAGCAGATGGGATAGTGCAGGAGATAGATCTGTGGCGTTCTCTTTGCTGCCTGCTTCTCAGTCAATATAAAGGACCTTGGGACGTGGCACAGAGTCAGAGATGCTGTACAGGGAGCCCAGCAGAGCTTGGTTAGGACCGGTTTGAAAAGCAGGCAGGAGACTGGTGGTGCTGAGAGTAGCAGTAGGAGTCACCAAGTGGGAGCTTGAGCACAAATCAAGACACAGGGACAGGGGCTGCTCTTGTGACCTTCATCTCATTCAGTTGCATGAACTGAGGCTTTTGCTTTGAAGATCAGTCTGAGATGAGTTATAATAGTTTTTCCTCTCCAGGGAACAGCTGCTTCCCAGAGTTTAACTCTGCTGCTTAGAGTGGATCTGAATGTGTGAATAGCGATTGGCAGATCATGGCTGAGATATAAAAGCCTACTTGAGTGGCTTGTGTCGGACTGAGGCTGAGCTGGAAAGTGACTTGATGAATCCAAGAAACAGTGAACAGGATGCAAGAGACCAATTCTCTGTCACTCAGTGTGGGCCACCAGGTTAAACTCTGTGTAAGGACGGGAGCTGTTTTCCCAGTGCTTCTCTGAGCCTTTTTTGAAAACAGGTTCTCTTTCTGCTAGCCAGCCACAAAGAGTATTGTGGAACATTGCCTTCCACCTACAAATATTGAGATCCTTTTAAAAAAGTGAAAATTTTTCTCCTGCCCCCAACACTTATCAGTAGGAGAATTGAAGCAATGCTATGTTAGTGGGTTGATCTACCTGTGTGATCAAAAAGCATAGCCAGGATTAGCACAAAGGAAAACTTTGCTAATTTTGCAGTTTCCCCCAGTAAAACCCTTCTCAGCCAGAATCAAATGAGTGCCTAAATCTGTCTGAAAGGCATGTTCCAGAACCTGTGAGCCTTGTCTTGTTCTAAGCAGAACCTGTAATTTAGCATTGAAAGCTTTTGGGATTTGGACATAACAGCAAATTTTTAAGAAAATACTGAAAAAGGCTGACTGCTTATCCCTCTTCCTACAGCTCCCAAGAAAGACCAATGCGAAAGGAAACACTATAATGCTTGTGAGAGTCATCCTGTGCAACTGATGTGTCTAATTTCAGAGCAAGATTACTTCTGAAGAAGAGAGGATTAAAACAGGAGAGGGGAGAAGTTCCCCTGCGGGAGATTGTCAACAGATGTTCCATTATAGTTCAAAGAGTGCTAGCAAAAGGCTTCTGCTGCAGGGATATATTAATTCTGGGCAGTTCATCACAGGGAGACTTGTTTTATGACTGGGAGGTTACCTTTGGTAACTTAGCTCTTTATTTGAACTGTGGGTGGGGGTTTGGGTCTACCTGTAAACAGAGACGGAGCTGAACAGTAGGAACAAACACATATTTATTTTCTTGCAGCTGTGACCACTGTCCATCTGATCAAGATCACGCTGGTTTTGTGGTTCAGGGAGTTATTTGGCTGATGGGTCTTTCAAAAGAAAAATTATTACAGAGGAACTGAGGCTAACCATTGTTAAACTGCTGGTGCACGTGAAGCAGATCTGTGTTGAGTATGTCTTTTAAGTATGGTTATTAGACAGGAAGTGGGAACGAGCGCAAGGAAGGCTGTGCAGGCTGTCAAGCAGATGAATACATCGAGCCCTTTGTCTTTAAAACGCACCAACTGACCAAGTTTGACACTGTCTAGGACCCTGTATATGCTGCCTTCATGTAATAGTTAATGATTACTTATAAAAGCTTACTAACATTGCAGAATCAGCTATGATGGGAAATCTAGTTTGAAAGCTATGTATCACCAGCCACAATTAGAAGGTGCTCTTCTGGGCAGGTTGAAGTGCTTTACCTTCTGAGACTGTTTTGAAGTTGTGCTTCTGGTAAAGGTCAATTTTTCCCAAATCCATGAGGAAACATGTGCCTTGCAACATTCGAGTGGGAAAGAGTCTTCATTCAAATGTAGTTGGATGTAGAAGTTTGAAGACCTTGATTATCTTACAAAGTTCTGGGGGATTTAAAAACAAAAACCAAGCCAAACCAAAACAAAAAACCAAACCAAACATGAATGGTTTCGGTGGCCTAATACTGATGGAGACTTTTATATTAGCAGTCATGGTCTTCCAGCTTTGCTTATCGCTTAGCTACTTATCAGTAGGACCACAGATTTGACTGTTTTATGTACAGGAAGAGAATGGTTTATTTTCTCTTTATGGGAGACAGAAGGGAGGATTGGAGAGAAGATCTCTCTCCCACTTCTGCTGTGCAGTAAAGCAGAGGTAGCAATTAGATGGGAGCATCCCTGGCAGGGGTTCAGGATGTGCATTTGGAAAAACTCTTCCCCTTCCCCCATGACAAATCCACACTTCTACTGAATTTAATGTTTCCATAGAAAATTGAGTATAAATAATGCGGAGGTGTGCGGTCTCCTGTTTCCTTCCAAGGTGTCTGGGAAATGACAGGAGGCATTTTCTGTTCTCCGCTGGGTATGAGAAGAACATCATTTGGCTACTGGCTAAAAGCTTCCCAGGTTATGCATAATTTCGTAGCCTTCACTACTGAAAGTTTACTGCTCTGCCTCCCTGCCTTGCTTCTGTGCTCCTGCCACCTGGATCAGTGCAATGTATTTTCCGTTCTGCTTTAAGCGATAGCAAGCGCAGGGGACTGTTATCCACAGGAGAGCCTCATGGGCTTGTTGGTCTTACAAGATCTGCACACTGCCTTCTCCACTCCAGTGCTCCTCATGGCAGTTTCTCTGTCTCTGAACACTGCCTGTAGCCTTATTTACAGACTTGCAGTGTGACATGACGGTGAAAACACACAGTGTCTAAAGGTAAACTCCAGGCACTGAGCCATGAAGGACAACTGTGTGGGCAGAGAATTGGCACGTAGCACAGGTAGCCCTGCCCTTGGTGCAGCAGCCCTAACACTCACTTTTCAGCTGCTCAAATCCCCTTCCCTTCAAAACATGAGTCCAGAGAGAGGAGGAGGGGAGGGCAGAGAAGGCAGGTGGATCTTAAACTCCGCTTTTCTTTTATCTGTGTTTCTTTCCCTCTTTTTTTAGCTTTAAACATAAGTAATTTGATTCTTGTTCCCTTGCTAATTAATTATGTAATTGTGCCTTAGCCTAGGAGGCATTAAAACTAAGCCTCATCAAAAGCAAGAGCTGTGTTCAAGGGGACATGCCGAAATTGGCAGCGGTTGTTTTCTGGTTCTGCCAGTGTGCTTTGCTGCTCAGGAAAGATGGAGCCCACACAACTGGCCCATGGTCCATCTCCAAACCTGGCCACCTCAGAGATTGCATCACCTGGCTGGGCAGAGGCAGTTTTGTGCCTCCGGAGGGCGGCTGCCTGCACAAGCCTGTCCTGCTGCTGCCTCTCCAGTGGGCACAGATCTGCTCTGTGGTACATCTCCAAGGAGGCAGCTCAGCAGTTTGTTCTGCAAAGAATGAATCAGCTCCAAGTGGGGTTGGTGGTAAAAAGGCAGAACAGAGGAAACTCCGACATAAACCACCAGAATAGTGCTGACTTCAGACCTGAGAAGACTGGCTTAGTTGAAGCATGTTTGTTGTTACTCAGTTCTTCTGTTTTGCATGGTTGTATGTTGAGACAGGACTGAAATGTCCGCAGGGTTTAGAGTTCACCCCCAAGTCTTCAGATTACTCAGCAAGCACTTTGCTAGGCTTAGAAGTCTTTGTTTGTTCTCCCTTTGCTCTAGATCTTCTAGGGATTTGCTTTTCTAGATTCCTTGTGGGAACACTTTCTAAAACAGCATAAGCCCAATGACTAATTATTTTTACTCACCATATTTTGCTTTTGCAGTAGAAAGTCTTGTAACACAAACTGTCTATGACATGAGCTGGATGATTTTGCCCAAGTACTGTAACAGCTGGAGAGACTGTTAGCTCAGGAGAGACTCTTAGCTCAGGAGAGACTCTCATCAGCTCTGTAGCAAGAGCTGGGCTTTTGAACCCAATCAGGAGCGCTTACCTCCCTGTGGGTCTGAGCTCCAAAGGGAAGAGTTCAAAACAGCTGTAAAGCTAAACAAAAAGAAGTACGTGCCTTTCAGTTTGCTTTGTCTTCTGTACTATAGAAAGAAGCATGACAGATGATGCTACTTAGGTTTGGATGAGGCTGGCTGTTTGAGGTTACAGTTGACAACAGATGACAATAAGGATATCTTCAATCAGAGGCAAAGGAAAGAGAGTCCTTAAAGATCTATGTTAGATTATTTGGTCTAGTGTGGTTCTCTAAAACAGATTTAATCTGATTTGACCGTACAGAAATTAATCTCAGTCAACCCAGACAGGGAATGACCCTGACAAGAAGCAACACAAGCAGGGGCTGGTGTCCTTCTGAGCCCCTAGAGCTGTGGTTTACAGCTGTCTGGCATTTTCACTGGTGTCAGCTCTGTGAGTCTTCCTACCCCAAACAGCTGCTGTTTATCTATCACAGGATTCATTGTGATCTACAAAAGCTTTTCAGTTAGACGTTTCCAATGAAAATACGAGGACTAGGACACCTTTGGCATTTGTAACTTTATTGCAGAAAAAAAAAATCCACTATTAACATATTTTACAAAGAAAGTTGCACTTTGGTGTTGGGTGAGTTTTCTTGCTCACCCTTTTCCCCTGGACAGTGACGCATGGGAAACCAGAACAACCAGCCCCTGCCCTTTCAGTTGTGTGCAGAGACACTTCCCAGCTATGCCAGCCTGCACCAGTTCCAGCCAGGATGGAGTTCTATTTTCCACCACTAACTTGCCTCCCTTTATGCCAAAAACCAGTAGCACCCTGCCCTCCGGCTGGGAAAACAAGTCTGTAGCTAGGGAGATTGCTCTGTGCAGACAATGCTTGATACAACAGCTCTGGAGTTGTGACAATTGCCCTTTAGTTTCCATGCAATAATAGTAGGAGAGAAACAACCCTTCTTCCCTGTTTTGCTGGGCATCCTTACAGTAAAGAGATGCAAGGCCAAAGCCAACAGCTGAACCCAAACTGCGCTGCAGCTATTTGTCAGCCATTTCGGAAGATAACGCGGGAAGGAGGAACTGCTGCATTATCCACTTCATCTATTTGACCCAGACCAGTTCTGCTCCATCTCTGGGCTTTGCAGATAATTTGAGCTCTGCTGATGGGCAAATTCCCCTTTCCCTGCTAAGACAAGCAATAACAACACTGGGGAAAAAAAGGTACTTTTGCTAGTAAGACCTGGTACTGTCCTTTGTGGGGTCAGTGAGTGTTGCTACTGAAAGGAGAGGAGAGACTGAGGCTTGTAAGAGCAATGTGGTAGATAATCTCTAGCCCTTGATGCATCCTGAGGGAGCAACAGGCTTAGTCAAAAATCAAACACTTGAGAGAAGGCATGTGTTTCGCTTTACCAGCAGTCAAATGTGAATTAGAAAACAGGAGCAGGAGTTAATTACGTAAAGACTTCCGTGTCACGCACACTGGTCTTTCTGAGGCGAGTGCACCAAAAGATCCTGACTCACACTCAGAGGCTCTGGTTGGTGGGATTCCTTGAGGGGCTTCAGGAGCCTTGGATGTAGTCTACAGCAGTGATATTTTGAGGCGAAAGTGCAGAATCTAATCAGCCTAACACTTAGAAAGGGAAGGGGAGGAAGGCACCTACATCCAGGATCTGTCCTTGTGACAAGACACCAACTAGCTCAAAGACCAACATCAGAAGGAAAAGGAGCTTTGACCTTGCATAGCAGAGGAGGAAGAGTGCAGTACGGGTTTTGTACAACAACTTTCAGCAACCAGATGCTAGCAGCGAAATGGGAGGTACCTGAGGAAAGGCGTGTGTCGATACAGGCAGGGAAATGGCCCAAAACATTTACTGAGCCTGGGCAAGGAGTTTATGCATATGCTGAAAGCATCAAGTATGTGAGACACAGTTTCCTAATTTTAATGAGGCCAAATTAGTGTGTCTAATTGGCAACAGACTAGGTTCTATCAAGATTTGTTAAGCTAAAATTATGCTCATTTTCCTCCCAGAAACTTCAAAGCAACATCGAGTAGCAAGGGCACTTCTCCAGTGGCCACAAAACAGTTTTCCCTCGTTAAAGAGAAAAGATATGCATGTAGGAAGGAAGCAGAGCAGTCTGACATCTTCTTGGTAGGTGTTTTAGGATGGGCAGTGCCAATCCTGGGACTAAAGCTGAAACAGGAACAAAAAAAGTGCAAGAAAACCAAACCAACCAACCTTAAAAATACAGAACAAGAGGGAGCCCAAGACAACTGATTTCCACATCCTTGGCTCCCTCAGAAAACAGCAGTGCCCCTTGCTAGCACTGTGCTGACACCACCAGCGTTAACATCTCTTGTATGGATCACTCGCCCACCTCCTTTGAAAGCAGCAGCGCCCAAGATGGACAGAACAGATCCATGCAGAACGTGAAGGCAAAGGTTGTCTTGGCTAATTGGTCACCATACTAAAAGGAGGGGGCACCTCTTCGGGGCATTGTTTTGAGGAGAGCCTGAAGAAAAGGGCCAGACTTGGACTGTGATTCCCAGCATAAAAACTTCAACACTGAACTATTTAAAATGTCTAAAACCAAAAGCCATCTGAAAAGGATCTTTCAGTTGTGTGCAAATCACAGCCCCTCATTCCTCAGCAGATCATCTGGGACCAAGTCCTCAAGGCCTTCTCCTCTGGGAAGTTCAGCCGGCCAGGCTGGTTGCCTAGTAGCTGTAGAGTGAGAGAGGGGTGTCCTCCATCATGTCATCCTAGAAGCAGAGAAGAGCGTGCTTTAATGAGATGTCTGCACGATGGCATCCAGTGCCAGTCTGGAAGTGCTGTGCAGGCAGCACAGCCTTCTCATCCACACTGTCACTGTGTGGCCATCTGCCCAGCAATCCACCTGAATGCTGTCCCTGTGCAATTCCTGGATCTCTGGACTGTCGCTCTCCCCTCATGCTCCAGCTTTTGGAAAGAAGAGGTGTATGTAGGAAGAGCCTGTCTGCTGCAGGAATGTGGAAAACCCTGGCTGTGGAAAACTCCACTCAGCTTGAAACAGCATCATCTTGCTTGGTAGCTGCAGAAGGGAATTGGTACTCCTCTGTCCCAAAAAGCACAGTGAGTTAGGTGCAGCTTCCCCAGAGCTAATCCAGCCTCTGAAACCCTCATATCTTTTTAAATCCCCGAAGGGTCAGATGCAGACAGAAGGACAACCTCTCCGGGAACAGAGCACAGAATCTGCTTTGTCATAGTCACAAAGCAAATATATCAGAATACAGGAGGAGAGGCTAGGAAGGTGTCATTTCAGGGGAAGTTTGGATGGAACTTCCCTTCCTCTCTCTATTTAACCTCTTAGCATTCCCCTGCAGAGTGAGGGGAAGGCAGAGAGCTTCTTTAGTGGCCAACCTTGAGACTTGCTGTCTTGATTCAAACCCTGGATGGAAGGAGAGGGACCTAAGAGGGAACAGGAGTTGTGATCAGCATTCTTGCTGCTGCAAATACTCAAAGCATTGCTAATGTAGTAGAAGGGGAACTGCAAAGCAGCCAGTAGCAAGCCAGACCATGTCAGGCTGGGCTGAGGGCATTACTCACCATGGGCAGGTCCTGCAGGCGCCGGAATTCCATGCGGCTGTTGTGCTGGCGGTATCTCAAGAAGCCAACCAGGCCTAGGATGCCCACCATGACAATGAAGACGGAGATCACGGTGATTACCAAGGGATCAGCCCTCGTTGTATCAGCCAAAGGAGAACTGGGTAGCTCTGCAAGGATACCAAGGGAATGAGGCCAAAGGAGAGCCTTCAAGGGCTGGAGTAGCAAAGCCTTGTCTTTTCTGCTTCTGCTCAATATAACTGAGAGGCAATTTGAGGTAGCCCCAACCCTTTGCCATGTTTTGTGAGAGCAGGGACCAAATAAGAGCGTTTACCTGGATTTTCGTCATCACCAACATCCACCACAGAAGCTTTCTCATGCATGGGCTCTAATGGCTGCTCCAGTGTAGATGTGCTGGTGGGGATGGCAGCTGTGCTGGTAGACATGGAGCTGGTCAGAAGGGGTCTCACTGTCACAGTACTGGAGGCGGTAGCAGAGGACGTGCTCCCTACAGTGGAGATGGGAGCAGACGAGGTTCTGGGCTCCATGGTGCTCTCCTCTGTGGCACCCACAGGGCTCGTTCCAGGCCTGGTTTCAGACCTTGCTGCTGTGGGCCCCACAGTCTGCCCATCAAAAGGCCGCAGGTGAGAGCTGTTAGTTGTTGCTGCAAAATAGGAACAAGCAGTTATTTCAAAGGATAAAGTGCAAGCGCACAGTTCTGTGGGATTGGATGAGATGGAAGCAAGGCTGTAAGGAAAACTGCTGGGACTACAGGCAAAGCAGGTTATCAACAACCTTTTGGAAAGCAAGCAGGTCTTATAGCCAGCCACATCTGAGCCATGCTATAAACCACAGTGCTTAGAGAGTCCTCTTGGTTTTCATATGTGCCAATCTGCAATGTCAGCCAACCTCAGCTGGGCCCACAAGTCCTGTCGTCTGGGGACAAAGGACAAGCAGAGAATCTCAAACAGCTCTGCACAGAATTGGAGATAATCCCAGACGGAGAGGAAGGAAAGGTCTCATCTCTCCTCACTGGGAGCACAAAGGGGCTGCCCAGGGACTGGGTAGCAGCATCCCCTGAGGCTGTGTCCCTGCATCACAGAGCAGCAGGACCCCATGACACAAGCCAGGATGCAGTTGTGCATGAACACCATGCAAATTGATGGTCAATCAATAGCTGCCTTGCGTCAGGGGTGTGTGACAGCCTGGCAGGCCCCAAGGTGGGTGAGACTGGGATCAGAGACCCCATATACCCAGTCACCGCGCTGCCCAGAGGGATCTGAAGGTGGAGTAGGGGTTCCCATGGTTGCCCAGGGATGGATGGGCTGATGCTTGTGCCTGCTCATCTCCATGCTTTGTGTTAAGTGGGGGTGCACTGCCCCATTCTGCAGGCAGCAGGGAAGGCTCCTGTTGAGTTCCCAGCCCTGGTGCAGGAAAAGCCCAGTTGGGCAGCACTGCTGAAGCACGTTGTTTCAGATGAGGAATATTAAAGACTTCCCTACACACAATCAATGTCCTCATCAGCAAGCAGCCAGCACAATTAATACCATAATTAACGGGGTTTACAAAGAGGATGCTGAACTAACAGCACCTCTGCAAGTCAGTCCCACTGAACTGGACATGCTTAATGGTTCATTCCACTTTTCTCCCTCTCTCCAGTTCCCATGAATGTTCACAGAAGTTTCCAGGTTGGGCATCCTTGGGGCAGGACTTTCTGCGCAGGCAGTAAAGGCAAAACCTCACCCGGCACACTGCTGAGAGGGAGCGTGGGGGTTGCACTACTGGCGTCATCCATTTCTTCTGTTGTGCTGAAAGGCTCTGTGACTTCATGGTTGGGCTGGTTGTCTTCCAGAGTACTGGCAGGCAGGGTAGTGGGGGGGATTTCAGTGCTACTGTTGACTGACAAGCTCATGTTGTGCTGCTCATGCTGCGAAACTGTGACATCCCCGGGGCTGGCAGTGCTGGAAGCCTGCAGTCCCTCAGCCTTGGTGCCCACTATGGGGGTGGTAGGGATGGAGGCATCCTCCATCTCCATCGTGTGGGCTCCAGTGGCATTGAGCGTTGCAGCAGTCAAGTTTTTTTCCAGGCTTGTGTTGGGAATGGCAGTAGTCACTGGGCTGAAGTCAGAGGCTTCCTTTGGCTGATGCGAGGTTAGTACTGTGCTAAGAAAAGGTGATGGTGTCCCCAAGGTCTCTGCTGTCATCTGGCCGTGTCCTACGAAATAGAGTTAAGAAATGCTGAGGAGTTTTTAAGAGATGCCACACTGAGAGGGGAAACATAAGAGGAGGCCAGGAACTGAACCTCTCCATCCCCTTAACTCCAAATCCAGCACAGGTTCACACTTGGGGAAGGGATTCAAATAGCTCCTCTGTCCTCCTGGTCTCTCTGAGGCAGGGACCTGCTCTAGGAGGCCTGTCTTTGCCCTCCTCCCTCTCAAACCCTGTGCTCCTGTTCTCTGGGGTCAGTATCAATAACCCCTCTACACTAGAGCACCTCAAAGTTTTTTAGAGGATTTTTTTTTTTAAAGTACCACCTGAGACTGGAAGATAAATCTTCCTTGGCTCATTGAGAAAGAGTCAGAAATGGTGCAGAAAAAGTACAAGTGGGGAAAAAGTGGAACTAGATCCCCTGGTCTGATTAAGTATAGCAAAGTGATATTTAAAATGTCTGTGTCTGGCAAGGGTAAAGCATATATTGCTAATCATCTTAGTAGTAGTGTGGGCTTGCTGCTAGAGGGAAAGGTGAAATAAGTAGCAAGAGAGCACTACAGCTCACAGGGCTGGTGGTGTACTCTGGGAGCTGCCTTCACAAGGTATTTATGAACACATCACCACCACAAAGTGCAACTGTTGTCATAGAAATGGGGACCTACTCAGCCTCCCACTACAGCAAACAGGGCCAGCTTCTCTAGCGGGAACCCGCAGGGAGGAAGGATCCCCTGTGGATCCATAGCCACTAGACGGTGTGACAGCACGCGGGAGGAGGAAAACCACAAGGCTCTTACACTGCCTGTTCATAAACAAGGATCCTGTGAGGGTTTTTTTGGAGGTAAACAGGAAAAAAACAGAAAAATGTAGCCATATCAGGATGGACTCTCCAGCCAATTTAAAAACATCACATGGTCAGTGTTTTGATGATTTCTGTTCAAGTTTCGACCCAAGCCACAGAGGTGTGATGAGGCAACTACAGAAAAAGATAAAGGTACTGAAGAAAATCCATCTTCATGCTAACTCTCTTCACAGTGGAGAAGCATCTGAGGCAGATGCCATAACCAAGAAACATTCATCCATCAACAAAGCAGCCCACTCTCATATGAAGGCCTTAGGGAAATCTCAGCAGTTTTTAAAAGCTCTTCAGAACAGACACAGTTATCAGAGCTCTTCTCCAGTCACAGCACTTAACAAGCCCTAAAAAAAGACACAAAGCATCTCCCTCAGGAGAACATTGCAGTACCCTGACCAGCTGGAGAATTCCAACCCTCGAAGCAGCCTGACGGAGCTGTGCTTCCCCGGCCTGGGCCCCTGTCCCAGGAGGGCTCCTGTGGGGGTTGCACAAGCAGGCGGCACAGCCCCGCTCCGCACATTCGGAGAACAAGCTCTCGAGTTGCCCCAGCTGGGGTGTTCAACGTGAACACCCATGGCATAAGTGATGCTCCCTTTGGCCTCGCCTGGATCCAGCTGTCTTTGGCTGGAATGTGCCTTTAAACAAGGCAAGCTGCTCTCTGAAATGCAGCTAAGGTGTAGGATATGCTTACACTAGTAACACCTGCAAGGAAAAGAGCTGAGCACTGCATTTCCCAGGATCAGGTGCCAAAGCTCACAGCTCTTCATGTGACAATTTCCAGCCCCAAACCCAGTATTGCTATTCAGCACGCTGCCTGCTGGGTGAGATCCCAGCAGCCCCAGAGCCTGTGTTCCCTGAAATTAAAACAGTTTCAGAACAAATATGAGGCCTTGGTACTTTTAAAAAATGTTCTTTAAGCTTCAACGATTGTTTGCTGCTGCCCTTATCTACAGTCATGCTGAATAAAGCTATAGCTAAATGGGAAGTTAAATGTATTCATGAGGTGTTGATGTCTACATCTTATTATTTGCAGTCTCTCAGAGAAAGCAAAACTACAAATAGTGCTATGCCAGAAACTGGTTTCTTGACCGGTTGGGAATTGGCAGATGCTCGCTCTGTAAACACCCGACTACCTGCTCCTACGCAGCAAGAGACGCACACAGAGCTGCGTTGTCACCATGGGGTAAACAGGAAAGGTGGTGGCCAGGTGCCCGGCCAGCGGCATGCCGGGCTACGTGCTGCTTTGAATAGCTGGCCTGTGGCTGGGACAGCCTCCCATGGGGTGGCAAACCGTGACTGGGGTCACGCGGAGGAAAGATTTGGGGAGAGCTGTCTTGCACAAAGGTCTGCGCAACTCTGAAAAAGTCGTGCCAGTTTCTGACTAGGAAAAGAAAGCCAAGGGAAGGCGGGCAAGTCTGGGCTGTCCCCACCAGGGCACCTCACCAGTGTCGGGAACCGGCATCCCTGCCAGGAGGTGCTGTGAGACAAGAGGGTTTGTGGGGATAAGCAGCTCCCCCCACCCTGCAAATAAGGACGGCTCCACACACAGCTCCCCACTGGCTGCAAGAGGGAGAGCTAGCCAGAGTAGTTATTTCCCTAAGCTCTTATCTCCCTAAGTAGCCACATGGCTCCTTCCCACAGAACTGCCCAGTGTCCGTGACCGCCAGGGCAGATGGGTTGCTCTGGCCCTGCATCCCACAGGAAGGTGGCAGGACCACTGCAGAAAGGCTTGTGCTGTAGCAGCAGCCAGCCTGGGTCTGGCCTAACACAGCGCTGTGGTGTGTAAAACCTGGTTTGTAGAGAACTGCAAAAGAGATGTTAAAATGGGCAGGCATGGAGCAGGAAGGGGAACCGCTGGGGCAGCAGGGTCCTGCTCAGGGGCCTTTCAGCACGGCAGGAGTTGATGGCACCTGGATTAGCAGGTCATCCAGCCCAGCACATCACAGCACTCCCAGCTCAGGAAACAAAGGAGAGCCTGAAAAACGGGAGAGCCTAAACCAGGCTAACACAAAGACTCAAGCCATTAAGAGATGATGGTGGGAAGATAGAGAACAAGGCAAGAGCCTTAAGATGGGCAAGGAAACAAAGCACAGTGAGTAAATCCTGATCACTCGGGGACAGAGAGACAAAAGGTCACCATCACCGTCTGTCATCTCCTAGGGGGTGAGGGCACATCCAAAGCCAGCACACAGTCACTGAGCAAAGCACCTGGCGACATACCCGACAGGTGCAACTTGGTACTTGCGAGCATGTGGGTGTTAAGAGTGCAAGCACTAAGGAGTTTTACTTCAGTTTTGTTTTAAAATAAAAATACTCCCCACAGGGTCTTGCATTAACATTTGCTACACCGTTTCAGCAATGCCTCAACTTCGTTTCCCACAGTCTTATCACCTAAACAGGCAACCTGTTCCCACCCAGCTCCCGTGCAAACCCTGCAGAGCGTTGAGGAGAGCCCAGCTCTGCTGTGAAGCTGCTGCGCTGGCTGTGCTGGATGAGACCCAGCAAACCCCACGTGGACCTGCCGCTGTGGTTTGCTCTGGATCCTCACTGCCCAGCAGGTCGGAAAATCCCCAGCGCAGTCGCTGGTGCTCCCGTCACTGACTGATGATGTTTTTAGCTGTTTATCAGTTACTTATAGAGACACAGGTCAGAGCTCGTTACTCTGGCGTCTTCCTAGAGGAGCTCTGTTTCCTGCACCATGTGCCAGGGAGGCTGCAGCTGCACTGCCTACGGCATCACCCTCATCGGCTCCTGGAGACAGGTGGGAACCAGGCACCTCTTGTCTTGGGTGGGAAGGGAAGGAGTTAGTGTGGATGCTTCACCTTTTTTGAGATCCTCCCAGGCCCGACAGTTGCAGCACCTCAAGACAGCTGGTGAAGGTGCAGTCACCTTTGGATCCATAATAAAGCAACTACGTACTGCAAGTTTGGAAGCCGGACCAGCTGGAAGCAAGAGCTCTGATAATAGCAGCATCTCTGTTTTCCTGATGGGGAACCAAGGGTGGGTTTGCTTCGGTTATGCTGCAGTGCCTGCTAAAGCAGAGCTGGCTGGCGGTCCTCTGGCCCTGCTCCTGCCCCGCGTCTGTGCTAACCCCCGGGCTCAGACTGCGTGTGGTGAGAACCAGCGATCTCAGACCACATCAGGGCAGGGCTGGTGGATTTGGAGCGGCAGCTCCCATCAGACAGTGCTGACTGCAGTGACCTCTGTCTGGGAAACGAGAGGGGCAAAGGAAGAGAGCGGCCCCAAGGGAGGAGGGATGCAGCCAGCTGAGAAGCCCCTGCCTTAGACAAGGGTGGGAAATGCTCCCTGCTCCACGAGGGAAGGGAGGGCTTTGAGCATCAGCCCACGGCTTCGGCCCCTCTCCAGCACTGCATGATGACACTGAGGGACCTCCACACATCAGCCCGAGCTCCCACCAGCTCCAGAGCAGACGTGGTATAAATATGCCATAACGGAGAGGCGTGAAGGAAGCCAGCTCTGCAGGAGATGGGGCCGTTCCTGCTTTGTGCTCCCTGCCCAAGTTTCAGGGCTGGGGCCAAGCGAGGGGCTGAGGAAGGTTTGCACAACCAGCACAGAGCACCACTGCTGTGTCAGGGCAGCCACGCAGAGCGGGGACATCTCTGCCATCCTGTGCCACAGCAGCCACTCCACCATCTATTTGTTTCTTGGAATAAAACAAGGCAGTGAGATAGAACAGGGCCTCAGCTGGACCAACCTCTGGACGAGCTCTTGCCACAACCCTCCTGCCCCAGTCTCAGCAGCATCCTCTGCACCCTCCTTCCTGTCTCAGCCAGAAACAGCAGCCTGAGCTCCCCGAGGGCCAACACAAACCCAAACTCAATCCATGGGCTTTACCATCATTTCTAAAATCCTTCTTAGGGTGAGATGTAGGAAAGCTGTGTAAGGTAAGGAAGCCAGCGGCAGGCTGGTTGCTGGGGCTTGAGGGAGAGCAGGGCAGCGGGGTGCAGGCTGCAGTCGCCCCTGGAGGAGGCGCACAGAGACCCAGGTGAGAGCTGAGCACAAAGACGAGAAAGGATCCACCAGGATTTCAGAAGTGCCTGTGGGAGCAGGACTCCCTGGTGCGGGTGTATCCTCCTGTGCAGGCTGCCACTGTCTGCAGATAGCACCTCACTTACATCAGCTTCCTACAGAATGCATGTCAAACCACCACTCTGATTCATTGAAAAGGCACCCATCCCCTTCTAAAATGCTATTTTTGTGCACCAACTGAATTTGATTTTCATTTAAGCGTATGTAACAGCTCAAGTCACAAACAACCTAGTAAAATGCAAAATTAGTATGTTTAAAAAGTAACAGCATAAGCTGCAACTTATGTATTTACACAATTATATCCTCTTGCTTAGCAAAGTACTCCATTAAGTGTAGAAATTATCTTTTGTTGCCAGTTATTACATTTTTATGGTTACCAACCAACGGTAATTAGACAACCTCTTCAAGGAAACAGAGCTTGAGTATAAATGTAAATAAAACCATAAAGTGGGATTTAAAACCAAGGCTCCTAATTTCATTTAAAAGCGGAACTGGAGTCACTGCTGATTAGACACCAGCCGAGCCTGACACCTTCTTAACTCAGAGCTTGGAATTAAAAAAAATACAAGTGGCAGAGGAGATTTCTGGAGCCCTTCTGGTGGGTGCCAGATGCACTCAGGGATGCTGTAGCGCAAACACCCTCATCACAACGAAGCGAGGCACAGGGACGCAGATCCGGTACAAAGGGCAACTGCTTTGTAAGGTCAGCTCCAGTTTGATGCCTTGCAGGACCTCAATGGAGTCAGGATGCCACTGGGCTGCATTTCCTGCAGACTCCAGCGCTCTCCCTGCCAGGGCTGATGTCCGGACTGTTCCCATCTCCATCCTGGCAGAGGGAGGCTGAACAGACTCCATCTGCCGCAAGGAGTCTGGACATGGGGTGCAGGGACGGATTGGACCTCTCAGCCTGTTTGGGGACCACAGCGAATCTCTTGCACAGCAGCAAGCTAATTCACTGCACCCCACATGCCTTCTGTGAGCTGAGCTGTGCCCTGTTGCACAGGCAGCATAACTCGGGGGGAGAACTGAACTGGGGGTGCTTGGTGCCCAGCGTGGCACTGGAAAGCTGCCAGGCGAGGCACACTGCAGAGCAAGGGCTGCAGTAAGGGACAGGAATAGAAACTAGGTCTCTTGACCAAGAAGCTCTTTCCAGCCCGATAGGCAGGTGGCCACGAGCGGAGCACGAGACGGGGCTCAGATTAGATATGGGGTGCCGAGTGAGCGCAGCGCTGGGGAGTGACAGCCCAGCACCCAGCCTATGGGGGCAGGCAGGAGGACGCTTCCCTGGGGCATCAGCAGATGCCTGGCCTCAAACTTGAGCCCCTGGGGAGCAAAAAGAGGAGCCAGGAGTGTGCCAGAGCTACCACCTTGTTTGGTGGCACTGCATTTGGGATGGGGGCAACCACCTGATGGTGGCCTAGCAGAGCCAGAGTTGTGACAGCAGAGATGAGCAGCCCTGGAAACGGCACCATAAATGCTGAGCACAGGTTCTTCGGTACTAGAAAAAGCCAAAACGCAGCACAGACATGCCCAGAGCAGGCAGCGGTGCCAGAGCCTGAGATGGGGAGGGGGGCAGCGCCAGCCCAAGCGCCTGCCCGCAGGACGCAGCACCCCAGGGTGGCACACTCTGCCTGGCCCTGCCACGTGAGCCCTTCCCCACCCAGCCAGGGCAGGGAGAGATGCAAAAAACTGTGCTTTCCCACAGGTTCGCATGAAGCCCCATCACTGATCCCCCATTTAGAGGGAAGGGGGGCATATCCCAAATTCCCATGGCAGAATAAAAGGGGAGAGCAGGCTGCCTTGCTCGGCCACCACTGTCACACCAGCCAGTTATTTTCCACTGGCCACATGCAGCTACAAAGAATCCTGCATGGCAAGAAGGTGCCCAGGAGGCTCCCACGTTGTTTGCTTTGTTCCTCGGTGGATGATTTGGGCCGTGATGAAGATCCCTTTGCCCAGAGGCTGCTGGAGACATGCACGGCACCTGAAGCCTGGGAAGCCTGCCCTTCTCTGGGGCTGCGCAACCCAAATAACACAGCAACAGCAGGGAGCTCTGGCATCAGCCAGCCCTGGCCCTGCTTACCTTGGGAGTCACAGCTGCAGTAGAGGAAACACATCATTAGGAGAAAATTAATTAGCCCATTGCCTTAATAGCAGCCCCATGTCGGCAGGGAGCCTGGTCTCCAGTGTGGTGTGGCATGAGCTGGGGAGAGTCTGGACACGAGGAAATCTGCTCAGGACCCAGCAGCCCCCAGGACATTCCAGCTGTGTGGCTGCTGGTTTAATGGGCCATTGGGGATGCATCCTGCCCTGAGAAGCCACAGTTTGGATCATACAGGGTGAGCGTGTGCCCGGACATGGCCCCAGACTCCAGCAGCGCTCAGACTTATAAGAGCTGCCCCACTGAGTGTGATAGGGAAGAAGGCAGCCAGCATCACTGCAAGGCAGCCTGGTGGAAACCCCTGCAGCAAGAGCAGCATCTGCCCATCAAGAGGGTCTCGGTGGAAAGGAAGGAGCGAGAGGGGCCTCTATGCTTTGGATTGTCCCCCCTCCCCTTTGCCCAGAGGGATGTGGCCAAGGGAGCTGAAGGAGGTGAGTGCTGCCCAATGGGTCAGGCCTTGGAAGGGCAGCAGGGAGCCAAGATCCACCAGGCACCTGGGGCTGGGGGAAGAGCGCGTGCAGAAATGGCATCAAAAACTGATGGCGTGACATGATGGGGCTGGGCAGGTGGGGCAGGGTCAGTAGTTACCCCACACAGCTGGAGGTACCATCCTGAAGAGAGGACCGAGCTGTGGCTCAGTTCTGGGTGCAGCAGACCTAGGGCTGTCCAGCCAGGGTGGGGTTGGGGCCACACGCTGCCCCTCGCCCTGGGCAAAGAAGGGAAAAAAAGTCATGGCAAATCAGCTGTGGGGCTCTGCAAGTGGACACGCTGCCCACCTATGTGCACAGTCCGGGGTCCCGACAGATGAGGCTTTATACGCTCGTGCTGCTCCCAGTCCTGCACCATCCCCATAGCTTGTGAGGCAGCTCAGCACAGGAGGGGAAGGCAGCAAAATGCCCAGACCAAAATTACTCCGTGGTTTTATTTGTAAGACTAACAGTGCTGGAGGAAGTGGATTTCCGCAGGCAGTGAAGAAAGGCTGCATTGAGAGGCTGGGGTGGGCAGAGCCCCTCTGCGGCCCCGCAGCAAACCCAGCTGGGGAGTGGGAGCAGGCACTGCCGGATGGGGGGGCAAACAGAATCTGTGCTGAGAGCAGGGCAGAGACCAGCTTGCAGTGTTGGGACAAGCATGGTTTTGGACAGGCTTGGGGACTGCTGACTTCAGGGCCAGTCTCCAGGTCAACCTTTCCTTCCCCCACCACTGTCCTGCTGGGATTCTCTGGTGTCTTATTAAGGGTTGTGCTTGCTCTGGGGCAGTTTTTTATCTCTACCATGCCATCTATATTCACAAAACACTTACTCTCTCAGCTGTGGCTGGAGTTAACTAGTGGACCAAAAATCCATGAGGACAAGGGCCAGGCCAGCTACATAGGTGCCATTTCCCGAGGCTGTGAAAAGACTTTGGGATTGGGATGCTAAGAACGAAACATGCAAGGAAAAATGCAGTGCAGCTTTAATTCTGGCATGTCCCAGCAGTTTCAGTCTTGGACTTTGCAATGTGAGGGCTCTTATGAGACAGCTGGGGCAGGGGGCATCCCCAGGGAACCCCAGCGTGCTGGGGGCAGGAAATGGGGCCAGCAAAGCCAGTGGCAGTCCTGAGCTCCTCCTCCCCTCAGTGATGGAAATCCTGAGTTGTTCCTCTGCCAGCGGTGGGTCACCTCCCCATCACAGCGCAGCCACACTCGCATGAGAAGCACAGCATTACCCAAGGTTTTGCCCACAAGTAGGGGGCTGGTGTGGGACTGTGTCCCCATGCTCAGCTTCAAACCCAGTCAAACTGCATCTGACACCCAAAACCTCAGCCTGAGCGCTGCTCTTGCTGTGGGTACTCAGCCCTGTGGGCACCTATGCTGGGGTTTTGCCAGCCCCAATTATTACAAACTCAGTTTCTTTGCATCACCCCTCTGTCTCTTACTGCTGCTGTCACTGTGCTGTGATCTGACCGGAGTGTGTCCAAGGGGTTTTCTCAGCCACAAAGAGGAAACATGTTTACTTCCTGAGCCCCAGGCAAGCCCCTAAATGCCGGCTCAGACTTTGTCATTGCCAGGGTCATGGGGGATGGTGACAGCCCCCCAACTCGAGGCACGGTCCCAGCCATGCGGCGGGTCTCGGTGGACAGGGCTGTCAGCGCCCTGCTGCAAACTGCGCTGGCCCACGTGGGGATAAGTTGCGTGTGGAGCCGAGCTGAAATACAGCGTGGGAGAGCCTGCCTGGGGCCGGGGTCTGGCTCCTGCTCTGTCCCACACGCCGGCATCGCCTCCTCTCCCACAGCACGACGGGATGGGTGCCCTGTGCCTGCAGGGAGGCGGCAGAGCTTGGGCTTTGTCTGGGGTTCCCTCGGTGGGAAGCTCAGCAGCGGCTTGTAGGCACCCAAGAGCTGCAGGGCTGGAGACAGGGGTCTCGCAGGGCTGGATGCTGGAGGGCGAGTGCCCCCGGTCTCCCTGCTCCCCTCCCCGCGCATCCCCTCCGGTTCCCCATTGGGCCGGGGACGTGAACCCTGCCCGGCTCCACTGGCGGGGGAGCAGAGCCCGCGCTGCCTGCAGCTGCCTTGTATGGGCAAGGCCGGGGCGGGCGGCACCGCCGCTGCCTTGAGCGCGGGGCTCGCCCGGGTACCCCCGAGCATCTCTGGGCGACCATACCTGCGCGCCCGCCGGGGCCGCGGGCACTTCGCCCGAGTTTCGGGGTCCGGCCCGGGGCGCTGCTCCCTGGAGGTTTCCGTCCTCAGGGAGGGCTCCACAGACCCTCCTACCCCAGCCCCACCAGCGGGCAGAGGCGCCCGCGCCCCGGCGCTGCCCCGACGGCTGCCCCCGGTGCTGCGCTCCCCGCCACTGGGGGACCCCCCGGACCGTCCCCACCCCTCCCGGTGCCCCTCGGGCGACCGCCCCCGGTACCTGGCAGGGCGCAGAGCAGGCAGCAGGCGGCAGCGAGGCGGAGCAGGGTGCGCCGCGTCCCCTCCATGCTGGGCCGATCCGCGCTGGTTCCGCCGGCGGCACCGGGGCGGCGCCGGGGCGGGACGGCGGCCGGGGCGGGGCGGGCGGCACGTGGTCCGGCCCCAGCCCCGGAGGCGCGGGGCGGGGAGCGCCGCCAGCCCCCCCGCCGCCAGCACCCTCCGCGTCCCCGTCCAGCCCCGCACCGTCCACGCCCCTCCCGGTACGGTACCCATCACCTCCCTTTCGAGCAGAGCACTCCCGGTCCGGTCCTGGTTGGTCCCCGGCACTCTCGCTCTGGTTCGGCACCGCCCCCGGCACCACCTGTTGGTCCTCAGCGCCCCCGGTTCGGGCAGGACACTCTTGGTCCAGTCCCGCACTGGCCCCGGCGTTCTCGAACCGGCCACTCCTGGTTTGTGTAGGGCACCCCCAGTCCGGTCCTTCCCTGTGCCGGCCATCCCCGGTCCAGTCCTGCACCACCCTGTCACCCCATGCTGGTCCAAGTGACCCCAGTCCAGGCCCTCGCCATCCCTCCGTCTGGTCCCGCATAGCTCCTGGCACCCCCAGCTCAGCCTGGCACCCCACTTCTGCCCCATACAGGGATGGCAACAGCGGACAAGCCCAACATGGTGCATCACTCTGTGGCCCCAGCACTGTTTCATGGTACCAGGGTCTGTGGCCACAGTGGGGTGCAGAGCTGTTCCAAGCAGCCCTGGATGCTGCCATGGCCAGGGCTGAGCCAGGTGCTCTAGATGCCACAGCTGTTTTTTCAGGGCACTCTGCCGCCTGTGGGGCACCCTCCTGGCCCCACATCCCATCCAGCCTCCTGGGGGCTGGTGAGACCCATCCAGGCATTGTGAGGGTTGAGCCAGCAGCCATCCTTCAGAAAGTCTGGCCACACTCTTCTGCTTGGCATTTCTGAAGAAGAAACCCCATTATGAAGCTGGTGCTGGCCAGGTGCCCAGCCAGGTGCCCTGCAATAAGGCTGCTCTCTGGAAGGACCAAAAAGCCTCCTTGCAAATTCCTCGTCATGGTATTTCCTCTCTGACCGCAGCCTCATGTGGTGTATGAGGGCGTGAGCCCTCCTGTCCTGCCCCATCAGATCTTACAGAAACAACAGGAAGATTTGGGACTTCTCTGATTTAGAAAAGTCTCCTTTGCCTATAAGGTGCAAAGAATATGGGACCTCAGAGGCATCCGAGGGTCTCACATAATGGCGTGGTCCTTGCTGACCCCCTCTCGGGCTGCTTTGGCAGAAGTGGGGCTGTGGGTCCCCTTCTCCAACCTGATACCTGTGTCTGCACCACCACAGGACAGAGCAGGAAGATGGAAATGGATATTTTTGTTCCCCAAGAGGTCTTGCCTTTCGTCTTCAATGTTGGGCTCCTGGGTACATCCTGCCCTCAGTTCAGAGGCAAGTATAAGAAAAGAGAGTCTATCTGATGTAGAACTGATCATGCCTTTTACCATCTCTTTAAAATAAATATAATTAAATTTCAGCCTCCCGTTGGAAATGTGTTTGTAACTGCTTGCCACTTATCGCCCCCCCAGATGTACTATTTCTGGCATCCTGTTAAGGCAGAAGTAATTTGGCTTATACAAATTTCCCAGTTCAAAGGGGAATTATTTTAAACACATTTACAACTTTTTCTAAGTTATAAGAGTCTTCTGCTCCCCCCTAGATCCCACTGGGCTGCCCGGCAGAGCCTCCTTTGTGCCAGACAGGCTTGGGCTCTTGGTGCCACAGTGTGCACCACCTGACCCAGCACCTCAGAGCCTGCCAAATCTCACCAGCGAGAGACCAGGGCATTTCGACACCCTCGGTACCCACCTCTGGGGAGGACATGGGCTCCAGGGGACATCGGTGCTTCTGGCTGTGACCTTGGTTCTTGAGCGTTTCTGATGCCTGCAAGCTTGTGACTCACATCTGTCCTTTGGTCTCTGGAGATGCTGAAATGATATCCATCTCAGCTGGCTTACAGACAGCAGCTCTCCGTTGCCAAGGTTACCTGGTCCCTCTGCTTTAATTAAGCATATAGACATGGCATGGGGTATCTTCAACAGCTGGGGGACAGGGAGAGAATTGGGCTGGCGCTCCCCAAGGGCTTTGTGAGCAGCACGATAAACCTGGGCAGATGAGCCACCCTGCAGGTCACTGCTATTACTTTAGCTGAACTCCGCACTCATTAGGATTACGATTAACACACTAATGAGGCGCTTTTGGCTCTCCATAGCACGGAAGGGGCAGTTGGGAGCAAGAAAAGAAACTGCATTTGTGTGATGGTGTCTTTGTGGTGACACTGCCGCTTTCCTACCCTGGAGAAGGGAGCAAAAACAAGGGGCATTTTAACATCCCACTGGTGCACAGCTATTTTCTCATGGAGTGAGCAAAAATACTCCCCTCAGGTACCAGGCAGCAGCCCACTATGTCCGTATGGGCTATACAAAGGCTCTGACTTGCTCAGGGAGTAGTTGCCCTGGGCTATTTGTGAGGAGGACTGAAAACATCCTTGCAAACCTACACAGCATGTAGACCAGACAGGTCTGGGTAGCAATGGGAGTTGAGGACTTAGAATAACTTCTGAAATAAAGTTTTGTGCTTGAAAAACATGGCATTAACCTCTGCCAGTGTCACGCTCTCTCTTGCAGTGGCTTTATTTAGCTCCTGTCCTTTCATTTCTGGCTGGCAGCCAGGGCACAGAGCAGACCAGAGATGATAAGGTTTATGTTAATTTAATAGGAAGAAGCAGATAATAGAAAACAAGTGAGTGGAAAATAGTGGCAGCAAAAGGGCTGAGGGGAAGTAAGGGCATAGGTAGCGGGGGAGGGAGATGTCGGCCCTGGGAGAGACACTGAAGCTCAGTGCTTGGCTGCGTCCTCCAGCCTGGGCTACAACACAGGCTGAGTGTCCCCCTGAGTCAGCAGAGCAGCAGCACAGCGTTGGTCCCGCTGCCACTGCCACACCAGCGCGGCCCCTGTGTGATCTGAAGAGCGATCACCTCTTCCACACAGCCCAGAGGTGAATGGTCGCAGCAGCGGGAGCCCTGGGCAGAGGGATGGCAGCTGTGGCCAGCACTGCTGGCATGTGGGTACTTCACCTGGGCTCTGGGCTTACATAAATTGTCCCATTTCTGTGCTTCACCCTCTCTGTCCTCTGCCCTTTGCCACTGGGCGTCGGGAGCACCGCTGGCACACATCTCACTCTGCCCTTGCAGAGAGCTCAGCAGATCCCAGCCTGCCCCGTGCCACCCTGCAAACCTGCTTTTTCAGGAGGGCTGGGCAGGATTGGAGTTGGTCTTGGGGCAGACAGACCAATATATCATCCCCAGACAGCTGCTCTCTCATCTTCCAGAAGCACTCCACTGTGGGATGGGGCAAGGGGCTGCTCTCAACGCAAGACAACTCAGCACTTGAAGGGATTTTTAGTTTGCAAGGGAGCTGGTAGCCAACTGACAGGAGCAGAAGTGCTAATCCAAAGTGAGTCATTCCCCTCCTCCCTAATGTTGAAACATTTAAACAGTTTTTTATGAAAGGCAAATTGAATCTCACAAGTCAGAGCCAAGGAAAAAAAAATTATCAAAGAGCAGAAGATGCTACTGGGTGACTTGCAGGCAGACAGAGGCAGCATTTGCTCAGCAGCCCAGGATATTACATCTCCTCCGTTGCTCTCCCAACGCAAAGTGCCATTCATCTATTTTTAATAACAGTGACGCAGGCGGTGAACCTGACTTCAAGGCTGGGAGCTTGTCTTCCCCGTGCATATCTGTCCTGACTCATCTTTCTTTCCAAGGGCCATTCAGAGCTTTGTGGCCTAGTGAGGGACGACAGGAAAAACAAAACTGAAGGAAAAAAGCAGATGAGACAGCAAAGCATTGGAGATAGAGAACTATTCTGGGAAAAGGATAATAAACACTGGGACTTCGCTGGCTGGGGGGACTGGAAGAAATGAAGGAGCTGGGAGACCTGAATGTATCTGGGGTCACAATGAACTGGGATCAGGATCTCTTACATAGCTGAGCAGGGACCCCGTAGCAGCTGGGTGCTCGAAGCTCTGCATAAAGCCCAGGGTGGAGGAAGCGGAGGCAGAGATGAGGGTGCCCAAGCCCGCGGTGGCTGGGGGAACAAGCTGAAGAGCTCTGCTGTGGCAGATGTCTCTGTTTACAGTGCCAGAATGGGTCTCTGCACTGTTGTAATTGCAGAGATAAGGGCAGCAAGTGTGAGGAGCGTAACAAGAGGAGAGGAGGCTGCTGCGCAGCCCCTGGAGGTGAAAAGCTGTGCTTTAATCCCAGAGAGGAGCTGGCTTAGCTTGAGAGTGAGGATGGTGCACCAGGCAATGCAGGAACCCTTTTGGGCCTTGGCATGGGGCAGGAGAGGTGGGACTGATGTCCACGTGGGCTAGTGGCCTGGATGCTTAACAGGACTGTGTGGTCTCTTTGGGCATCCACCATGGTCCAAGTTAGTACAAATATTTCTGCACTCTGGTGGCTGTTACTGGGAATACATCTTTGTCAGATATATAAGGTTTTCCCCTACAAAATTGGTACTTTGGCATCAGACAACCCAAAAACTGCTGAAGGGAGATGTGCCCCAGGCCTGCCCTGGGGTCTCGCTCTTTGCTCTTCATCTCCTCAGAGTGCATGGCTGGAGCATGGTCTGATGGGCTCTCCCTGGGGCTGAAGCCACCCAGGAGCAGTGACGCAGGGTCAGTCCTCGCTCATCACCCTGGTGCTTGCACAGCCTCGTGGCTAGGAGCATCGTGGAGCAGGCTGGAGCAAGCTGGCCTGCTCTGTGCTGCTCCATGCGCATGGTACCAACAGTAAGACAAGGGGTGATGGGTTCAAGCTGGAACACAAGAGGTTCCACTTAAATTTGAGAAGAAACTTCTTCTCAGTGAGGGTGACGGAACACCGGAACAGGCTGCCCAGGGAGGTTGTGGAGTCTCCTTCTCTGGAGACATTCAAAACCCGCCTGGACGCCTTCCTGTGTAACCTCATCTGGGTGTTCCTGCTCTGGCAGGGGGATTGGACTGGATGATCTTTTGAGGTCCTTTCCAATCCCTAACATTCTGTGATTCTGTGATACCACCAGGAGCTTGGCTCCAGCCGTGCCACGCACTGTGTCAGCGTGGACAGGCTCTGAGCTGATGCCAGAACAGCAGATGGTTGTGATGAGAAGGCAGGAGAGCACAAGGCCACAGCACCGGTCACAGCAGGGCAGCTGCCTAAATGGGAATATCCATCTGCCCCAGCACAAGCCCTCTCTGGTTCCCTGGGCAGAGTGCCTGGTGCTGCTGCCAGCCTCCTCCCGGGCTCTGCCCAGCCTCCTGGAAGAGGAACATGGAAGATGCTCAGACAATCCCACAGTTGCCAGGTCTCGTACAGAGACATGTGGTGCCAGGTTTGGGCTGACGTGACAGCATGGCTTTGTGCTCAAGGACACGCTGGTTGCCTTGCCCACACCGGTGGTGAGACAGAATTGTTAATCCTGTTCTTCATCATCATGCATGTAAATCCTTGTCCAGAGGACAGTGTGCAGGCAGCCCCCACAGAGGCCTCCCTGCTGCCAGGAGAGTGGTCATGACATGACAGGGAGCGTGAGGTCCAAGCGCAGCCCCAGCTGTGCCTTCTTCTGCTCAGAGCGGTGGGAAATGCCCTCTCACCGCTGAGCAAAGCTCACCCTGGGCTGCAAAGGCCACTTGCAAGGCTGGCTGAGGGAGGCACGGGTGAGAGGATGCACCTCCAGGGGAGCATGTTAAGATGCTTTTTGAAATCTAAGCAGTTTAGTGTGTGACTAAAAAGCCTAAAGGGATCACTTTTCATGGCTGTCCTGTTAAATGTCCACCAAGGACAGGAGCTAGAAAAGGGACAGCATTGTCATTAGACAAGGGTAAATTCCAGGCAGTCCCACTGGGACCCTCTCCTCCAGCTCCTGTGACAAGACTCTAGATCTCCACTGGTGTGAATCAGAGCAGAATTTGACCAGTCCTATCTAAAAGAGATGTTTTTCCTTGTTGGGTTTTATTACATAAAGTATTCCATGGGTTAAATCACTAAGATGCCCAATCTCACCACAGTGCTCTGAAGTCAAACCACTGTCTTGCTCCCCTGGGAGGGCAGAAAGACATCCCCATTTAGACATCCCTATTAGACAGTCTAATTTCGGAGCTCACAAAACCTCTCTGTTGGGGAAAACACCTGCTCTGCTACAGCAGAGGCAGAAGTTGCATGGCTACTTTGCAGTATTTCTCCTTGGGAAGGAGAAATCTCCTGAACTTCCCTTCTCCAGGGCATTTCCAAAGCCTGGAGGAGAGAATTCCCCCTCCTGACTGCTCTCACCCAACTTCCCTTATGTCTATTTTTATTGCCACCCTGTGAGTTAATCCTTGGCTGCTCTTTTGCCAAACCGGTTATGTTTAAAAAGCCAAAATGATCTGTCTGGGGAAGAGAGTCAGTCTGAGAGCAGAGAGGAGTTTTTTGGAGTGTCTGATCTTTGCATGGGGCAGCAGCACGGGAGCAGCTGCAGGAGGGGGAATACCCGCCGTGAGCAGAGCTGCCTGCGGTATTTACAGGCTGCGTGACCCTGCTGGGATGCAAGACAGAGACAGAACTAAGTATGCTGTGACATCTGCAAGACTTTGCCTTTGATGAGTCCCTTTGATCAGTCTTCTAATACAACATTCATTTTCCTCTCTCTGGGAAACAGAGGAAGACTACAAAAGCTACTCATCTTCTGCAGGTTTTAAGGCCACAGATTTGCTGGGGGTCCTTGTGCCAGCTGTGAGGAGCGATGGGGGACTTTCCGAGACAAAGGTTCTGCTCTTGACACACATGCACACGTGGTCACCAGCAAAACACATTTTTTTGCCACTTTCAAAATTAAGGCCTTGCCTTCGAGATAAAGCCATAGGAGGAATGATAAAACTATCTTCTTTCCCTCTCAAAAAAAGGATCATCTGTGACATACATCACAGGACCTTATGCAATGTTATATGAAGTACTGTTCAAGTGTTTCCAGTCGAGATGTAACTTTACCGAACCACACTGGCATATTTTAATGCTATGACTTTGCACCAGCCCATGGGATAAACACTGACTCTTGGATATTACCACTAAGACATTTATTTGCAGGCTAAAAGCAGAGACAACGTGTATCTTGTTTTGAAGTGGAAAAGAGGTGAAATTTCTGAGGGGGCACTGGGGAAAGAGAATTCAGTCGCTTTAGTGCTGGGATTAGCTCCCAAAAAGAGAAATAATAAAAAGCTACCACCAGATGTCACCTCGAAGCCAACTAACGGCTGCCAAACCAGCAGGGACAGGGGATACTGGGGAAATGGCGAGATGAAATGGGAAGGCACTGGGAGTGTCTTCAAGGGGATACAAGACCGCAAGGATCACTGCACTCCGGCACAGAGAACGACCACGGAGATGTTTCAGAGTCGGCTTTGTAAAGTCTTTTCAACTTGCTTGGATAAATCCCAGCAAAATGCAAAGCATTGAAATTTAACTTCAAAAAATAAGTTCTAAAAAAAAAAAATCTTGATGAAAAGCCCCATTCTCAGTTCTGCTCAGTCCCCAAGCTCAGTTCTGCTTGAGTGTCAGAAAGCAGGACACTGACAGATCGGAGTAGTTCTGTCTGCTTTGTCACTGGTTAAAATATGACCGCTACAATAATGTTTAATGGCTTAATTACAAAAGCTTTGCTGCACCCTGTGTTTGCGCTGTCATTAGAATAGACGTTTGCATATGGTTGATATTTAACATTTGGGAGTGTGGGAAAATTTCCCGTGAAGGGAATCCAGAAGGAAAAATAAGAAAACAAGACAACTTATTTCCCATGCAAAGTACTTTTAATCTATTACCAGTGCAGAAATTACTACTTTTTTTTCTTTTCAGTTAAATTTACAGACAAAGTTTCGCTGTAGAATTGGGTGAAATTCTGAGACTAAATTCAATTAATATACTGCAGACTGGAGATTTTAATCCAACTGTAAATCTTCATTCAGTATTATTTGTAGAGCTGGTGTTGATGTTTCCAACATGAAATTCCCTCAAACACATTTTGAATTGAGCTGAAAAGATTAGATGTAAACAGTGACGAAGGATAGTGAGAAAACATATTACTGATACAGCAAGGCACGATTGAGCAATGTGTTCCTGTCCAAGACCCTTTTTAGTTATAACTCGGCTGTTTTAACTGGGATTCAGTTATTCTATCCAAGAATCTACAGCAAATGAACGTTGTTTCTTGAAGAGCTTCAGTAAAAATACCTCAGCCATTGCCAAGGATGAGGTCAGGGAAAAATAATCGGTCCCTTGCCAATGTAAAACAAACCCCAATCCCACTCACAACCATTTAATGAGATGTTCTAGTCCCGCCGTGCTTTGGAATGGATATTTGAAGTCTGGCAGTGTGTCCTAGCAGGAAGGCATCCTTTTTCTATACCTGTTACAAACTGCCTACACGTGGATAAGTCATAATTTGAAAAAAATAGCAGTTTGTATGCGAAAAATCACAGACTCATTACAGCCGGGCAGCCAAAAGCTCAGGATATTTGGGTCGCACTAAGCAGGCTGCAGGCGGGGGCTGAGCAGGGGGTTCTGTGTCCTCCTCTGTGACCGACACCTCGAGTGGGCTGCAGGCGGCTGGAAAATAAAGGACGAGTTTGAGTTAAATGCTGAAGTCGTGAGAGCTGGAGTGGGGAAGAGACCAGAGCGAGGGGTGAGTCCTGTGGAGACTGAGCAGGGGGCCGGCGACCAGAGGCGGGAACAGCAGCGACGCCGCCGCGGGGCCCGGGTGCGGTCGCTTTGAAGCCGGGTGTTCCCTGCCGGGTGTCAACGGCTGCCCGAGCGGAGGGGTGAGCGCTGCTGTCGGCACTGGCGGCGGCGCTGCTCCGGTTTTAGGGCGAAGAGCCGGCGGGACCCCCAGCACGAGAGGACGGGGATCACTGCGGTGCGGGGCCGCAGCGGCTCCGCCGTCACCACGGCAGGGCGCACGGCCCGCTGGGACCCGCTGGGAGCCGCTGGGAGCCGCTGGGAGCCGCCGCCGCGGCGCGGACCCCTGCCCGCCGGGCCCGTTGCGGTGCCCGTCCCGTTGACAGCTTCACGCCCAGCGCTGCCCATAAACATACGGGGATTGGCTGTTCCGCCCGTCCGTCACTACGTGTACCACAGTCTTATTGGCTAACTCGCTTATTTATGACCCGTCGTCAAAGGCTGACCAGTGAAAGCGAGGCGCCCCTAGCAACGCCCTTCTCTCTTTCTTGTCACTGGCTCCCGCTCTTGTCGTGGGAGTTGTTGTTGCTCTTTTGGTTGGTCGATCGGCCTGCCTCTCAAGTGGCTCATGACCAATTAAAAAGGAGTACTCTCGTGGACTACCTGCGAGTCCCTCCGTTTGGTGTCCCTTAATCCATTGGCAGAGGGGTGCCGTCCATCCAGCCCCGTCCCGCACCGATTGGCTGTTAGGGAGGGGCGGCACCTGACGGCCCCGGCGCTGCGCTCGCCGCGGGGGGGCGGACGCGTGAGGAGGAGGCGGGGGCCGCGGGAGGAGGAGGAGCCGTGGTGATCACGGCCCCGGGTCCCGCAGCTGGGCTCTCTCCTCACATGGGGCCCCCTCGCTTGCCGCTGCGGCGGGGCAGACCCTCGCCGCGCTGCTGAGGGGCCGGGGGTTGGCTGCCGGTGGGGTATGCGGCCATGAGAGCCCGCGCCGCCCGCAGGCCCTGCTGGCGCCGCCGCTCAGGTAACGGCCGGCGCGCGAGGGGCTGAGCGGGGCGCGAGCGGAGCGCGGGGCGGGGGGAGCCCGCGCATCCCCGGGGCGGCCAGCGAGGGGAGGCCCGTGCGGGCGGGGGGCGCCCCCGAGGCGGGGCGGGAGGCGGGGAAGGGCTGCCTGTTAGCAGAGGGGAAGGGGCGGCTGGCGGGGTCCCGCTGCTCCCCGCCCCCGGCAGCGCGGTGAGGTGAGCGATGCGTTTCGGTGAGCAGGTGCGCGGGGGGGGCTGCGTTCACCCCGGGGGTGAGGGGGAGCGGGGGCTGCAGGGCGCCTGAGCGCTGCGGGGAAAGCCGGGCGCAGAAACCCGTGCCCTGATCCGGGGGCAAGGGTCTGCCTGAGCACGGCTGGGAGCGCTGCCCAGCCGCATGAGGATTGCCTCGAAAATGGTCACTTCGCCAAGAGGTGCGAAAGCTTGGCTCCGGCTTTGCTATTTCAAGTGCTACCCTGTAAAAATACATGAATCATGTTTTAATGACAGGCTCGACTGTTCAGGTGTATGTGCATATATGTTTGCTTTATGGCTTTCAGATGAAAGGTGCTGTATAAATGCAGATGATCGCTCTTAATGTTGCATTCCTTTGAGGTTGGGAACCATATTTGCATGAAGTATGGAGGACTTTGCATTTATATATTTTGATAGGTATGAAAGTTGATAGTTGACAGCTGAAAGCTAAAATTTTGAGAGTACTGAGTGGAATTTTATTTAAGTTTATGCCATTCTCTCTGTCCCCCCAAAGGAGACTTGCAGCTAATGTTTAGGCTAATTTATGAGAAGCCTTTATGCTTCAACTGAAATGACTTTTTTTTTTTTTTCCTAGTAGAGATCAGAGTTCTAGTATATTTTATTGTCTGCAAAATCAACAGACTTACAGTTCCATGGACTTAATTAGGCAGTGGAATTTACAACCTAAGATAAGACTTTTTTTATGAGAAACTGATATGCCCAGTGGACTAGCCATAAACCTTCCCATTTAGTCATCATCTTTGGAAATTATTGTTGCATACCATATCCTGATAGGCCAATAAAAGTGTCATTTTCTGACTCTTGCAGAAGTATACTGTACAGCTGTAGACATGGCTGTGTAATTCCATTGTCCAATTTGGTTTGTCTTCATGTTGCATACAAAACATGAGTAGCTTGAACTGAAGGTGAAGGGATGTGTTTCCCATACCTGGTGGCAAGTGTGTGGGGTTTTTCTACTTGGAATTTTTATGCTGTTTCATTAGGATGAACAGCTGTCAGTGGGAGCAGAGCAGGAAATAGAAACAGCAATCTTTGCTTCAGTACTTAGTATTTTTGGGAGTGTGGAAGGAGACGTTTGGTCTAAATGGGATATTCTGGTAGTATAGGTCTCCTGTAACTTAGTTATACCCTACAATTCTATACGTTTGCTTTTGCCATTATAAGTATTTATGCAAGTGATTTCACAAATTCATGAAAGAAGTGCAGGGTTAAAGGAGGGGACTGTTGCTTCTGTGTCTGCTGCAGAAAAGAATGAAGCTTGTGGTTCACTTGCATCATAGGTTCCCTTTCTGTATTCTTCCTCTAGCTGAGAACCATGCATTTGCACAATGGCAAAGCTTTTTATTACATCCCTGCAGCATGGTACCTTGCAGCCTGGCACAAAAAATAAGTGCTCTTCTACTCAAGATCAAACAAGGTCAATGTTCATAACTTTTTTTTTATGCCCTTTTCCTGCTTGTTAATTCCCTAACATATTCACTTGACGTTGTGTGTTTATCAGTAAGTACATCTAATAATCAGCAACTGTATCACACTGGCTCCATCTGTTGTTTGTTGCCAAGGCCTCCTTCTGACTTGGATAGTAAGCTTCTTTTCACATGGCCCTGTCACTTTTTCCTAGGTTGAACACATTTCTGATAGTGGCTAAGCCACTTTTGGATATGTTTGTCCTACTGGTTGCACTGGAGAACTGTAATAGCTCTGGCAACCCAGAGTGGAGTTAGTTGAGGTAACTTTGCTTTTGAAGGCTGACTTGGTACATTCCAGGTCTGTGGCTCACAAACAAGAGTTACATGTTTCTCCATGGTACCCAGGGTGCTTCAGATTGATACGTAAATACCAGCAAACTCCAATGTCTCTAGTTCCTTAACGACAACAAATTTGGGAAGCCCTGTTCTCACTTCAAGAATTCATAAATAAATTAGTCAAGACTGTGTAACTGTTCCATTCGTGCAGCTGGTACCTGAAGGAAATGTGGTACTCGGTGTTTCACCATAACATGAAACCAGTAACATGGACTGGTGTTTCAGCTATGTTTTAAGGTTAGATTACAAAATGTGTTTTAAGTATTTGTTGAGATGATACTTTCAGCTGGAAAATACAAATACTGTCTGTCCTGTGTGATAATGTATGAATGTAAGATTGTATTCAAGAGAGGTCAGTCAGGTATGAAAGTCAGGCTGCTCACTTTACTTTCATCCCTCTTTTGAGCATCCTGATTCTCTTTTCTTGCCTTTGCTGTGCTTGATTGTCTGACTGGCTGCATTGAAACAGCAGAAAGTGGCTTCCCATCTCATGTGAATCCTCCCAGTGTTAATAGAGCTGTCAGTCCTCAGCCATAAACCTGTCAGAGGCGCTGAAGGGGAAATTCCTTGATTATTGAGATGTTACAATACCTGTTGGTATTGGAAGGCTTTGATTCCCTTTGTTTTCCTCAAGAGCTAAGCAAATGTCAGCCTGCTGACACCTGGAAGGCATGAGCTGCTTCTCAGTGTCTTTACTGAGCTCTGTTTTGTTAGGCAAACATAACATATTAAAATTATCCATTTGAAGCAGCAGCTGTGTAGTGTACATGGTCTACTTGAGTGATTATTTAACTCTAACGATGCTCTGTAACTAGGCTAGAGTCTGTCTACACTGTGTATTGCAGTGACTAAAACCAGGCTAGGAGACAAATGGATTTTGCGAGGTCCTTCTGTAGAGGTTTAGTTTTCTATTATAGTTGGACCCTAGAAACTGTTGCCAATTATACTATGGGCATACGGATCAAGTGATTTTCTGTTTGTTTGTGTGATTTCCCCCCCGCCAGTGATATTTGCCTTCTAAGTGTGTGCCAGAATTTATGCCTATGCTTGATGCAAATATTTTTAAACCTACAACCTTGGCCCTGAATCCTGAGCTCTGCAGTAAATTAATGGCTAGTCTCTTTTGCTGGTTTCAGACTTGGCTACAGTCACAAAATAAATGAACTGTTTGTTTCAGCTTAGCCTCTCGTGGAAGTTTGTTTGCACTATAAAACCACAATGCAGTTTAGCAGACTTCCAGTTTTTGGAGTTGTGTATTAGGGCTATTGCAGGTTTCTTCTGAGGAATGTCAGCCCTCCTTGTGGGAAGCTTTTGTTATGACAGTACTGGCCAGAGCTAGGAATTATCCCCTACAGGGGAGATGAAATTAAAGCAAGATGTTACCTAAATGAAAATAGAAAATGTTGAGATTTTGACGTTCAAATGTAGTGTTGTAATTAAGAATTTAAACTGGACCTTGAGACTTAATGCTGTAAAAGTAGTTAAAAAGACTTCAGCTTCAGGATGAGCTGGGCTGAACATAGTGCAAGTTCTGGTACTTGTAACCACCTTGCCTGTAAATATTTGATATTATCTTTCTATGAAAGACAAGAAGCTAAGTTGTGGATAAACCAAGGGACTTTCCTCTGTTAGGAAAGCAGATGATAGATGACAGCAGTTGAGAACAAAGTTGTGGAATGCCTGGGTCTCTTTACCTGTTTAGTTTGAGTTCTTGTGTTTTACTCTCAAACTTTTTTCTTTCTTTTTTTTTTTTTTTTTCCTTTTTCTCCTCCAGGCTAATGACCTCAAAGTCAATTCAGTCTCTGGAATATTTTGCTCTTTACATTCCTGTGAAGCTTTTCTAAAATTTGCACATTACTACAGTGAATGCTTCCCTGCGCTCCCCTCAGTTATTATTTTGTTGAGTGACGCTTGCCAGTATAATTCCTTCATGTTTTTCTAGTGCTGGGCTTTGAAGCTACATCATACTATGAGTTTAAATAGTTAACTCTTGGCAAATTACTTATGTCAAAGCTTTGGCATCTTGTTCTTCAGAAAACCTTTTCAAATTAATAACATGCATCCACCAGATTTATTGCTTTCCAGGCTGCATGCCTAGCGACAGTCTTCTGTGTCTAAAAAAGGTTGTTGTTGTTAAGGCCATCTTTTAGGAAATTGCGAGGTTGACATTCAAGTGCAAATAAGCATGTTATAAAGATACAGGGGCCAGAAAAAGTCTTAGTAATGAATTGAAATGTTTGTTTTGGGTCGGTCGGTTGGTTTGTATGTTTGTTTTTAAGGATCATCTTTTATACCCTGTGAAGCTTTACCCAGTTTTATATCTATGAAGTCTAAAATTTCACCTCTTAGTTCTACATTGATGAGTGGGGTATAACTTCATGCGCTATTGTGGGGTTTTCATCTTTAAATATTTGCAGGCTTAGGTATTGGTTTCGAAAGCCAAACATCTAATTAACCAAATAAATGCTGATAGTATTTGTATTTATAGTAATTTCTATGAGTAAAAAAATCCATGCATTCATGCAGTGGAGAAACTGATCCTAAAATAATATTAACATGGGTAATTTTTTTCTTCTTTGAAGTTTGTTTTTTTACACTAAAAAATGTGGTAGGGCATGAAACAGTCTGTAACTGTGCTTTTCAGTAATGTAGTAAATGTATGAGTAGGGCAGGTATGCATTTTGAGAGGTGTACTTCTGAATGATTTTTGTCTTGGCAGAATGCGATGTGTTTTTCTTGTATAAGGATGTTAGAAAAATTGGTCTGAAAGCAAAGAATTTATTGGGACGTGTTTTTTAGAGTGTTTAGTGTCCTTTTTTTATCTGTCTGTTGAGCACAGCTATAGAGTTTTTAAGCTGAACTTTGTTATGAAAAAACCTACCCAACAACCTTTTAGCTGCTTGCAGAATTTGCAGGATAGTCTTGGATTCTGTTCAGTGCACTTTAATTAACCACACAAGGTAGTAAATTAAAGTACCTCAGACTGACTTGACAGTCAATTAAACCTTGGTTGATTTCATTGAGAATGTGATCATTAGTGTAATTGGCCAAAATGACAGGAGGCCCACTTGGAATTGTGCCCACTTGAAATTTTCCTCTAATTCTGTGTGTGCAACCTGGGCAGAAAAGGAGACAAATGGAGCTCTATCCTAATAACTTCCAAGGATTTCGTGTAGCTGTCTGGAAATGAGGCAAACTCCAGCAGGCAAAAATGAAGGAATGGATTACTTGGGAATCCAGATGGCAAAACCTTTTGGGGTTTATGTTGTGTGAAGTACTTTGAATCTCGTCTTTCATTGTGGGATTTATATAAAGTTTTGCAAAGTTCACCATGTGATTTCAATCAAAAGGATGTGTATGTATGAGGGTTTCTTTTTTTTTGATTATTTTTTAATAGATTGAGATACTATGTTGAGAGCTGATATTTTGTTAATGGTATCTGGGTACTTGAGACAGAGTTAGGCTTCTCCTCCTGTTTGATTGCTTACATAACTTGGTATCTTCCTCTAGTTAATATAACAGCAATATTTCTATTTTCTTTTTGTATATACATTGCTATGCCTGAGAACTTTAAACTTATAGTCATGATTTAGAAGTTGCTTTAGTTTGCTGGGCTGCAGTGTGGATGTGGTGTTTCACTAGATGTAGCAGGGGTGTTTACAAGCTCCAGAGTCCACTTAATCTGGTGTTCCCGTGATACTGGAGTGTCAGACTGTGCGTTTCTGGGGCAAATGCTTGTGCCCTTCCTGGGAAAGTGTCTAGTGCATGTGGGTACTACTCTGATGCAAATAAGTTCTAAAAAATTGTTTCTTCAATTACAACAGATTTTCTAGTCAGTCTTCAAAGTTACCTGCATCTCATGTTCCAGAAAATGAATTGGTAACACTATGGTTTCCTGTCTGCCTTCCTTCCACAGACAGTTCTTTATCTCCTTGAAAGTAACCAAATGTTAGTTTGTCCCTTTCAGATCAAAAAGAATTATTTAAATGTGCCTTGGAAATTCCTGGGCATCTTCTCTATAGCTGGGGAGGTTCTCTGGGCTATTTTTCTTAACTAGGGAGATATAACAGGCTGTATCTTCCCATGGTGCTTCTGTACCATTTCCAGACCCTCAAGGCTCATTGGGCAAGAATATGAGGTCAGAAATTGGATCCTGATCTTCTGTGTGGCAATTGGCCACACCATAACGTTAGACTGTATGGTACTATCACCTGAAAAGTGCAGTAAGCTCATGCATGTGAGAGTCTGCATATAAAATTCTGTAGGAATAACATGACATGGGATTTGATAGAGATCCAATTTTCTTAACCAGGCACTGGTAAGACTCTCTTATACCCACCTCCTCCTGACTCCCATTTACACAGGGTTAGTGTTAAGGTGTTTGAAATAAACACCTTGAAAAATATGAGGTTTGTTGGTTTGTTTGGTTGGTTTGTTTTGAGAGGATGACCTCAAATTAATTCCACGCAGTTCAACAGAGCTGGCTTCTGAAGGCAGGGAAGGACTGTATGTTTTTCTGATGTGTTGGCACAGAGCATCTCTGGAAGATACACCGCATACAAAACATGGGTATAGCAGCATTGCTGTATATTCAGAGGACAGCTGGTGTGCCTCTGTTGTTGAGATGCTTTTCAAATTTAGTGTATTGTTCAGGTTTAAATAGAAGTATAATTGCCCGATCTGTTCTCTGTGATTATTTTGTCTACCTTTTTTTTAAAAAAAAAAAAAAAAAAAAAAAAAATTTCCTTCCCTCCAGTTTTTCATTTGCTCTCAGAGCGGGGTGGGGAAAAAAGAGAGAAATCTGTCCTTTTTGTGACTGCTCACTTTGTTCAGGTTTTGTAGACGCTCACCCAACTGCTGTAAGTGAACAGTTAAGTGAACAGTTAAGTGTGGAAAAGATGAATAACCTATTGAGTCTAAGGTTTAAAGAAAAAAATAAAAGTAGGCCACCTGTCAGGTTTGCCAGCCCAAGCTGAATTTGATGGGCTCCGGAGTCATCCCGATTACTTAATCATCCTCTTAAAAATAAAAATTAAAAAAAACCCCCAACCTTACTGTTGGTTTTTTCCTTTTTTTTTTTTTTCCCTCCTCTCCTACTTGGCAAATGTAGCTTATTTCCTGTGTTTGGTTAAACTGAAATTAATATAGCTTTAAAAAGTGTGTTGGTGAGAAGAACTGTTCTGGTAGTTTCTTATAAGAATTCTTTGTTTTTGTGGCAGGATTGTTGAGGTGTTTATAAATTTAGGGGCTAGATCTTTAGTGGATTTAAACCTGTGTTCCTACCAGTTAAGGAACTGGTCTTGGAACACTCGTAGGTGGAAGCTTTAAAAACTAAGGTTTAGGTGCTCCAGCCTCCAGCTACTGTTATTGACAGCTAATAATTTTCCTTACGTCAACTGAAAGTTGAACTGTTTTCTGTAGTTAGGGATCCTTTGTTCAGTCACCAATGTGAAGTCATTTCTTGCAATAGCAGTAGATTGGTCACCAACTGCTACTGAAGTAGAACAGAACGTTACATTTTGTGGGTTTCCTCCTGCTTAGTTGATGGCTTTAGCAACCAGAACTTGAGTGAAAAAGAAAGGGGGTGGGGAGGGAATGAAAATATTTACTAGTTAAATTTTGAGTTCCAAACCTATTCATCTTGGAATAGCCAGAGGATAGATAATTTCCATGAATCTAAAGGAAAAGATTGTTAGGTTGTCTGTCTTTATTTATGATACTATGTGATCGGGTGTGGTGTGTGTGTTTGTGGGTTTTTTTCGTTTGTTTGTTTTCCTGTTTGTTTTTGTTTGTTTTTGTGCCTCTACTTGGATATCTTTTGTGCCTTTTTTTTTGGTATTCCCTTAAACTGGTATAAGCTGTGTTGGAGTCCTGTCAAACTTATTAGGTATGTTTAGAATAATGATAATCTCAATTTCTTGTATTTTAGGATCCAACAAGAGTAGAGAACACAACAAATTATCCGAGATGTGAGAAGCCCTCCCTTAACAAGATAAAACCTCGTTTTCAAAATGGACCGAAGTAAACGGAATTCAATAGCAGGATTTCCACCACGCTTGGAGCGCGCTGAAGACTTTGATGGTGGCCCTGGAGGAGACGGGACTGCATCCCAAATAGGAAGAGTTTGTACCTCTTCATACAGAGCTCTGATAAGTGCCTTTTCCAGACTTACCCGTCTCGATGACTTCACGTGTGAGAAAATTGGCTCTGGTTTCTTCTCTGAGGTGTTCAAGGTGTGTGTTTAGTTTTTTCTTCTGTTCATGTTGATTGCTTCATAGTTGCTGCTAAGAACGTACGAGAGTGTAAGCAGAAGTACTTTTCAGAAAAGTACTTTTCACAGAAGTCAACTGTTCTTGTATTTGATTTACTCAGGACGAGTGAGTGAGGAAGAACTTGCAGGTCTCAAATATTTCCTCTGTCACTCTTCAAGCTATTTTTTTTTTTACTTGTAATTTATTTGGGGAGTTGCAGAGGCTATTTAGGAGAAACAGGAAAAGCTAAAAAAAACCACCCCAGGTTGGTTTATCATTTGGTCTCTGCCATGTATTTTTGCATTGAGTGTATTAAACACTAATGGCTGTTGGTTTTCTCATATATAAGTGTGAATGCCTTTAATTTAGCTAGATTAGTTTTGTGGGATTGCACTCACTTTTTAGTAGTTTGCCTCCCAACACTAGATACACATGTTAGGAGATCTACATGTGATTACTGAATTTGAAACCACAAAATTTATTGCACTGAAGCTACAATGTGATTAGGTGTTCTTTGTTTCTTTTCCTGCTTGTTATGCCGTGCCTCTAACTCAAATAATCAGAGACTGGTTCGAAGTAAATAGTATGAATGAGAAAATCTGAAGTTGCCAGTGACTTGCTGCTCTGAATCTGGGAAATGGATAAGATCTTTGTAAAGCAATTTGTGAAACCCTACAGGCAACCCCAGTTTTATAGCACTGGTGATATTTCTGCTGTTCTGGTAAGGTTTATCCTAGAGGAATAGGATATTGAGTTGACTTCCAGGCTTTCAGGCATTGCAAAAATAATTTGTTTCCTTGTCCTAGTTCCTGACTTTAAACCAAGTCACTCCCCAAATTATTTCCATTTCAAGTGAAATGCCAGAAAACTTCATCTCACAATATATTATGTCCATTCCATGACACTTTGTGTGGTGTTTTCTTTAAGAATTTAAACAAAAAACCCCTCTTATTCAGCTTTATTGCTGTAGATAGAAATGTGAATTAGAAAATGCAGATTATTTTGATGTTGCTTTAATACTCAAAGGCATTCAGATCTCCATATATACCTCTCTTCTTGTGGAAAGGCAAGTCACACCACAGAATTTTTTCTGTTTAGCTAGATATATGAAATTTAATTCTCACTAACACAAGTTTTTAATTCCTTCAAATGGGCAGACATGGCAAATTTTATTTGAAGTGTGTAGTGGACTTGGTACAGGTCAGCTCTTTCTAAAGCCAGTTTCTATACAAATTGAAAACAAGGTGGTTTTTGTTTGTTTTTCTTGTTTTTCTGTTTGGAAAAACTTTCTGTAATGCATTTTGTAGCACCTGTCTTTATATCCAGACATTTCTTAACATGGATTGAACTGATTTTTAAGTCCTGTGTGTCACTGGAACTCATCTTTATAGCTTTTATGGCAGAGCTGCTGTGAAGTGTGTAAGGGTACCAATAGACTTTTGTCATCTCTAAGTAGCGGGAATAACAGACCTTGGTTGGTTGGTTTGAATTTCAGAATTCATGTTTTGGAGTAGTTTTGTCTTACATTTATCTTGGTGTTGTTGGTTAGATATTGTGTCTTTTCCTATTCTGTAAATTTAGGTAGGATCTTGCCCTCTTTCATACTTGCATTTTTCCAGTGCTTAGATTATGAATTTATCCTATAGTGGTGTTGCCAATCATATTTATGTTGGGACTTCAGAAAGTTTTGTAGTAGAATAGCTACATGCTTTGTAAACAGACTGACTATATGAAATAGCTATGATATTCTACCGTGTATTGGTGAGGAACATCATGGAGAAGTGCCCTGAGGCAAAGTGCTTATATACTCAGCATTATAGATCATTGTGAAACAAAAGTAGATGGGGGGAAAAGTGGCTAAAAGTAAAGGTAAATTTCCAACACTCGTAGTGATTGATTTATTAAGAATATCTTATTTTAGGAGAGCACTTGGTTTAGCCAGGTAGTGGCATACAGAGGTAAACGTCTGTTTCAGAATTTACGTTGATCGAGAGAAATCCTTGATACTTGATTTACCTTCCTGTGCATTAACTCTGCTAACTCTTTAAAAACATTCCCCTGCCATTCCCCTTTTTGGTAAACTAAGCTAGACATCACATGGTGTCAGTCTGCAATCCATAGTGCCATTACTCTAGGAGAGCATGGTAGTAGTCTGAGTATCTAGTGTCTGTCTTCCCAGAAACAACCACCGACCTCCTACAGGGAGACAATGAGCGATAAAGCCTTTTCTTTCACCTCAGCTTCAAACAAGGTCTGGCTTCAGTTTTGGCACAAAAGGGTGCGAATGCATTAGGACCTTATCTTAGATGCAGTTCCATGCTCATTTAAGAAGGTTTCTGTTCTGCTAGTTTATCTGCATGACCCCCTCAGTCATTAATCCTACTGTGCCGATGATCAGATTTCATGCAAGAACCTTGATGTGCTTCCAGGCTGGAGAGTCTCATGGTTTGACACAGTTAAAGTTCAGCCTGATCCGCAGGTTCCCAGCTAAACAATTGAACTCAAGAAAAATACAGGATAGTTCTAGACTTGCTGCGTAAGTAACTTCTCTTTAAATTGGCAAAGGTGCCTCCAAAACCTCCATGTCAGAGATTTTTCAATTATATATTTGTCTGTTGTTTTGTGAGTGTCATACATTGGGTTCAACTCAAGTGATTTCACAAAAAATACTTGGGCTGTTTTGATGCTTTGGCATTTTCTTTTCCTATGTAACTGACAATTGTTTTCAGTGATTTCTTCCCCTCCATCCTTTTCTGTGGAAGCTCCTATCCACCGTGATAGACTATATTTAAAAAAGAGTTGCCTTCTATTTACTTGGGCATAGGAGTACATTACAGCTCAGAGGTATATATTAATGGTCTCATGTGCTATGAATGATCTTCTAGCATTTCTAGTGCACCTTTATTCATATACAAATTAAACCTTGTGGCTTATTCAGCATAAAGTATTAAACTAGCATTTTTATTTTCGTTAGCCATCACTATAGCAATTCAAATTCAAGTTCACCTGAATACTAAGTAGTATAGCAAATAGTTTAGAAAAAATGAACTTTGTCAGGCTATTAGCAATGTGGTTTGAAGCATCTGCCTGACTAGTGCCTGTTCTGATTTTTCAATGGCAAGTGCAGAACATTGAGGTTTACTTTTAAGATTGAGCTAGGCAAAGACTGTTCACGTGAATAACCAGTGCTCAGCCATGATCCCAAACCTTTAAATTCTGAGCTGGGAAGACCGGTAAGGGCTGATGGAGCTAAAAGTAATTGCAGGGGAGATAAGCATAATACTGTAACTAAATACCATATTAAGAAATAGATACTATTCATTGTAAAACGTGTGTTGGAACAGCAGTCAGGCTAAAATCCAATTTTTTTTTTTCTATTCAAATATACCTTCAGATTCTAAGTCAGTACTAAATATTCAAGTTGCTAGAAAATTTCTTCAGGTGTTCTTGTTGGCTCTGCATTCTCTGGCTGAACTTTTGAGAGAGACTGAAATACCTCAGTGCTTCAGCTGAATGTTAAAAATGGACTTTTTGTGGTTTATTATTCATGTATACATGAAAATAAGGATCGTTGGTCTAATATAGGGTTGTGCAAATTCAGTGTCCTCTGTGTGTGTTGGGAAGGTTGTGTTGCTATACAGGTGTAGTCAATGGGGAATTTGAGGGTTTTGACTGTTGAGGAATGGTAAAGTGTTTGGATACCCAGGGAAGAATTAATGGTTTTGTCTTGGGCAATTCTGGATGCTGAAATAGTTCTTTGACTGCAGACAGTTCTTGTGCTGTTTTAAATACACCTAGCCATCTGATTAGTGGTACTGTTGGAAGGTAATTCAAGAGGAGGAGAACAATTTATGTTTGGGTCACTGATTAGTTCTGCAGTGCAGGAACATCTCACTGCAATTGTAATGATGGACACAACTGTTGAAAGCTCCCCCCTCCCCAATAGCTAGAGGGTTGTCATATGTATAACAGGGAGAAAAAGAATTTCTGTTTGTCAGGGAACATGCTCTGACAAAACTGCTAAAGCCAGTGCAGCCTTCCAAAGATTATCTTTGGGACAGGCAGAGATCAAATTTGAAGACAGAAGTCAAGTCAACAAGGCTACAGCCTTGACCACCTTGAACTGTGTCTTTAACCCCGTAGGAGTCAAGAGATTCACTATTTGAAATTAGTCATCAGAGAAAAAAACCCCTCATCTTACTAAATATTCTAAGCAATATGTCAGTATGGTTTGTGTCTTAAGCATACGTCTGGGAAGGTTATTTATGTGAGCAGTGGAGAAGGTGCATAACACCTTAAAAAATCACTTAATGAAATACTTAAAAAATCAGTCAATTAAATACTTGTTTGGTGGTGGATGGGAAAAGACAAGTCTATGAATATAAGATGTATCATGTAAGACATGATGCAAAGTAAACTACCTTTTAGAGCTGAAATACTAAGCACCTGAGCATGAGTGCTGCCAAAAAAAAAATTCTCGAGATGAAAATCAGCCCTCTCATTTCAGCATAACTACTGAAAGCACCAAGTGTTAAGAGTTCAGTTTATGATCCCCTATAATTTGAGATCTTTTCTGCAGAACTTCTGGCTACACAGTTTTCCTGTTTTTCTATTTGGGATGCAAATTTTACCTACTAATCCCTGCTGGGTTAAATGCTTGCTTTTTTTTTCTCCTGTGTGTTGTCCCCCTTCAAGCATTTCTTAATTTTTCAAGATCACTTTGAATTCTAATTCTGTTTCAGAAGTACTTTGCCCTCCTTCACTCCCTGGTTTGACTTCAGGCAGATTCCTCCAGTGTCCTACTTGATAATCTTACCAATTTACCTGTGAACCACTAGCTACTCCTTTGATTATCGTTTTACATTGCTACTTTATAATAGTTCCTTCTAGATCACGTGTCTGGCTTATTTATGAAGATGCCTTGTAAGATGCATCGAAGCCATATGAAAAACAAGATACAGATACTCTTGAGAAACAAATGCTGGCAATATGTCAGTGCTGTGTTGTGATGTGTGGATTCCATTGCCTGTGAAACCAGCACTATCCAGGTTCAAGGCCAAGTCTGAATACAAAGAGAGGCCAGTGTGGTTTTGGGTGGCTTAGCAAGACGAGTGTTGGATGCAAATGGGTCAGTATCCTCAGGATATTCATGCTGTATGTGTTTATGCTTTAAGGCCTCTTATTGGAATACCCTGGATTGATGGTCCTTAATGCAGTAATTGGTTGTTGGTCTTTATTTTGTATGGTCAAACTTATGTGCTCCAAGTTTCAAAAGTGCCAACTGATCAGAGAAGGTGCGCCTGTTTAAATACATACATTGTGCCTGAGGCTGAGATCCTGGTTCTCATATTTATTTAGTGTCTTCAAGGTGTCTTAAAGATAAGCAGCCTCCATCTGTTTAATGGGAAAGGAGAAACAGGGCTAATGTGGTGTTGTGCTTAGGGGTAGTGTGAGGAAGGCTTACATATAATTATTTTTTATCAAATACTTGGAATGTATTTAGGATAAAACTGGTAGTTCTGTTGCCTCTAATTTTCACTATCTGGTATCATATTTTGTATCATTTGTGATACTATGTATCTCAGGCACATTGTCATGCTGGTGGGCTTGATCTCTGGAACATCTGACTGTGGTAGATCTGAGAGATACTACTGATTTAGCTTTCCCAAGGTGACTCATGGAGAGCTATCTTTTTTGTACCTTATGACTTGATGTCCATTCTGCTTGATTAACATCTGTATGTGTCTGTGTGTGTAATTTTGCACACCTTGAAGAGTCCAGTGCAGGAATGTTTGATGTTAAACAGTAGTCACTTTCTTCTTTTGGACTCTGACCTGGGTTTGACAGCGCTTGCTAACTAGAAGAAACAGTGCAGAGTAAAACCTGTACAATAGAGTAAGGGAAGGACTAACTCATAGGACTTCAGACACAAAGATTATGAGAATAGACAGGTCACTTGATTAAAAAAAAAAAATAATCTGTCTTGGTTGACATGAATATCTATTTTCATGTTATGCTTTGCCTGTTATGTCTCATGGTTAAACTATATGTTTAAAAATAAAGGCATTATGGACTTCTCAAACAATTAAGGCTTGGAAGAGTTATTAGGTCATCTATGCACACACTGCCACATAATCAAAGTTCATTATATTTTACCAGTAACTGGTATTTTTTCTACAGCATCTATTGGCACCACATACAACACTGGTTTTTGCTCCCATCTCTCCTCCTGCCCCCTGTTGTTGGTTATTTAATTCGGCTCTTAACTGAAGACCGCAAAGACCGTATCATAGATTCCAGTGGTCAGTGTTTTATCTCACTGTTGTAAATTTGTACCTAACATGAACTGTCTGGACCTGCTAGCTCACCCAGTTGTTCTTTGTATTGTTTTGACTGGGCCAGCACCTTTTTAGTACCTCTCTTTTCTTCCCTGTAAAACTTGGTGTACATAATCAAGTTAGGTTTTGATGCTTTAAGTGTATTAAGTAGTCCAAATATCTGTGTCTGCTGTCCCACCTGCACTCTGGGAGTGGCCTGGTTCTTGCAATATAGCTTTAAGTCTTTCCAACATCTTTCAGCTTTTAAAATGGCCATCATAGCTCAGAGTGCCCTAGTTTTTGTTTAGGAATTTTCCTGAGTGGCTATTTCCATCAGTGTGCTGGAAGTGAATGCAAAATATCGAGTAACAGCAGGCCTAGCTTAGTTCCTCTGGAAGCTCAGTGAAAGACTTCCCTGTCTCATGCTGCTTTGTCATGTACAACTGTATCTTGAGCTGTCATTAGCCAGTCTTTAATCTAGTTGTATGTAGTGGGGTGTGGCATGAAGTTAAATGTCTTACAGAAGTCTCTGTGTTCATGTATGTATGTTGCTATTGTAAAACATTTACACAATTAGCTTAATAAATCTTATCACCTAATTTTAAAAAGAATGTAGAGCTGGGAAGGGATGTTAGGAGAACTACTACAGTATCCTTGCTGGGCCAGGCTCAAGTATATGTGATCTGTTCTTGGCAGCTATTTTTGGCTTGTCCTTTGAACTTCCATTATAGAAGATTCTAGAACCTCCTTTGGTGTATCCAGGCCATGTTTTATTACTTTAGCTATCCTTTTATAGCTACAACTTCCTAGTTTGCATTGTTTCTACAGCTGGTCCTGTCTATTTGCTTATTGACTCTACTAGCAACTCATTACTGACAGAGGGTTCAGTTTGCCTGTGGCATTTATCATGTCAATGGAGGCCTTCTTCCAAGAGTAAAATGTCTGTGAATGTGTGGAAGGAGATATTTGAGTAGTTTTATAAATGAGCATGCAGAGATTGGAATGCCAATTCAGACTAAAAAGAGAAGATGACTGTGAAAAGGACATGGAAAAGGTGCAGAAAAAACAGCAAGAGAATCTGAATTCAAGGCGAGGGAGCAGCTGCTTGATTTTTTTCAACCCATGCTCAGCAAAATCCTACTGCAGAAGGTGTTTGGAAACCAGTGGCTCAGGGAGTTTTATAGATTTGTGGAGTCAAAAGCATAGGGTTGGAAAAGACTTCCTGTCTTCTTGCTCTTCATCCTTTTGTCCCAGGGCAAAAGCAGCTTCATCTGTTGCTCTTCATAGACATCTCCTTAACCTGTTCTTTAAAGCTGATAGTAGAGGCTACTGCAATGGAAGATACTAACTCCCAGGTATCTCTGAAGAATCAATTTTATTGAGCAAGAGAGGTTGCATCATAAGTCACACTGGACTGAAAAAACAGCAGTAAATTGGGCTGCTCTGACTTCCTGTGAAGATGATGTGCATGAAAAGCCCTTCATCTGGTCGAGCTGGGAGAGCAGAAGCTCTTGGCAGAGAGATGGTGAAAAAATCTACCAAGGAAGTGGGAAAGCATCTGGAAGATTTGCTTTCCATCATCTCTATAAGCTTTCCTCATACCTTTTCTATTTAGAATGATTGTCATTTTGTCTTAAGGAACAAAATAGTAACACTGTCTATTTAGAAATTTGAAGCACAACAAAAATATCTTTCTGCATAACTCATAAAGAAGTATTTCTTGTATTCAGGTTAAAAATATTCTGAAGGCAGTACTGAAGAAGTCAGCTGATAATGTGAAATTTCACAGGAAACCTCAAATCTCTCTCACGCTTTTTATTTGTCCTTACTGCTTCAGTTTCAAAATAATTTCATTTTCTAATGTGTCATTTTGAACATTTAGCGTAAGATTTGCCCTAGGAAAGGATCCTCTTTGATTGCCTCTGGAATTAGCAGCCTGATTGGAGCACGAACAAAGGTAGGTGTTCTTCAAAAATTATAAAACATTAGAGGTGAGATCACACAGTATCCTTGATATTTGTGGGACTGTTGATACCTTTTAATACCATTCTGGAACATAGATGAGGCATAAATCCTGAGGATGCTGGTGCTTTCTTAGTCGAAGTAGAAGTCTTGTAAGCTTGATTTGTCTCACACTGATGTGTGAAATATCAGCCTTTTGGAACCTTTCTACCAACTGCTAAGATGATTTATATGGTAACCACTAAACCAGACAGTTGTCTTCCTCTTGCTAATGATTTTTTTGGTTATTGAGATGCCAAGTTGATGTCATCCTAGTCATTGTCACTTAATTAGCCAATGCTTTTATTATAGGGCATAGGCTGTGGGGAGAAGTAGTAATAAATAGGCCTTAGTCCAACAGATCACTAGTATAGGAATTGAAAACCTCATCTGTGTTATTATTCTTTGTGAACTGCACAATCAGGGCAAAATATTAATGCACACTTCATGCCCACTCGTGTGAGAGTGTCATTAAAATTCAGAATTACCTGTCTGACTTGCATGGCACTGTTATTCTTATGTTTAGCAGAACTGAGGATGATTTGAAATACAAAGTAGAATGGAAGGCTAGTTTTTAATCTGAAATAAGTCCTGATTTTTATTTATTTATTTTCTGGCTAGAAGTCTTAAGATATGCCTGTAATAATCATCTTATAACATCAGCTGAGGAAACACTGGGAGTGATTCAAAAGCTGTCACCAGGTAGGAGATCTAATGAAAGCCTTGCCTTTTGTAGGATTTTGAACATTTTCTTAAAATTTTTCAACACCACTATTTCCATAATACTTTTTCCTACAGTCCTACTTGGCATCTCTACAAGTAAGGTCTAAAACTGTACTGCGTGAAGCAAATTAACAAATGAGAGTTTTGCTCACACTACGTTTTACCTTCTCTGGTTTGGTCAGCCAGCTTCTCTGCTGAAGAAAGAAATCTTTGGAAGATGTAGCTGAACTATCATTGTACCTTGAAAGTGAAGAATTTGTTTCTTTAGTAAAAAGCTGAAACAAACTTGACTCAAAAATAGTCAAAAGCCTGAATGTACATCAGTATGAACTTGTCAATTTTGAAATGTACTTATCACGTCTTTGGAAACTTAGCCTCTTCTAACTCTCGTTGAGCACCTGATCTATTCAATGTCCAAGGTGAGTCTTTGCCTTCACAACTAGAGAAAATGCTCACACATTCTGTCAGCAATAAGAAAGGCACTCTACTGCAACAAGTGGGACCTTGCAATAGGAGAGAACCCCCTGGCTGGATTTAGTATTTAGTACAGTGACTTCTGTAGTTCAGAGTCCTTTGGACATTTGATTTTCTTCTGGAAGAAAAGTTGTGTCAATCCAAGTATCATTGTGCAGTTTCCCAGGGGCAAAGCAGGTGGCAAGATTCCCTTGGCACAGAAGTGTTTGTGGGCTTTTTGTCTTGTTTTCCATGATAATTTCTCAAGCACAGTTAAATGATCTGCTTAGTTTTCTGTTCTGGATGGAGATGTGCTGGGTTGGCAGCTCTGGGATTTTCTGCATTTTGCCAGCTGGCAAACATGCACATTTGTGTAAGCTCATTCATAGCTGATACTGAGAGACAGGTGCTGATTTACTGTTCGTCAAATAACTGTGCTGGCATATGTCCAGTATTAACACGACTGCACCTAGAGAACAAGAGTGCATCACTTATATCATTGTGAAACACCTCTTTCAACACTTATTTACTGGTATTGGGAGGGGGGCAAGTTGAATGTATTTCAGTGATGTATTTTGCTTCCTGTGTCTGGAGAATGTGTGATGGTAATATACATGCATATATTACTGACTAGTAGGAAATGTAAAAATGAAAAGTGAAAATTATTACTGGTGGCAGTAACAGAAGAGAGATGTTGTTTACAGTCTCACATCCATAGGGAATGCTTCCTCATAGCCTCCCAACAGCCATTGGTAATGATGAGAGAAAGAAACTCCAAAACCTGCATGATACAGCTTCTGTTAGTCTTTACTGCTCGAGCTGTTGGGAGTTCGGTATGTGAATCATCCAAAATACCCTGTTCCCAGTAGCTGCTGAGGCCATATCCAAACTATAGGGACTCCCTTCAAATGATAGATCCTCCAGTCTCCTGTCCACGTGAGCTGCGTCTACATGGGGGTCACCACGGCTGCTGACTCATCTTGCTGTGCCTGTCCCACCCCCAGAGCGCCTTGGGGTGGCTGCACAGGCCTTTGTGTGGGTAGCAGGTGCTGCTCTGTGTGCTGAGGCCTCTGTTAGGTGGCCTTGTTGGACTAGGGGTTGAGGAGAGGACAGAGCTATGAAACATTCGCTGGAGGAATCGATACTGAGATGCGTTGCTTTGTTAACTAATCTGTAGCTGACTTTATGTGTAACTGCTGAGTCACTCATGACAGTTTGTACCCTGCAAATCCAATTCTTTTGCTGCCTGGCCTTTACTGACAATGAGAAGGCACATGAGAAATTGCATGGTATATTTAATGAGCTACTTTTTTTGCTAGGAGAACTTAATTCTCAAGAAGTGCAGTTCCATGAAGGCTTAAGTAACAAGAAACTATTTAGAATATTTGGTTTTGGCTATAGCCTGAAAGTTATTAAATGTAGCAATTTATAAAAACATAAGTATCCTCGAGTAAGCAAAATGTAGCTCCTTTTTACTCCCTGCCCCTTTTTTTTTTTTTTTTATGGTTGCGGTCAAGTCCTAGTGCTGTAACTGTGATCACACTGGCAATAATTGTATACCAGCAGGGTTTTTTCTGAAATGTGAGACTGAATTCCTTACCCATGCATGGTAACATTTATTTGAAAAATTTATAAAGGAAATGTAAAGAAATCATTTCTGCCCCAAATAAAACTTTTTCTCAAGATTCCCATACAGATTTTGAAAACAAATCCAACAAATATGTTCGAATAGTGATGATGACATCATTGGTACAGTGTGGGGTCTGTGTACTCGGTACCAAACTGTTAATATACTGTAAAAGACTGAAGGTGCAAGTACATGTCAGGAAGACTCAACCTGAAGTGGTTTTGCTTAAAAAGCATCTGCAGATTATCTTTCATACAGGATAAACCCACAGTAACACAGGAAATATTTAACCATAAGTATTAAAAATTAAATAGGAAAATAAGGACACAGATACAGTATCTGATTATGTATTATCTTTGGATGTTACAATAGTCATTTGCAGACGTCAAACTTCCTGTTTCCCTGGCAGGTAGACAGCAATATCACCTCCATTTTGTAGATACAGTTAAAGAGGGAATGAAAGTAATTAACTGATGTAGCATGCCCAGGGCTGTTCAATGAGCCGATGAAGTAGTTAACATTAAAAATGAAGAATAAGCTCCCAGCTATGTACTTCAGATTCATTATTTCTTTCCTGAGTGTAATGTTAGACTTGGGTGTAAAGTACATACTTGACCTATATACTCAGGTTGTGGTATAACAGAAAATTTAAGGCTCTTGTGCATTTTCTTGCCTAGTACTTAAAAGGTGGGTCCATGTTCCTTCTTCTGGATTGCAAAGGGAAATTTATATGGTTATGTTCTGCTGAACTGGCTACAAAATAAGCCAACTTCCCCACCTGGGCTGTGCCTGTTTATATCTTATCTCAAACTGTGGAACAATAGTCTTCTGATTAATTTGTGCTTTCTCTCAAAATAAGACTGTAGTCTCTTTTTGCCTTTATGATTTGATTGAGATCAAGTTAATGGCTGAGAGAGATGCACAGATTCGTATCAATAAATGGTTTGTTTGAAATAAATGAATGCTGTATTCTGGGCTCTGGTTCTACATTACAGTGGGCAATGAAGAAAAACAAAATACTGACGAAAAATTGAGAGGTTTTTGGCACACACAAATGGATTTTCAAAGTGTCAACAGTACTGCTGTCTCACTAATTATAAATTCACTTTAGTTTGGCAAAAAAATTGGAGAACTCGTTTGATTGTAGGTATGGTATATACTGTAGTAATAAAGGTAATAAAGCCTGTAACTTTGCTGAATTGGTGATGCTAGAAGTTACTGAAGTTATTGAAGTAGGATCTTTGTTAAATGACCATTATCAAGCCTTTATACTAAAGGGAAAATGGTAAAGGCTTCAACTTTTTCTGTGTATTTCTCATAACTGTTTTTACTAATAGAAATTATAGTGGAGTCAAAATTACTGTCAGGCTTTTAAAAGGTTTTGGGTTTTGTTTTGTGCCTAGTTTCTGTACATCTTCTGACCCTGTGCTAAAGCGCTTGTAACACATGCTGACTAGTTTTGTTTGGCAAAGTTTTGTTACACTTGGCATACTTCTCTCTTGCTGCAAGAAGTTAGAGTGTAGTGACGTTATATACTACTACTCTGGAAACAACCACAACCCAGTCTGACTCCCTAGCATCAACATAGAGCAGCTTAATATTATCCAGACTGCTGTATTTCTTGAAGCTTCTATTTGTCACTGCAAATTTTCCTAGTGACATGAGATCTTTGACTTGATGTAGGCATCATTACCATGACTATGTATCTGACTGTGGGTACATTTTAATGTTTAGAAAAACATTTAAGATTCCAGTTTTAGAAACAGTATGATATGAGCTGAAGAAAGGGTTTGTCTTCTCAATTAAAGGGAGTTTTCTTTCAAACAGAGTTTAGGCATTCTTTTAATACATTCATCCTTGAGGCATGAATATATGTCCGTATGAGTGTGATGGCTTGATGGCTTTTTGTGGATAATACAGTGAGCTCAGAAATAGGAAGCAAACTCAGGGAAGGTCATATTTGTACTATAGAGGGCTGCTTTTAAAATGTCACTTCAGACGTATGGCAGGGAAGGTGAAGCTGAAATGGTCAGATGAAGACTGAGGTGTCTAAAAGAATGAGGAAAGAGTTGGTTGGTGGCTAGAGCTGGAGAGGCAACATGATTTTATGTGCTAGGCTGCATAAGATCTGTAAATGTAATTAAGTTGTAAGGCTGGATCCCAGAAGAGGGGAAGGTAAGGAAAGACTGGAAGGCAATTAAATGCTGTTTCGGAAGAGAACAGTGACAAAATACTTCCAAATAATCATTATATAGCTGAAAAACTTGGGGCAAAGCTGAAAGTTGTATTGGCAGATTTATAACATCAATATTAGGAAATTGTTCTTTAGATGCTCATTGCAAGGACACCTGGGAAGGTATAGTTAATAGAAAAGGTCAAAAAGGCATTGTGGAAGATGAAATCAGGCTAGATTTCAGCCATTGCTTAAATGTTCCTTCCCTTTCAGTCCGGATAAAAAGTGGCAGTAATATAAATGTTTGGATTTTCAGAAAGCCCTGGCGTATCTATATGACTTAATAATTATTTATATTTAGGGGGTTTTAATAATAAGGAATTTTGTAGCTAAACAGCAAGCTTGAAAATTAAACCCACCAATTTTTGCAGGATACTCCTCATATGAACTTTATACAGCATTTATATAGTGACTTGTTCTTTTGAATGTGAGCCCTGCTCAGTCATTGTTATGAGATTTCCTTCAAATATATTACTAATTCCGTACCTGGATCCATGACTTCCTCTACTTGTCACCTTCTTCTAAAGGAAGGGGTAAGGTCCAGGATCAGAACATGGTTTGGAAACACACTGAGCAGGCAGGCCATGCAGCCAGCCAGAGCTGGGTGAAAGTATTGTCAAAGTACTTTGATCCTGGAAGAGTCAGAGTGCAAAGGGACAGTTTAACTGCTTGTCAGCAATAAAACAGGAAGGCAATGTGTGGTTGCTGTGACCTCAAACATGGATACACATAGGTAAGCAGATCGAGAAGTCAGAAATATGTGCAAAGCAGCATGGGGGAGCAGCTGTAGGATTGTCAGACTATTTCTAAGCAGAGACATGATCATCCAAACATCAGTGAAAGTTTACTTGCTCTGATATGCAAGAAACCCTAATTAATAATAATGTCAACAGCTTTAAAAGCTTTACAGCAATCTGCTAGTTGCATCAGTGAAAGGTTTGAATTGTGCGAGTGAATACCTGTTTATGTTGAATATACAGGCATACGCCTGAGGCAAACTGCCTTGTAAACCGATGTTAAATCAGACCATCAATATTTCCAAAATACTTACTAATTTTCCTTTTGGAGTGGTCAGGTGGTTGAAACATCACTTCTATGCTTTCATTGCACAGAGATGGCCTGAAAGGAGAGGAAGGATTAAAACAAAATGGTTTGGCAGGGTTTCGGCAAGGGATGCCAAAATAGACCCAGGTTTTGTCTAGAGTGTGGCTGACAGGTAAGTAGGCACAGAGGGTTGTGTAACTGACAGCTCTTTCTATGCAGATGATCCAGAGCTTGACCGAGACCTAAAGATAGGACCTGCCTGTTCTCTGTTGGCAGTCATTCTTTCCGTGGAAATACTGTTTGCCAGCAGTGGTTCAGAGGAGCACAATTAGCCCTATGTATATTCCAAGTAATTAGCATTGTGTTCCATAATATATAAACTGGTATTTGATTTTATTTATAATATTGGGTATTGTCGTCTTGAGAACGTGCCTTCCCACCTTCAGTTCTGCTTCTTCCTCCTTGCTTAAAGGGTCGCTAGCAAGAGAGGATGAGTCCCTCTTTTCCCACCTCTCCTTTGGTTTGATTAGGTAATTTGCTGTTCTACTAGATTTGTCAGGAATACATCCTCCAATCTCAGAATAATATACAGAAGTTCAAATGAAATCTCTGGCCTTACCTTACAGTGTCCCTTTAAGTGAAACAAAGCTTAGCACAGTGTTGGGTGCTGTTTAGAGACCAGTTATATGGACAGAATATGCTATACATGCTGGAAATCCGAGCTGTTACCAAACATGGGGAAAATGATTTTATAAAACAAACAAAAACTCCCCAGACCTCACCACAGAACATTGCTCTATCAAGACTGAAAAGACTCCAGAATATCCTTCTGAAATAGAGGTTGGAAAATTTTGTCTTTGTAAAAATGTCTCAATTTTCTGTGGATGTGGAGTTGGTACTGTGGACAGACCTTGGAGAAGCAGTTGGCAGCCACTTCCTCTTGAGTATCAGACCTGTAAATCCAGGAAGCACGCTGCACACGATGCCCCCAAAACTTACCCACCCTCTTTTCTGAGGCTTCTATTGTTCAACAAGAGCAGCCAGAACAAGGAAATGGCAAAGAGAACAAGGAGGAAGGTCCTATGATAGGTTCTTCCTTTGTCTCAGAGTTGAGGCAAAAGGACTTGAAATTTTGGCACGGAACTGGGTGAATTATAGAAATGGACAGGAAATCAAGAGGTAGCTAACAGAGTTAATGAGAAGGCAAATACTGTTGAAGACCAAATTCCATCAGAGTTCCTGCTCACCTTGTACCTCTATTCATTCCCTGTTGGCAGACCTTAAAGGTTCTGTGTTTAGTGGAAAGCTGATTTCTGAGGAAGTTCTATTGAGACCATCTCACTGCCTGTAGGAGTTAAGTTCCTTCAAATTCTTTCCTTTTCCCTACAAACCCCAAATTACTCCACCACAACACCCAGGATTCCTAACCCTCCTCCCAGAAGAAGTGTGCTGATTTAGCTGCTGTGTAAAGATTCAAAGCTTTTAAGTGGTCCTTTTTTTCTTAATTTAAATTTGCATTGTTGGGAAAAAATCTTCCTTTCTTAAGTCTATGAAAACATTTTAAAAAATTTTGTTCCTCAGCCAAAGCATTATTGCCAATAAAACTGATGTACAACTAAAATAGATGTTTTAAAAATATGTATATAGACATTGACCTGTCCAACTTAGCTCGTTCATTCAAATTGCCTGGATACGCAAAAGCTGCATAAAATTAAAAATTAATGAAAGCACACAATAGACACAAGAAACCTGGCAAGTAACAATAAACCTCATCAACTTAACATGCAATCATCCTGCCTAAAACCAATAAGCATGCCAAACAGGCAAGACAGGTTGTGTGTGGAAGGATTCTAGATTATCTTGTTATAGTACACTAAAGCTGTAGTTCAACCAGTTTTATTTTAAAGCCAGTATTACCACTGAAAGGAGGAGTCCCATGCTTATGAACTTGCTGTTGGTTTCTGCTCTCAGTGCTGGTTTCTATATCCTTCTCCACCTCCTTTCTCTGATCCTTCTTGTGCTGGGATTACTGGGTGACTGTGGGTGAGGCATCTGAGGAGCTCATGTGCAGGGGAGGAAGCAGGAGGAAAAGCATCTTTGACTATTTTTCTACTCACTCAGTCCCTCGATGTTGCTTACCAGACTTAACTGCGATGTTTCCAGTGCTACCCTATACTTCAAAGTAGGACAGGAGTAGGCAGCTTGGAAGCGTTAAGCTGGACACACATCTGAAATGTGACACTCGGTCCTCCCAGTACATCCCTGTGTTGAATTCACAGTGCTTTGTGTCTAGGTGAGAATGTTAAGCAGAAATATGCCACTTGTTCTTGCAGATATGGTGTGCAAATTAAATTTGAAAATGGATATCACTTGCTGCCTCAGACCTACCAGTGAATGTCACCTCCAATAAATAGCTTTCTTCTTGCATCTGCTTATCATGGGTTGAGCTGTGGTTTCTGTAACTTGTGTTACCACAGCTAAAGAAGCCTTTTATCACAAAGGATGAGCAAGGTCTCCCTGAATAAAAGGGTGCAGGCTGCTATTGTTTGAGATGTCGGTAGTCCATATCTACCTACATCATAATGTAGATTTCTGTTTTAAATTAGAAAGCTGATGAGAGTCTTAAATTCTTGCATCAGAGACTTTTCCAAACTCATATCCACAAACAAGAATTAATTTGCTATGGTTGCTGTTCAGTTCCTTGAAGTACACATTTTCCGTTTATGATCTGCAGGTACTGATGTAGGAAGAAAATAATAGGAACACAATTTCCATGAATACTAATAATATACATATAGCAATGCCCAAATGCAAGGAAACTTGAAGGATGGACAAGCCTTACACTATTGTGACAAATTTTTAATAGCACACATCTGTTTAATATTGGTTTGTTTGCTGATGACAGATGGGCTAGTTCGAGAGTATCAAGTCAGAAATGGTGACAACCATGCATTTCTGACTGAGGAAGGTAACTGAATGGTGTGTTGGTTCTACACAGTTGCTAGAGAAATCCTCTTTGTCATGCTGATGCTCTGCAGCCACTACTGAACACCCTAGACTCAGTGATACTGTGTCCTGTAATCTCTCTGCTTTGCCGTAGGAGTTGGTATGAACGCTCTTTGTCCACTGAATGTATAATCTGATTTGTGGTCTTGGTTCAGAAGTAAACCTTGAATACCTCTGAAATCTGCCCTGTAGCTGTAACCAGCAGGTCCTCTCATAACACATTCTGTAGAACAATAACACCAGCCACTGCAGTGGGAAGAGGGATATGGGTGGAATGAAGGTGAGTTCCATAGATCTTGGAAACTTTCCCTCCCTGGATGAATGAGTGGCTTCCTTGACTTGTACTAAGAAGCTGATAATTTTTTTTTTTTTTCAACTTCTCAAGCTTTCTGTCATCACCAGTTACAAGAGAAGAGCAGAATACTTTTTCACATTTGGATAGTATGCTTATAGAAAGTCATCTGTGTGACAGGCTACGGAAATCAGAGTACAGATCAAGTAATTTGTCATGAAGGACCCCTGAGTTGTACTACATTATTACTGTTTTTTCAGTCTTGCATTTCACGTCCTTACCATTTTTGCATGTATCTTATAGGTAAGGCACAGAACTTCAGACCAGGTAATGGCTTTGAAGATGAACACACTGAACAGCAACAGAGCAAACATGCTGAAAGAAGTTCAACTTATGAATAGACTCTCACATCCAAACATCTTAAGGTATATTGTTTTTTTTATGAATCATATAGAGATAGGTTGTCTTTATCAGAGCTTTTTATTTCTTTTTAAAAAATTATTATTTCATTATAGCTGTATTTGTTATGAATGTGTTAGAATCCGCTGCTAATTTAATGGAAGAAGGGGAGGAGGAAGAAAAGAGAAATAAAGGACTTGAGCAATTTGAAAATCCACATGACTTTTGGTAGCTAGAGTCTACTAGTAATAAATAACTTATTTCAGAGAAAAAGAAGTTTTCGCATTAAAAATTTGTGATGAATCAGTAAAATGATATAAAGATTAAAATTTGGCTTGTCTTCATGAACTTAAATTATTGCAGATTTAACACCATTCAAATAATTTATGGTTACTAATCTTGCAGATTAACAATGCGAAGCGCCATAGCTTCCTCATATTTTTAGGTCTGTTTCCTAGTTTTTAGCATTTTCTCATAGTAGTATTGCAAGGTGGGATAAGGGAGACTGAAGAAAGGAAGCTAGAGTTGAACTAATCTGATTTATTGGCTCTTGAAAGAAAAAAGGTAGTTCTTGTTTTGCAATAGATTACTGGATACAAATCTAAAATGTTTCAATATGTATCTTATTATTCCTTGAATCCTTTCAGTCTTGATTGCTCTTGTATAATGATGTGACAAGCAATTAACATAATTAGCTGAAGCCATAATATTAAGAGGTTTAAAGGTGTGATGACAGTGCACCAAATAACCAGTTCTTCTAAACTGCTGTTTCACAGCTGGGATAGGCAGTACAGCTCTTTCTGAAAAGTTTTGGAGAGACAGTGGTCTTTAACTTCATTTCCTCTTCACCGAACTCTTAAATAGTACTAACGTAGTACTGATTCCTAAAATCCTTTATAACCAGCTTTTCTGATGCTTGAAATCCTGGCTCAGTCTTCATCAACTGCTGCATAACAATACTATCTTGTTTGTTTCCTTCAGTATTTGAGGAGACATTTCAGAAGCATTTGGACTATCTGTAGGGAGTATTCCATTAATTCATGCTATTTTCTATTATTTTTTTCTTAACCCCCCCTAAAACCTGTGAATTTAAAACATTTTTACTCACAGTAAACTGTATTGGTTTTATCACAGCATGTTTATTCAAATATTGTACTAATCTGTCCCTAATTAGAATTCTTAGTATGTTTTCCCTACTCCATGGTGAGGTGAGTTCCCAGCAATTTTCAGGATCATTAATTGTTTCTTATATCTTTACACCACTTCCTTTCCCTCAGAATCCTTAGATAAGCAGCAGATGATCGTAGGGAGTGATACAGCTGCTTTTTTTTTTTTTTCAGTAGAGTTTGTGGAAAAAAATAACTTCATAAGGTTGGCATTGTTAGAATCGTGAAGTCAGTACACTTAATCTGTTTCTTTATCAACTTTGTGTGGTTTGTAAATCTTTTAACAAACATCTAGCTTTACAACTCTGTTCAAAATAAAGTATTTAATTTGAGCTGGGGAGAGGGAAATTAGGAAAGGGATAGTTTGACAGGCAAAAAGCGTTTAGCTTAGCTGCAGCTTAATGTTACCCTGCTTCCCCTTGAATGGAGTTGCACAGGTGTTGCTGAGAACAAAAGTTATTGTGCTCAGTTCTGTGTAATTGCTGAAATTTGAGTGTCTTATGATGTCTAAGAGATCATATTGATGATATGCTCGTCCCCTCTGGCCTTGGAGCCCGTGAATAATTTGGAGTGGTGTTGCATAGATGGTCCTGAAGAAGTAACAGTAATGTATTGATTTATGCATGAAGCAGAAAAGGAATTCCATTTGGTCTCCCAGTTATTACACAGGATTGAGAGAAAAATATTTTTTTTTCTGTGTGCTCAACTAAGAAGTTAGGAGTAAATACATAAGAAATAAATAACTTAAACAGAAACAGTTTATCTTTGCATAATTTGTTCTGAAGAACAAGCTACACTTGCTTTATGAATTGCTTGATCTGAGGCTTCTTCAAAGAGTACTCTCTCAAAAAAAAAAAAATTGCCTTTTTCTTATGTATTGGGTAAGTACCCTTTCTGCAGGCAGCAGGGACATTCCTACAGAAAATGCAAATGAGAACACTGATTTGCTTTTAGCTTATTCTTTTATGGAATAATAATACAGAGTAAAAACTACTGTTTTTCTTTCTGTAGCAGGTAACATTGTTTTGTGTTTTAGCTATGTGTCATTTTATTTGGTTTAAAATCACTTACTGCAGTGTTTCCAATCCCTTTATATTTGGGAGAAGATTTTTGCCCTTTTAAAATGTTACCTGCCTATGTGTGTATATATACACCTGTATATATACACACACATGCATGCAGACATCTGTATTTATGTTTCAGAAATGTATAAATCATTGAGTCTACTAGTGTTGTAAAAATTAGTTTAGGACCCATTTTCCACTTTAGAAGCACATTAATATGTGATAATAATTTGCTTTTATAGTAAAGTGGTGAGAGGTGAACACATCATGACGTCAAATAAGAGCAGATGGAGTAGTATTGCTGAAAAGTCACTAGGAAAACGTTCTACAACAGCATGTTCCTGCTGAAACATTTTCTGGGATTATTTTTGGAAGTTTTAAGCTTGCATTAGTATTTAAAGGGAATGATCCTCTTCCAATAAGTTCTAATGTATAACTGCCCTTTTCCAGGGACTATGAGCTGCTTTGGTTTGCTGTTAAATGTTATTTTCTTCACTTCTGCCCTTTGAAGTTCTTCCTCTATATTACTGATCAAGCTGATTTGTTACTAGCATCAAGTTTAATTATTTATTGATTAGTCCCTGAATCTCCTCCACATGCCTTGAAGGTATACCCTGATTTTATGTAATATAAACATCTGAGCCTCTTCATTTTCTGGAAGCTCTAGAACTACCTACTGATAACTTATGCCGTAAAGGAGTTGCCTGCCTTGGTGCTGGTCTGTTGTTTGCCAGTGAAGATATTAGTGGATTCTTAGGCTGAAATGTTGAGGTCATGTTATGCAGTGGTTAACTGTAGCAGGTAGAGGGCTGTGAGGTGCTCAGATATCAAATGGCTTGTAAAATTATGAAACTGAATAGATACTGGCCTTATGGCGTCCAAAATATGTTCTCAACCTATTTCAACATATGCAGCTCAGTCAGTTAATGTTTTAGAAAGTGAATGTCAGATTCAGCAGTGATGCATTTATTTTAGTATATTAAAATCTTCCTTGATCTGGGTGCATGGTTATATTTTTGAACATCCTGATGCTTTGTTACCTAAAATTTTTAATTGAGTCAATGTTTTTGCCCTAGAACTCTTCCATAGTTTATATGAACTAAGTGATACTGAAAAGAGAAGAGATTCCTCTTTCTAGCAGTATATTTTGTATCCAAAGATCATTAGTATCCTTTGGGTGATTAAAAAACCTGTCCCTTTGCCAAAGCTCTAAAATACATAGCAACTTTTTACAAGCTGTTAGTTCCAGTGTGCCCACAGTTAATGTCAAGATGTTATTGCAAAGATGCTTGTATTTTTGCCATTGATCGCACCGATGTGAATAATAAATATTGCTGTTTGAAACTGGTTTTGCTTCTGTGCTGTCCATATCAGCTTGTTTTCAATGTTACAGGTGCTTTTTGAGGTTTTTATCCTAGCCTGCAATCACTATTCTGGAGTGAGAGTACTTGCTGACTTTCCTCCATTCCTTAGCTCGGTAGAGATTACCAGAAGGCAGGTCTGTGTTTTTACTTTACTGACACTTTTGTACTACTTCAGGAGATAGAGTTGCGTCAAGTTATTTCAGTTTCCCTGTTTCTAATACTTGATGAAGTATCAATCAGTTATTCAGGCTTTAAAAGTAACTTGTGTTTCTGGGTACGGAGTGAAAGGCTAAATTTAATATCCCCACTCATTTCAGTGTTTCTGTGCTCAAATTCTGCTCTTGGGCTGCTATATAGATCTGTCTTGATCAGAAGACTGGTTTAAGTGAAGAGCTTAGTTTTCACTTACCAAGTCCCCAGTAAGTGTACCATCCTCATGGTGGCATCATAAAGATTCTAGTGGTCAAATACACACACACACACGTATATCTAACATTTTCTAATGTATTTTTCATCAGGAAAATGAGAAACTGCCCTCTATTAGAGGGATTATTTTGGCAAAAATGGAACCTCTTCATCAGTCTGTTGAGGATATTTTAGAATAGAAGACTCCATCTCTTGTAGCTACATTGGCATGATGTTAAAAAGTAAGAGGATTTAGAGGTTTTTTGTTTGTCTCCCTCCCTCTTGCTTCCTGTTTCAAATAGCAGATATGAATCCAGATGCAGAGTAGATGTTAACTGTAATGTAGCAGCTTTTTGTTCAGGCACTGTCTGGTGATCTTAAGTAACTATGTACGAAATCACTGTCTTTTCTTGTTTTGACTTTTTACCCCAGGGACCAGCTTAGGGACATTTTAGGAGTGGACAGGGCAAAAGCAGCCTAGTGGTGTTCATGGAGTGTTTTGTTCTGTTTCTACCATCAACCTCCTATCATCTTCTATCTCCACCTCACTCCTGCATGCAAGCTAAGCATGGAGGACTAAACTGCTTTTTTGCTCTGATCTACACTTCTCCTTGCCCTGGGTGCGGGATGTGCTGGCTTTGTCACATCTTCCCTCAAAAGAGATGGGCAGAGCAGGAGTGGAAAAATGAGCTGGCATTCTGTTTTGCACCCTGCTATGTTTACTGTAGCCACTTTAAAACAGGTTGGCTGGTACATGGTGAGACTATAATTGCTGGGGTTAGGGGATCCGGAGGTTTGGAGCATTTCTTCAGTTCTTAGTAGCTTGTGTCCTATTTAAAGCTCAGTGCTGTTCAAGGCTTGGTTTGGATCTGGTATCAGGATTATGAAAGGTCTGGTGTATGCTCGTAAATGTTTTCCGCTGTTTTGCTGCTTCTCTAAATGCTGATATGCTGCCACAGTCATGTGTGTTTACCCAAATCAAAGTAAGAAAATAGGGCTGGAAAGAACTCAAGAAATGTCCATCCTTGTGTCCTAGGCTGAGTTGTAGGGCTGCAGCCTGAGAGACCTGATACCTTTTCATTCCGGTAATGTCTTACAGGTCTGTTTTTCTCATTTTCACAAATGAAGTGGTATGCTAACACAGATTCTCCGTCTTCTGAGCTGTCTCTTATATTAGTGTATCTTCATTTTGAGAGAGAATGTCAGTCTTTGATATCACTACTGTTTGCCTGAAAAAGGATTTCTTTATTTAATCTGTACCTTGGGGACTTCATTTAAAACACTCTGTACACAGAAAGTCTTAGCTCATGTCTCAAGTGATCTCATGGGAGTGCTTGGAAGTATCACTGCATGTTTGGCAGTGAGCGTGCAGGCAGATTGATTCATTGATTAAATCCGCCTTCTTGTCTGTGCGTGCACACACACAAATAAGCAGTGTGCATATTACATGAACTTCTTTCAAGGAGAATTTTATTTCATCTCCTTTCAGACAAATCTAGCACCCCGGGAACACACTACCAGGGCTGTTTTGTTTCTGGTGCAGTTTTCTGCTGTCAAACCTTTCTTTTTGTGAAGTTACTTGTCATTGACTTTATTACAATAAGCAGAAGGGTGGCTTTTGTCTTTAACATCCTTTGTCCTGTATTGAACAGTGCTTTAACAGAAAAGGAAAATACTTCTACTTCTCTCTGTGTAATGTGGTTATGGAAAATAAGTATTTTAGAAATGCTGTGCACAAGAAAGCAGAAGAGAGGCTGTATGCATTGTTTATCATATATTACAGAAAGGATAGAGGAAATTACTTACCTTTATGTCTTGAATCAAAATGCAAGTATAGTAAACTTAAAATACATTTTTAATCTAGCATGGTGCCTAAAACATTAAGGAAGGTCTTGATGCAGACTTAATATTCTTACTCACACTCTTCCTTCTCCAGTACAGTCAGTGCAATGAAATAAGCATCTGTCTTGTGTCTCTTTGTGTTACTGAGCTCGTATGAGAGAATTTCGCATTGATGTGTTTAGTTTTTCTTATTTTTAATGTTATCATTGAAAGACTGAATTTTCTCATACAAGCGGTAGATTTCAGAGGGCATCAATTTATTATGTTGGACTGTAGCTGCCCCAGGTTTATCCACAGAACAGGAACATGTCCCAGTGAAGTTCTTTTAATGGGAAGCATGTGTGCAATGTCTGGGTGTCCACCATGGCTATATAATTTGGATATCAGTTTTGCTTGATTTATCGAGGAAGAAAAAATTGCAGACTGAGGCTACAGGTCTTAGTCTCTGCCTTTCTGTCCAGAATTTTCTCCTTTACAGTCAGACTGAACTGAAAGCAGTTTGAGTAACTGCTGTAATGGACTGAGAAGCTTCCAGAGTACCTTCTCTTGCTATTGTGTAGGAGGGGAGGTATTCCAGACTGAGGAATAACCTGGTTTATGGAAGGAGACTTCCAACATCTGAACATTGCTGACGGTTACTATAAAGCATTTTATGGTGGAAATGTGCTGTGCTGTATTCAGTAGGGTGGACTCAAATAGCATCCTTCATATTTGCAGCTTCTGGGGAAACTTTTCTAACCAGTAGTTATGATTTCGGAAGTGCTTCAGCTTTCCTGATAAGGCCAGATACACTGCCTTGAAAATAAACTTCCTTATATCTGCAGATGGTCTCCTGTTTTGTGGATGACTGGCTCGTTGAAGCCACTTCCAACTAGAAATGCTTATAGGAAGTGTAACCTTTGGCTGACAAGACATTCTGCTGAAGTTCACCTACAAGCACATTTTGGCTCTGGAGACAGTGCGTCTGGCCAACAGGAATAATAGCAGCTGTACTGGGCCAGCATGTCAGCTTCCTATCCATACAACTTGGAATCTCATCTGGGGCAATCTCAGAAATTGAAATCTTACGTTAAGCCTTGCTTGGTAATTGTATTTCCTGGTAGCAGCTGCATGTATTATCTTTCAGTGAAAATGCTTTCCAACAGTGTTTTGTAGCGGCGCTTGGCTTAACCAAGAGGCTTGTTATTCCTTGATGCAGCAGCGAAGGAGAAGTTTTCCAGGAATTTGGATCACTAGAGATCTGTTCTATCAATCTATTTTCCAGAGTATGAAAATTGAGATTCTTAACACAAAGTTTAAATGGTTTCAGTATGTTGCTTGTAAACTCATTAATTCTGTCTTTATCAGTGTATCTGGTTTCTCTCTTCCACTTCTAAATATGTAGGATTTATGAATGTATCTTTATGTACAGCTTTTTTCCATGAGATCATGATATTGAGTTTTGTTTTTAATTTCTGATTTAAAGTTAGAAATGTAGGTCTGCTTCCCAATAGAAACCCTAAACGTGTAAGGATTTTTGAAGTCTTACTCTTGGTAACTTGAGCCAGTGTGTCTTTTCTGCATTAAGTGTAAGTTCACGAAGGTAATGAGCATGTTTCCATTGAGACTTCTCTTGAACAGAACAGGTTGGCAGAAAAAATGAAGTTCTGCCAGTCTTTGGGTGACAGTGATGTTTTTCCTGTTTGGTAAAGATGAGACAAATTTAATTTTGCTAAAATGTTGATAAATTCTTAATTGCATTCATATTTTAGAATTAAGTCAAATACAATGAATTCCTAATTTTAATGCAATACACCTTTACAAAGGAAGAGTTGATATATGGATGAGAACATTACTATTTTTAATTACTTAGCCTCAGATTTGTTGAATGAAAGTACTGCAGTACTGGGTTAACCTTGTGTCATTAGCATGTTTCATAAAAGAGAAAACATTCCTTTCAGAAGTTGTCTACTAGGGGAGCTGATATCTTGGCTTTTTTTTTTTTTCCCATTTTGCTTGTGGATGAAGCTATTAACACCACTCCCGATAGTGCTGGAAACTTTCAGAATGCATTAAGGAATAAACAGATTTCTGCTCTGGAGGAGTCTGAATTTCTTAGTCTCAGGAAGCTTAATTTGTCAACTTGTTTACAAAATTGTTCATATGCAATTGCTATTAGAAGTGAAACTCAGAAACAGCAATGTTTTGACTAGATGGTATATCTAAAAAATCCTTCTTCCCTTTCCTCTGAATACCTGGTTGTGCTCTATTGTTCTTAATTAAACAAGACGAATTGGATTTTCACTGTCTCTCGAACTAAAATTTGCATATTTAGTTTGGGGAGTATTATTTGAGGTGAGAGCTGACAACAGATGTTCAAGTACAAGTCCTGCTGCTTCTTTGGTTATAAAACAGATTTCCCCAGCTCAGCTTATGCAAAGGTCCTTACCTATATTATTTTTCTTCGGCTGTTTGTTATTTACCAGTCAGCTGTTAGACAAGAGAACAGTGAGGATCATTCATTTCTTCAAAAGCAGCTTAGCTGAACTAGTACTACATGCATCTTGCATCATTTTGGTTTTAAGTTCAGAAGTATTTGAGGATATAAAAAGTCCTTTTGCTTCAAATTGTTCTCCACAAGATTCCTCTGTCACATGTAATGAAATCGTGCATTTCTACCCCTTGCTTGCAAAGTGGAAATTTCTGAAAGCTGTGGAAATGACAGTGTGTGTTTGCTTGTTGAGACCAAAATCTAAACAGTAAAACTAAAAATTAGTTAATCTAAAAAGAACTAATACTTGAACTGTGCAGGGAGGGCTCTGAGGTGCATACAGTCTAAGGTTTACTGAACTTTCTTATGGGAGATGTTTACTGTTAATTTGCATTTTTTCACTTTTAAGTTCAGCTTGTATGGTGGTAAAAATGAGCTTTGAGTTTTTCCTCGTATGTTAAATGTAAGGTGCATTCTCTATTGCTTTCTGGAAAAATCAAGGTTAGCAGCCATTATATTAACAGTAGGAATCTGAGCCTTGTGAAACATAGGTAACTTTTGTGGAATGTGTGTTTACTGGATACTACTGAAATTTGCCTTGATCCAAGTGTTGGAAATAGGGAGTTGGGGAGGGGAAGTGTCCTGCACGTATGTGCCCTCATGTTCCTGAGTGGTTAAGAATGGGATCGGAAGAAACATTTTTATGCTTAAACAGCAAAATGCAAAGGGAAGTAATTTTCTATTTATGCAGACCAACAGTGGATTACTCGGTTTAAACTTCCTTAAAACAGAACTCTGAGACTGTTCCTTTCTGCGTAAATTGTTAAATGCTGGCCTTTGCTTATAGTTGAATTAGTAACTTTCTATCTTGAATTTGAGCTGTCTCCTGTGCCCTCTTGGAACTGCTAATTCAAATAATACTGTAGTGTAAACACATTATTTTGTTTTGTGCTGAGATGTTTAAATAGTCAACCTTGAGGTATGCAGTATCCATGATGTTGAATTTTTTCTTTTTATTTTTCCTTCTTTTTGGCATATCCAGTACTACTTATTATCTTAGTTTCTTTAAATAAAAAAAAAGAGTTGGGGAAGAAAGCCCAAACCACTTTTCTTTTCTTGTTTTTTGTAGGTTTATGGGTGTCTGTGTGCATCAAGGACAGCTGCATGCACTTACTGAGGTAAGACTATTTCATAATATACATACTCAACATGAAACATTTCTTGGGCCAGATTCTGCAACTGCTGTTCCCCTTGAATGATAATTTTATGGTGACCAGTGAGTTAATCACATGCTATTTGCTATGCAGTAGATGACTGCAGGATCAGGCCTCAGAATGTATTTTGCTCATAGCCCTTGAATGTCTTTTCTCATCAGAAGTGCTTATTGGGATGAAAAAAAAATCACAGTAGGAACGTAAAATGTCACTGATAATGTTCTAAATGAGAGATGTGGATTACCATTGAGCTGCCCCTAAACATCACTTGTTTCAGTGACCTTGCATTGCAATGAATTCTTATTTATACTCTGGTTGTGTGTACATTTCACAGGTGAATGAGGGGCGTTTTGGTTGGGTGATATTAGTGTATTCTTACCTGACAACTTTTTTGTTTGGAATAACATCAAGATTACAGCTCAATCCGAGTCCCATAAAAAGGAATTATTCCATTGCCCATATACCCTCCCTAAGATCCAGGTATCAAATGAGAAACTGAAATTCCTGTTCATGTGAGTCTTCCCACCAAGTTTTACTGGGTTGTATGGTTAATCCCTGTGTAAACTACTCAGGAAAAACAAGAAGGGAATATTCTGTTAGGAGTGGTGTTGCCTGTTTTGAGTCAAAATCAAGAAAATATTTTTCCTGCTGTTTTAGTTTGAGTACAGATTGAGGGGAAACTCATGTTTTGTAAAGTTAATGTTTCTTATTTACTTCTATTTTGTAGGAACTGCTCAGTCAAAAGATTAACCCTTTCCAACCCTCATAGTCAAGTATGTTATTAATTAGCAATTAAAAGAGGTTCCTGGTATGCTTGCCGAGAACGACTGTAGATGAGAAGGTTGGATAGCTGTATGCCAATTATCAGGATACGTGTGGACATCACTTTCTGTAACTTTCATATGCAGCTCTGAGGCAAAGAAGCACGTATGTGGGCAAAGAATTTCTTCACCTTCTGGGGTGACAATTCTGCCATTTTAGTTCTAGCTACTGTTAGAGGGATGCACACTAGTTCACAGTGGCTGTATTTCTAGTGTAAGAGCAAAGATAAGGACACTTTTTCAGAAATTTCAAGATACAGCAGTAGAGGAACCATTTCTAAGACGTGGCATTAGCTAGCTGATGAAGTCCTTCAGGCTGACTTTCCTAGCATTATTGCCAGTTTCTTTTGGACCCTTGAACAGTTAAAACAAGGAGACTTCAGCCCCTTCCACTCATTAAACATGTCCTAGAAGAAATGAGGCTTTATAACACTTTGTTTTACTAGATCTTGTCAGATCTTCCTCAGTGTGTGTGCTTTTTTTTTTTTTCTTCATCCCAGTTACTTGCCATTTAAACATCTCTCCCCACCCAGAAAGCCAAGAAAATGAAACCAGCACAGATGGTTCCTCATGGGGAGCTAACTTTGTAGCTGCTTGCTTTGTTCAGTTATTTTTGAGTTCTTGGCAGGCAAATAAATCTAAGAAAGACTTCAAAGACTAACTTTTTATAGTTGTAATTCAGAATAACAGAAGAGATTCCTGAAACATCTTGAGACCAAAGAGGAAAAGTTTTAGACTGAAGAAGGTTGCTGCAAAATTTTGAGAAACAGAATAGCTTTAGTGACATACCACAAAAGTACATGTGGTGATTGCTGGTTTTCTTATGTGGACCAAGGTGGACATTTAATTCCTTCAGTAGGAAAAAACATGGCTGAAGGCTATCATAAGTTGATGCTGTAGGGAATCCACACACAATTTTGTCCAATACAGTGGTTATTCTTTGGTTTTACAGAGCTTTTAAAAGTTAAGAGCTGTGTATCTTCCATGTGGTAAAATCAGTCGTGTTTCAGGCAACAGTAGTGGCATTTTTCCTCTTGAAGTGTGTTTAGAATAATAGTTGAGTTCTGAAGACTTCTGGAAGTCAGAGAAGGGGGCTGAAATGGCTGGCAGAAGGAATTATTAGTAAGACAGACATGGTGAATCATCAGTTCAAATATAGCCCAGAAGGATAAACGAACCAGCCACTATCTTGTGGCTTTTTTGAGCTTGTGGTCCAAAAAGGTGGTCTCTTAGCTTCCCATGCTCGACGTAATTGACACTACTGACACTACTAGTACTCAGAGAACTTCTGCCAGGGTTTCACTTCTTTGGAGATGAAACTATTGATTCGGAGGCCTGTTGCTCAATAGGTGTCTGAGTCAGTACAAGGAGAATCCTCTCGCACTAGCCTATGCTGAACCTGTTCTGTAAGGAGCTTAATTATCACTTCTTGTGTTTTGAGAGTACAGTTGATGATATGCCTAAATAAAAGAGATACAGCATTGCTTAGAGCTTATCTCTGAGGGCATGATGGGAAATCATGCTTATTTGAATGTATATGTTTCTATGACAGAAGAAGTTGAGAACTTGCGGCAAATGTTCGGTGAATGGATTTAGCTGACTTGTGCTTAATTGCCTCCTGGGCTATTAACAGACAGGACAACCACCACAGATGGTCTTAGAGGAGCCTTGAGCATTTTATAAGCCTGTTAAGGGGCTACATTAGTAATATACAGCACTTTGTCATTGGAAGGCAGAGTGTTACAGATTTCTTTTCTTGCATGTTTGAACATATGGGAGGATAAACACAGTGGATCATGCAGAAGAGGTTTTTTGCTTGAGAAAGGTGTTGATCGTATGTAACCCTTGGGTTTTTCCCTTTTGGCAGCATTTTACATTGTTTTAATTGTCCTCTCTCAAGTGGCTTTTGTTTTTAAAACTGTTGGGCAAGCAGCAGTTTCTGTTTGGTTTGTTTTTTTCAAAATAAGAGTGGAATTGTTTAATTACAGGCTACACTAGGACTTTGGCTTTGTTCTAAATCCACAGTCTTATCAGTTTTGAAAATCCAATATTGCTTTCAAAGTTCTACTCAAGCCAAAGCTACAGCATATGCCTCTTCTGAAGTAGTTCAGTATCTACCCTTAGAGTCACAAAACGGTTCAGGTTGGCAGGGACCTCTATCCCTGCAAGCACGTAGTTAAGAAACATTTAAGGAAAGTGAAGTAGATGATTTAATAGGTGCACCACTCAGATGAGTTGGCAGGTGTTAGACTGCCTTACTAACTTGGAGCTGACGGGCACAGATCTGCTGTGCTCATTTTCTGTAAAACCAGGAACTGGGTATTCCTTTCTCAGTATTCAGCTCTAATCTGTAGCTAGTGGTTTGTTTCCGTAGCTACAAAAATCTGCGGGGCTTCCTGCTATACTCACATGTCTCTCCAACCTAATTTCAGTCTCTCCTTCAAGCCTCTCTCTGCTTTCCAGCCACCTTCCTGACCTGACAAGTCTCTATTCGCTTCCATTTCTCAATTTCCTGGCACACAGCATCCTCAGGCTTGGAGGAGCTTGCAGAGTAGTACAGGCTCTGGTGTCAGTTAGCATGAGATGCTGCTGAGTGTTCAGAGACCAGATCTGAGTGGCTGCCAGGCCGTTAGCAGACAGCATGCACTCCAGGGGACGTGAAGCTGGGAGCCGGTTAGTGTGGAGCAGCAATGACTTAATAGCAATAGCGTAGGATCTTATCCCATACACATTTACCATGGAATGGATGCATGAACAAGCCTGCATTTTAGACAGGAGGCAAACGAATTTATTTCTTTGTTTGCGGGTTCTCTTACACTGAAGCAGGTAAAATAGCATACAGTCTGGCACGTAAAAGCCACTTAGTACTTTCTTGCAGATCTTAAATTATTTGTTGAATTCTGTTAAGCAGGTTTATCTGGATTTCTAACAGAGGTCAGACTAAAATCGTGTTATAATTAGACGTGTATATATATATATATATGCACAGAATGAGTCATACAGCTTGATAATTCCTTCTTGAAGTAAATGAAAACCCTGACAGCTGTATGTATAGAAGATGAGGAAGGGAAGGTTATGATGTGTTAATTGGGATATCTTGAGATTGCAGTTCTTCACAAACAATAGCTAGTTGTTGCAACAGAAGTTTTATGGCAATCAGTTCATACTGGATGATAGTAAAAAAGCATACAAATGCTCTGCTGCCACGATCTGAAGCTGTAGCTTTACTTGCTCAGTGCAGGCTCTGCCATGCATTGGAGCTTTCTCGGGCAGGGAGAAGGGCCGTGGCAGTATGACAAGAACATGCGGTGTGTGACGGAGAGGTGGATGGGATCGTTTCAGCCAGCAGCTGGATCTGCTGTCTGCCTGACATGTCTCCTGCAGTCTTCCAGTCTTTCTTCTTGCTGCTGTACTACATAGTCAGTCCTTCTGATTCCATCCCCTCCATGATGTGGTGCTAGATGTTTCATGGATGTAAGAGAATATTTGGGCAGCTGTGGTTGTAAGGTGCTGTATTTGTGCCATTGGAACAATGGTGAGAGAACTGGAAGGGACGAGCCAGCCTTGCTGTGCACCCAACTCCTCCAGTGCATCCTGTTCAGTGGGATCTCCTTATCAGCTCCCTCACATGCTGCACCTGACAGGTGCTGTGTGCAGGGGTGCAGGAAAGTGCCTTGAAGTCTAAAATGTTTCCTGTGTGCTCAGAGTGGTGTTAGCTGCAATAATGCACACTGGCAATGTACAGTAGGGACAGCAGAGTTTAATGCAGGTGTATGTGGCAAAAGGTGCTGTAAGAAAAATCTTCACTGCTGCCTTTACTTTTTTTAAGAGAATCTGCAGAATTATTTGAACTTGTGCACATTTTCAGTTCAATTTTTTTTTTTAACAGCTGTGTCATAAACCTCAGGAAAAGAATTACTGTGGAAATCCTTCCAGACATGTTAATTTTTATCTTGGGCAAGATAATTGCTGTTGGACAATTTTGACATGTTGCACTATAATAGCTTACTGAATTTGACACTGCTGTTTTTACCATCAACCACAATTCATTATTTTGAGACAAGAATTCTGTTATGTAGCAGTTTGGAAAAGACTTTCCTTCCTTGCACAGTGTATGCCTTTTGTACTTGTAAAGCTCATCTTAATGAAAGAGCCTGTGGCTTTTGAAGAGAGAGGGTTTTTTTTCCAGTAAGTTTCTCTGTGATAACCAAAAACCTCTGCTTTTCCTCCCAAGAGCAATGATTTAAATAAGTTATAAATGCAATTAGTGGAGTTTCAGGCCTTTGGGCCTTTTTTTTTTTTGAGATAGCACTGATTGGGAAGAAAAGATAGCTAAAGCTCTAAATTCTCAGAATTGTTACAATTGTGCTGAATTTATCCTTTTACAAGGAAGGGAAAGTAAGTTCTTCAGGCGAGAAGGTCCTTCTGATATACAGCTTTCACAAGTAGAATCTATCATTAAAAATATTTAACTTCTTTCTTTTTCCCCCCTCCTTCAGTTCTAAGGTGCCTTTCTACAAAGAGCCTTTGACCCTGGAATGAAGAAAACCAAGCGGACATCACTTAGGTCTCCTCTTCTGAACCTTTATGCTACAGCAAAAACTGTAGGCCTGCCTTGCCTTCCAGATACCAGTTGCACACTTCTCGAGAGTTTTAAAAAGCCCATGAATATGATTCCTTCCCTGCTCCTTCCTTCCCCATCTCCTGTAACATTTTCTAATTCCTACTGTTATTCCACTCATGTGATTCATATTGTTTGAGTAACTCTACTTTTCTTGTGTAGCACTGCGAATATTTAAGTCGCTTTGGTGATCACCCAGTATCCTTAATATCCTGTTCTTTTCATTAGCTACCCTTGCTTCTTGAAATCTTCCCGTAGGCACTTTATGTAGTCTTTCTGATTGCAGTATTGAAAAAAGAAACTCAAAAGGAGCCACAAAAAAGCAGAGGAGTGGGAAAACTCGAGAGATGTTTTGGTCCTTTGTCTTTCCTCAGATTTGGTCCCTAATTCTGGTTCAATTTGGTCTCATTTGCATACATAAAGCATTTTACTTGAGTGTATTAGAGGTCATGGGCAGAATGTCAAGTTATTTACTTTATGGTCTTGAGGAACTGGCAACTGCTGTGACTTTCTGGAGGAATAAATAAGCAACTGTGCAAACTTTCTCTTGGATGTTTTTGCTGACAGCTCTGAGAATATACCTGTTAATTCTAAATGTCTTCATTTTAGGGAAATGAGTCTTGATATGGAGTAGTGTAAAAAAAAAGATGGAATTTACCTTGAAGTCACTTCAAAAAAAGATGAGCATGCTATGATGACAAAGGATATCTTTTAGAAGACTTTCAGAAGCAGCAGCTGGCATTTTTAAATGCTGCAGAAGGACTGCTGTTTAAACTTTGTAAGAACTCTAAGCATGTGTAAAATTCTGCAGATTAAATTGATCCTTATGATCTCTCAGCCAATGAATAGCATGATCTGTGGATTAATACTGTAATAAATATCTACTTGGATGCTTTATTCTTTTTGTCCTTAGTTCAGATATTTTTTGTAGCATTCATTAGAGCTACAGCTTCATTTTATATTCTTCCCTGGGAACAGGAAGAAGAGGAATAATCAGAGTGGTGCTGAAAAATGCCGAGGCAATCTGGGCCTTTGCAGATATAAAGCCCAAGTACCAGAAGTGCAAGCTTAGCCTTTCCAAAAGTGTGTCAGAGGTGTCACTTTGTACCCCTTCTGGTATGGACTTGTGTATTAGAACTGAATACATTTAATTCCAGGAAGATATGCTTTGATGACAAGAATGGTTATGTGGTATAAAACTAGAGTGCTGATTGCTATTATTTGCTTTCCCCTTTTGCTGCCTTCGTTGTAGGACTGGAAGTCCAGCCAGCGCACGTCTGTGTTATTTCCTCTGTTAATTTGGTTGTTTGGGTTCATTAGCTTTTCCCTTACAGGAGTCGTTAGGAGTCAGGCCTTGCATATACTTGCTTTGGGGTCAAGAGAGAACCATTCATCTGGACCCCAGGGATTTGACCTCCAGAGAGCAGTAATGGTAACGTTGTCTGCAGCAGTAGTTGCGCTCCCCTTAGTGACTGAGGACTGTGTGAGAAGTTCACTGTAGGACCTGAGGAGCAGAATAAGGGCCATGGCAGCAGAAGTAAGGCTTAAAACAGAGCAGGAGATAGCTCAGATGTTAGGAAGACTAGGCTAGTCTGTAATGTAAAAGCTAAGAAATAATTTCATTTCGTTGCAACTCTTTTTTTCCAGCGCTAAAAGAGAATGAATGCATCACACATGATGTGTGTTAGGACTGTTTGCTATCTGTATAGTGCTTTATGTTTCTGTTTTTGAGAAAACGTTTATTATCTCACCACAGAAAAATTGTTGCAAGCTAATAGATATTTTGGAACACTTAGTTAATTCTATCGTAGTTTTTTAAAACACATAGAACTGTGTCATCTTTTTACTTTGGGCAACAGAGTTAAGGTGGACCTACGAGATGCAAAAATCCCTTTTACTGTGTGCCAGCTTACTGGCACATGTGAATATCAGCTCAAGAGCAAGTACTAAAAGGCAAGTCTGTTGCCTGTGTTTTTTACTTTACCGTGCTTGAACACCAGGGCTAAGTTAGGAAGAACTGAAAGTATCACCTTTGTCGTTGCATACAGCAGCTGTCTTGCCAAAAGGAAACAAGACTTAGGTGATGGGACTTTTTTAGAGCTTCTGAATTAGAAAAGAGAGCTTTAGAGTTGGAAGAGTTAGGAAGCTTCTGTTTATTTTCCAAAATAAATGTTTATAACATGGCAAACCAAGTCTCTATCAATATGTTTTTAAAACTTCAAAACCCCATAATCTTTAAAGTGATAAGTCTTGGGATATGCTCCAGATTTCTTATATCAAAGTATCGTTTTTAGCTTTTGGTGAAATTATTGTGACATTAAAAAAACCATTGAATATTACGTACTTGTATGTGTGTACGTATCTGAAAAAAGTTCTTTTAGTAGCTTTGTCCAGGACCAGAGGTAGACCTAGTGCTTTTTATTGTTCCTGTGTAGCTTGCAAAATGATTCCTTGTGCATCTTTGATAGTTTTGAAATGCATTTACAATTTTTTTTTTATAAACTTGTTTCAATGCAGACACTTCCCTTCATCTCTTGGTTGTTCATAATAGAATTTTAAAAATACTTGCCAACAATTGAGCCATATTTGGTCTGAGTTTTTGAACTCTTCAAAGCATATGGACTGTAGGTTTCAGTTTTGCTCTAACAGTTCACTTAGGTTCTCAGTTTAATTTATAAAAAGTGGCCGAATGCGCTCTCAGCAAATATAGATTGATGCAAGATGACCAGCTCTACCTCATCCTATCTCTGCGTGATACAAGGCATCATATTGTTTATTCTTCAAAGTGGTGTCCTTTTTTTTTTTTTCCCCATGGATTCATGCTTTTTAGAGGAGTATAGCATGGCTCTCCAACTCGAGAGATCCACATATGAAAGGCTTAATCTGACACTTTCTGGTTTGCAGAACTGAAGAGACTCATCCCTGTGTCATGAAGCAAGGGTATCTACAGAAGCAACCATGCCCTGATGTAGTATTCACTGGAGAGTACTAGACTGACCAACTATTGGTTTGGCAGGAGGGGTGTCTGCTCCAACTTAATTTTTCTGAAAGGGTGCATAAAAAAAAGAAAAAAAAAAATCCTATTTCCAGTAACAGTTGTCTAGATTATTAACTCTGGGAAGACTGAGGATTAGAACAATTTGAACACCTTCATGCTGTTTTATCAGCTGAAGACATCTCATTTTTGTTGAAATAATGCTGTAGGTGCTTGTAGTGAGCCTAGATCATTGGTTATTCCAACAGCTGAAAAGCTGCAGACTCTGGTACCAATCACTGTACCTTGTATGTGAGATTTGAGTTAGGCTGATTAAAGGTAGAAGTAAACCTGACTCATCTGTATGCAGCAGTAGATGCAGAATTAATTCTAGACATGGTACATATAATGAGTAAATTGGACTGTTCAAAGTAAGTAGAGTTTAAAAAGCTTATAGAAAAGGGAGGGTAGTGTTGGTATTTGGAAAATATCACACTGTTTAAACTTTATCCAATAATTTTAAGGTTTTGTGAATTAGTTGGTGACACAAAAAAGCAGTGTGTCTGAGACAGTGAAGTTATTTCACAGAAGTTAAGACAAAGTACATATTCTTTACTTTGTTTATATTATTCTCCTTGGGAACCAAATATTTTTGTGAATTAGTTAAAAGGAAAAAAATACTTCAGTCCTAAACACAGCTTGATGTGTTGCACACACCAAAGAAGTCCATTTAAAATCACACAAGGGGGGCCTGGCTTTCAATGACAGGAGGCAGGAAATTTAGTGTTCTGGCTGAAATTCCATCTCCAGTTCATATTCTTGCAGCCTGATGTTGTGGCATATGTGGTGTGCCTGACCCTTTAGTTCTTTCTCCAGCAGAAACGATATAGACCTCCACAGGAGTTTCAGCTAGGTCTGTCTGATTCGTAGCTTTGCAATTTTGAGTGCTTAAATATCAAAAGTCAGGTTCTTGGAAAGCACGGAAAGGACCTTATTTAAGTGAGGTAATCTTTCAATTTTTTTTTTCCTACATCTGATGTTTATTTACTTTTTCAGAAATGAAAGCTAACTGTCTTGTCTGATTGCACTCAAAGACCTGTAAACCACAGAGGATTTTTTAAGACTTAGCTTCAGTTCGATAGGTAGTTAAATGCTGCCATACCTGGTTGCAACACTTGTTCTGAGGACAGGAGGAAGCTTTAATTACTGAATTTGTGTGTTTTTCTGTGGCCGTATACCTGATACAATTTGACCAATTACCCCAAAATGCATCTTTTTAAAGAGGTTGATTTGCTATCATGTACATGTGCAGAATTAGAATAATAAGAGAGGTTCAAGTAGGTCCTTACTTTACAGAAAGGTGGAACTGATTCTCAAAATCTGCAGTAAAAAGCTTAGTTATGGGAAACAGAAAACTTCCAAAAATCTTGGCTTACGGAGGATGCAAGCTGGCCTCACAGGGGGGAAGTGCTGGCAGATCAGTTAAAAGGAAAACCTACAGTGGGTTTGTGGTGACCAGGTAAATTAACCACATCGGGGACAACTCCACAGCGAAAGAGTCTCCTTCTACCAAAAGCAGACAAGCAATGGAAGTTGTGTAAGCACTGCACTGTGCTGAGTGCACAGGGAAACTGCTAGATGCATTTGCAATGTGTGGTTAGGCGAGAAGGGTGGGTTCTCACAGAGAAGAAAGTTCAGCTGTAAAAGGTACTATAATCAGAGACACTAAAGAAATCTTCATGTAAAGACAGAAGCCAAGACTTCAAAAATGTGAGCCAAATTTCAGGCGCGCATTCTATATTTATGCATGCAGATGCTAGATCAGAAGTGATGAGCAACCAGTTATTTCAGGAAGAACTTCTAGACATGCAAGCTTCTTGGCTACACAGCCTATATGTTGGATTTAATTCCTCTTTGCTCCTCTTGTGGGAGGATGATTGACTTGTTTCATCACTTTAGAGCCTGTAATAGTGCACAAGAACCTTTTTTATTTATATTTTATATGAGATAGTTGCATCTAAATATCTTGCATTCTGAGGAAGGGTTGCCAAATATCTTGCTGGTGGTAACCTCTTCCTTCTTAGAATATCTGCAGGATAGAAGAAAGATAAGAGGCAGATAAATGTTGAACTGCAAACAGCAAGCTCCATTGTCTCATTACTTCTCTCCCTTCTCTGCATGTGTGGCACACACATGCGGGTGGGGGTGCATGTGTATTGTGTGGGGTTATGGGGGGGGAGAATTTTTAGTATCAGTGTTTTGACACTCATTGGGAGCCTATTGGACCATTTGCCATTGTCTGAAGCAAAAAGTAAAACCATTCTTGAACTGTAACCCCTGCAATTCTTTTATTGTTACTTTCTGATATCATGAAAATATGTCTAGGTTAATAAGAATGAGAAGATGCAACTTGCATCTCAACTGTTATGGTATGAGGCAGAGAGAGGGGAGGAGAACTGAATACTGCCTTGAGGACTAGATTTTCCTGTTACTTGTGCGTATGAAAAGAAGCAATCCAAATAGATACTGTGATGCTGGCCCTTTAACTTTGTCTGGGATTTTTTTCTTATATATTTTCCAGTAAATTCAGTTTGTTAGTAGTGCTTTCTCTTCTTTCCCACCCCCTGCCTCTTTGCCCTGGACCCCAGTGAACATAATCTTGAATTAACAAGTGTTTTGTAGTTTCACTTCCTCATTTCGCTTTACTTACCAGCCATCCAAACCATTCAGAAGCCTTTAATGTTTGCTATTGCACATCACTATTAATAAGGGATCTTGGTGCGTTCTATGTTTGCCAATAAAATGTTTGAGCACCCTCAGATAGAAATGGACATTTTGACACAGCTGAAGTGTTCAGGCTTGGAAAAGTACTCTGAAACAGCTCACAACAAGTTTGTACCATGAGAGGTGTTTGTGTGCTATAGCTTTTGCACTCAGTAGATCCTTGTAGCTGTTTTACAGACTTCAAAAAATGAAGCAAACAGGTTATTTATCTGGAACCTTGCAGACATATAATCTGTGGGCCGTTGCTGCTGGTATCTTTGTGGGAAAGGTGAGAAAGACCTTTTCTTAAAGAGGAGGCTCCTTGTCAGGGGCTACAGCTTGTGTCTAGGCGGAACTGAGTGTGTGGTGTGTTTGAATGCTGTCATTACAGATAGGGCCTTCTGCTCTTAACAGAAGTGTTACTGTAGAGGTGCTGTTTCTCTTGCCTGTGTCAGCAACAAGGTGCTTTCTCTTCTGTGCCTGTGTGCTAATTTATGCCATTGCTATCTTGCCATATCCCAGATTCTTATCTGCACTGAAACTAGGCTCTGCTTAGAATCCAAATGGTTGTGACTTCAGATTATAAATGTAAGTTTTTTGTTAGACCTTCTTTGCTTTCTGTTTTTTCTACTAATATAATTACAGGAAAAATGGTTATCAAGGTCAATTTGTATAGATATACTGGGAGTGTTTTCTGGTTCCAACAAAATAAGCTGATTTCCTGAAGGATTTCGAACCTGAATACGACTGAGTGTCCATAAACCTTACTTCATAAATATGGGTTGCAATAGTGCATTGTTGCTGTGTGCCTGCAGTTGAAGCCTTAATCACAGTAATCCATTTCTAGCAGCAGGCAAGCAAGTGAACATTAGATTTTGATTGAACAGAATGACAGGAAAGGGGTAAATTCATGCTGACCGTAAGAGCTGTTGGATGTAGAGAATTAAAGGAAAACCAATCTTGCCATATTCTTTTTGATGCCAGCACTTACACGTTTGGAATGCAACAAATGGTTTTAGTTACAGCTCCTTCCTGAGTTAGTGCATGTTAATTCTTGTTTGCCCTTATAAAATAGGCCATGCCTGTACATGCCCTTTTAGAAGGAGGAGCCAGTGAATCAATCAATGCCACAGCTGACAGAGAAGAATTAAAACTGGAGGTAGATCTGTTGTGTTTCTTGGCTTTTGGATCTGAGTTCTGATGAGCAAGCAGCCCATGACAATTGCATAAGGAAGCTTGCCCTCTCCTCTATGAACAGCTGACACTTTTTAGAGCAAGACTATTTTAATCCTGTAATGATTAACACCTTTAAAGAAAATACATCATTTTTTATTAAAGAACTGAATTGTTTGTATTGGTTGAAAAGCGGAAGAGAAATGGACTTTAGGTTACAGACTTTTTTTCCCTTGGTTTTCAGCAACTGAGGAGCAGGAAAGTGCCCTTAAGAGGAATGCTTTTGGCTTTTCTTCTGTCCTTTCAATCAGGCTGTTTTTCCGAGCCACTTGTGCCCTTCTGATCTCTCATGAAACAGTCTGAGTTTTGTTCTGAAATGTGCTTGCTTCACCTGTGTGTTCTGACTCTTTCAGTACTTGAGTTTTTCTCCCTGGCAGCATTAGTTCACTTGCTGTCCAAAAATATACCCATACAACCCACATTAAACATCCAACTTGCTCTGTTTTAATGTTTTATTTTGTTTGGTGCAATAAATGTGTTAGATATTTAATGGAAATGGAAGTTTACTGCTCAGAGGTACTTGGGTGAGCTGGTTTTTTAGATTTTTTTTTTTTTTTAACTGTGGGTGTTTTTTACCAAGTGGAGGCCTATGAACTAACTTCAAAAACAATTCTATTTGATCTGGTTGTCAGTGTATCTCATATTGTAGTTTTGAACATACTGATACTGTCTTTTCCAGTTCTGAACAGTTGAAGCTAATGAAAATGGCTGGGGGAAACAAGGAAATTTCCAATCCTCCCACTGTAGCTAATTGTGCCAGTTGTGGCAGAAGGGTGATATTGCCTTGTTGTCTTGCAGCCAGAAGCCTTCAAAGTAGTTGCTTAGAGGGTGCTGAGTGTAACATATGACTGTTACACGAGAACTGAAGACTGGGTTGTGTCCTCCTTGAAATGAGTAGTTTTTTGTGGTTTTTTTTTTTTTTTTAACTTCGCAGAAACTGAACGGGTGGAAAGACCTCAACTTTATTTTATTTGGCACCAGAGTTACCTTCTTACTTCCAGCATTAGAAATGATACAAATATGCAAGTTGTATCTCTTTTGACACTGCTTCAATGTATTTGTCATAGATGTCTGCATTGTTACTTTGCTTTTCAGGTCTCCCTTTAGAGTCCAAGGCTGTAGTTTGGCCTTTGCTCTGACATATCTCTTACTTTTCCACACTCCAGGTGCTACAGCTGTGATTCTAGTTTCTCTTTCCTCTTGCTTCTCTGCCTGTTTTCTTCAGCGGGCTTCTCCATTGTGTTCATTCATTACTATCTCGGTGTTTGTCTTGCAGTGTTTTGGGTCCTGGGAGCTCTTATTCTTTACTTACCTCATTTGTCTATCATCTTAAATGCACTCTCCACACTTGCTTTTCTTAACCACTTAATGCATTGCCTTCGGTAACATTTGGGCTACTGAAGAGGCGTGTCTTGTGGTTATTTGTTGCTTTTTTAAATGGCAGGCAGTAACATTTTAAGCTGAGTAAAGAGCAGACCAACTTTCTTCTGACTTTCCTGTGCAGTATCTGGTGGCTTATTTATATTAGACATAGATATTGAAACAGAATTGTTTTCAAAGTAGCATTGACAACTCTTTGCAATTCCCTTCAGTCTTCCCACTCAGACTTGACAATATTTGAAGTCTTTGTTTTTGAGCAAAAACAGGTGAAATTGTGTGAATGATGCGCCTTTTCTTTAAAAGCTTTTAATTCTCATATTACTGTGTTCATAACATAATTTTGAAGGCTAAAATCTGACAGTTCAAGTTCAGTATTAGCCTCTTGAAAGCACTAAGCTGTAACATCAGAAGCCTTTTTAAGTCTCTTTGATCCATAAAACACATATGCTTGGCTGAACTTCTGGGTAACTTGTCCTTTAATGAAGCTACTGCTGTCTTTCCTCATAAGGTTTGGGAGAGGTATAAGAAATACAGTTTTGCTGAACTTATGTTCTAGCAAGAGAAGTGTGAGCTCTTGCCATGGATAATTTTTTTAGAATACTTTTGTGGGCTAAAATGCCAGGGTCTTTTAAACCAGTGTTCAGTTTGCTGTGTTGAGTTGTAGTAAATGCAAAAATAAACAACCTAAAGCAGTTACTTTCAGATGCTGGCAACCAGATAAACTGACAGTTGGTGTCCTGTTACATGACAAAAAGCCAGCAGTGAGAATAATGGGTAGCTGTTTCACTGCAACCTGATGATACACAGTCTGAAAAGGTCTGAACACTGCTCCATTTAGCTGTGAGGTCTCTATGAAATGTAGTGTCCTTTGCCTTCATTGTTGTAGCCCGATCAGATGTCTGCTCCAATTGCTTGTATGCTTATGCAATGGCTTTTGTCGTTGTTGTCGGAGAATAATGCTTTGAGATGTGTGCGCTGTAGCCTTACTGTACCAGCACTGAGATGTTTCAGGGACAAATTAAAATCCAGTATTCTCCTTGGAAGAGGTGCGCTCACGATCCATTAAGATACATTTACCACACAGAGCTGGCTTTTGCTAGTAGGAGATTGAGAACAAGTATTTTTCTTTCAGTTGTGCTGGCAGTCAGGAAATAATGTTTATAATTTTGTCTGTTTTGAAAAGGCATTGTTGAAGGGCTCTGAAAAAAATAGGCCATCAGGCTGGCTGTTTGCATTATCAGCCTGAATGACGAGAAGAATTGGATTACTTATGTGACAGTGAGGGAGCCCTGAACTGTGGTGCTTGCCTTAGGGACAATTCAGGACTCTGCAGGGAAATATTACCTGCTGGCCAGCTAAAATCTGAGATCAACTAGAGTCTTAAAGATGTCTCTAGGAAAATCTTATTTCAGTTGTTCACTTGATTATTAACCTGCTGTGTTTCATAGGAGTACACTAGAAATTAGAGCCAAAGCCGTAACTCACATCTCTAATAAAAGTGGTCTGAGCACTTGCCAGGTGGCGGTTTGGGATAAGGGGCCTTGTGGGTTTTGTGGATATGCCAGAGTCAGGTTTGATTCTGGCTTTTGCAGCTCATGCTGGCTGTGTCCTATGTGTGTGTCAGTTTTCACCCAGTCCATGCTGGAATCCAGTCCTTGCAGTTAAGGTGGGTGAATGACACTGCAAGCCAATTTGACTGGAAGGGCGCTGGGGGAATAGGTACATTAGTTGTGCTTAACTAACATGGCCAGAATGGATCAAATGAGTAGGCTACTTTATTGAAAAGGAAAGCATGAGCATGCTCAAAATAATAGCTAGCTATTGTCACATTTCAGTATGTATCACTGAATGAGTATTGACCTACATACTATGATTCTATAGGTATGTCAATACTCCTATGGGTTGCTTGTTTTTTTCTGGAGCAGTTACTGTCATGGTATGGCACAGTTTAATCCCAACCCAAATAGAAGCCAGTGATTCCCTTCCCACTTGCATTCTCTTGCCAAGGAATTCAAGTATGATAGTGCTATATGCACAGTCTGTTATTGCCCAGTCAGAAAGGTGAAATGGTTTGAGATATTTAATAAGCATCACATTATAATAAGGTTATTGAGCTAGGTGCATTAGTGACTTCTGTTCCAGGCTAGTAAATATTGTTCTGATTTGAATATAACTGGATGAGAAGTGCTACTCACACTGTTCCAAGGAGGCTGGAAATGTATAAGAAGTTAATGTAGAAATCTTATCAACTATTTTTTTTCTTAAGCATGCTAGCAACTTGTGATTTAAAAAAAGAATCTAATTATATTGAGCTTTTTTTTTTCTTGAGTGCTCAGTGAAGGTCATCTAGCTCTCTTAGGGGTTCAAATAAAAGCAACGAGAAAGAAAGATCAAAGCCGGAAAAGCTCAAAGCAGCATTGTTTCCAACACTGATTCAGGTTGGCTGCAGCTCTGCCTGGTTGGCCTTGAAAAATCTCTAAGGGTGGAGGTGGCATAGCCTCTGAGTGACCTGTTCCAGAGCTGCTCCACTCTCCTGTCACACGAACTCTGAGCAGAAGAGCCAGGTTGTTTTGGATCTCTGGCTTGTACCAGCCTGCAATTTCTAGTTTCCAGTGAAGTCATCTGATCAACTCCCTTCCCCCCAGCTGTAGTGCCTGGGCTATAGAAGTCCTAAACATTTGATTTTTATCATTGGTGTGTTAAGTCTTTTTTGCCTTGGTTTTGGAGAAGGGCCAGCAGGCATTTTGTTTTGCAAAATGATACGGACTAAGCACAAATTTCTGAGGTTTTTTTTTTTTAAATTTCAGCATAAAAGAGAGTAGTTTGATAAAAAAATTTACTATTTAATAACAATACAGTGCATTTTAAAAGGTTAGTCAGATTCCTCTCTAGAGTTAAAGAGCTTTCCTTGCCTAATTGTAAAATACAGATACGTTTTGCCTGTTTGGTCTAGAAATAGTCAATACAAGGAAGCACTCTTTCTCTGTATCTTATTTCAAAATTCTTTCCTGTGTATCATTGTACTCTTTCTCCTGCTGTTAGTTTAATGCAAAAGATATGAAACAGCATCTTGAAGTAGTCAAAAGAACATGAAATTGCTAAATATTGGAACATTTCATAGACCCAGGCACCTTCTATGGGATTTCCTCCTTTGATATCAGAAGCTAGTTGCTATCTAAAATCTGGCTCAGATTTGAGCTAATTAATCATCTTTGAAGAACATCTCAGTACAAAGAAGTAACTCTTGTACTCACCCTTTACTTCAATTGTTGCTCAAGGACAAAAGGTGGATGTGCAGCACTGTGATCAGGCCAAAGGTTCATGTTTAAAAGTAGACAAGCAAATGCTGAGGGTGAGGCTGCTTAGTGCCCAAGTGTCCGTGTGTGGCACGTCCAGCAGTTGACTGAACTTCTGAGAGAGAGAGAGGGGGCGGAGGCGGGGGGATTCCCGTTCTGGGCTGCCAGGACATGTGTGGCTGTGCGTGGGCTGGGGTGAACCTGGTTCCTGGGGGATGTGCGGTGTAGCCAAAGGGAACAGTGGAGCCCCACATGCTTTGGAATGTTCCCTTCTGGTAAGATTTATGACAGTTAAAGTTGGTGTGTGCTTCATCTGCCCCAACAATGTAACCTCATTAAATAGTTAGTAGTGAAACTATCTGCTGAAAAAGGTTTTCAGAATTAACTGGTGAGCTCAGAAGACGACAGGGCTGGACTGTAAGGAAGAAGCTGGTTTTTGGTAGACTGTTCAGGAGGAGCCATGACCTCTGGACTTACTAGTAGAGTCTGGCTTATGTGTGCTCTTCCCTTGCTACAGCGTAGTCTGAGCAGATCAGCTGCATCCACACTGTATGGTATGTGGTTCATGTTTGCCTCGTGCCTCAGACTCCAAGATACAAAAAAGCCTAACAAAATAAAAGCAAGTTCAAAGTTTCTAAAATAACAGCTGCAATTATGATTTTTATTTTAATGTATAACGATGGCACATGTTTTGTCTGGGTGAGTGACACAGGGAAGTGCAAAGCCTCTTGAGAGAGTGTTGGAGAGCTGTCTGGCATGAGGGAGCAAAGTGGGTGCAGCCTGATGCAGCATTACATGCTTGCACCAGGCTTGGGAGCAAATTATTGTGTCTGCTTTGCTTGGATTTTCTTGAGAGAATTCACTGCATTGCTGCCAGGTTTTCCTTCCAGAGTGAGCTAGTCTTTTTGCTCTGTTGCTGGTGAGGGCATGGACTAGGAGTGAAACAAGAAGCTACTCAAACCTGGTGTAGCTGCTGCTATGGTATAAAGGGTCTATACGTAAAGCGTAAGCCCAGTGTTGCCGTAATGATTATTTGAGCAGTGGAGCTGCCATGTCTTAACCCTGGGTTATATTACTTAGCATCATTTGCGTTCTGCTTTGTTTCACTCTCTCTTGTAGCATTTATCTTTAGTGCAGGTTCCTTTTCATGAGGGCTACCAGTCGATGGGGTTGATGTAGTACTGAACACAGTGGGAGTCAGGTTGCTGATTAGGACTTGTAGATACAGCAGTGAAAAAACGTAACTTACAGCAAAATGTTGTAATATTTTTCTTTGCTGCTTCAGGTTAGGGAATTGATATCTGGGAACTTGATCAGGCTCTGTGACGTACACTTGGATACTTAGCCCTCTCTTTGTTGACTTACTCTGTATGAGAGCCAGCTCTTCATCCTTTTTGCCCTTATTTTCCTCACACCGAAACGAGAGGGTGATATTGTGTTGTAGGTGTTTCTGAAGGGTCTGTTTAAATACCAGTACTTAAATACCATAGAGTTAATAAGGTGATGGCTGTTGCATGCATCTTTAACATAAATAAATGCATTGGTACAGGTGGTGAAGGGAAACATTTTTAACCTATTTTGATCTGCAAACTTTGTGCCTGCCTAGCCCTTAAGAAAAAAAAAAGTTTTTAATGTGTAACTGAGCTGAGGACACTTGTATAATGATGAACTTTGCTTTCCTAACAACATATGAAGCTCAATAATTGATTATGAATGTTGCTTTGTCTTTTCAGTACATCAACTGTGGTAACCTGGAACAGCTATTAGACAGTAACCAGCATCTGCCCTGGACAGTGAGGGTGAAACTGGCGTATGACATTGCTATGGGGATCAGTTATCTTCATTATAAAGGCATTTTCCACCGAGACCTTACATCCAAGGTACTTGTTGCTGCTTCTCCTCCCAGCAGGGAACTGCTATTATATAAGGTGTAATCTAAGACATTTTGAAAAACAAATTGAAATACAGTTTATAGGATTGAAACTTTCCTCAAAAAACTTTGATAATTTGTGTGGGAACTGGAGAAATAACTGTCCTGAAAGAAGGTCATTCCTTAAATTAATTCAGATTAGGATTTCTCAGAAAGCAGTTGCAGAGTTTTTTAGTTCTGAATTATGGTTCTGTAAAGTATTAAAATCTGTTGATAATTAAGCATAACAATCTAACATTTGGAACAGGTCAATCATATAAAGAACCCAAATTGAGGAGATTATTACAAACGCACTTTAAAATCTCCTGGTCGGTTTTGTTTCCCCATGTATTTTGCAAATCTTCAGTAGGAAGACTGACTTTTCATTACTAACTCAGGATTAAGTATTGTCCACAATCCTGCAATGTATTTCTTTCATTTCTAAAGTCAGTAAGGGCAAAACATTTAACCTAAAATTTTGAGATTTTGAAGTTGCCTCCAGAATGATATTTCAATGGCAGAGTTTTCAGTGGACATAGGTGGGTGTTTTGGGTTTTTGTTTTGACTGCTTTGGTGACAACTTGTGTGCATTTTATTGGCTGAAGTAGCTAGCTAATTCAAGCTCAGCTAGAAATATTGATATAGGAGCACTAAGCTCTGTTAAAAAATTGCCCTGGTGTTCACAATGGGTCTTGCCATCCATTGCAGCCTGTGCTGAGGGCTTTGCTGTCCTGTCTGTCTTGTTGTCTGGAGCTAATGAGCTAGTGTAAGCTCACTGGCAACTTGCAACGTGAAAGTACTCCAAAATAGTTCTTAGGAAGATGTCATAATGTCACATCCAGAAGAATGTTATCTTAGCCTAGGAGGAACTATTTTTAAAGGTTAGAAACAGCTTTTAAAAATAAAAACATAGCACATTGTGTTTGCAAATTCAAGTGATTACTAGTCCTACAGCCAGTTTTAGTTTTTTCAAAGCTACCTCAGTGCTTCAGATAAAGAATGTACATTTAGCCAAGGGGGAAAAAATAGTTCAGCTGGTAGGTAAAAGCAGTATTTCATTGAAGTAGTGAAACACTTCCTTGAGTGTCCTTCCAAGTGACAAGTGCTGAATTCTACAAAGAAGAATATCAAATTTATGAAAAATGACCAGACTTGGAGTCATGTCGCTTTGACATGATAGGCTCAGAAAGCTCGTACTACAGTGGCTAGTCATATGAAAATTCATTTCCTGAGACCTCTGTGAATGCCTTTGTTCCAGGCTTTACATAATTGTATGTCATTCTCTGGAGCTGCCCTACCAATGCTTCAATGTCATCTATTGTTGAATGTCAATTGTTTAGAAAATGCACTGGCTGGGGGGAGAGCATGATTTCACTGCAACAGCAAACTCATCGGTGGCCACAGGAAGTAGTAAGAGTTATTTAAAACTAACCAAACAACAAACCAAACCCTAAGAACTTACTAGCAGTTATGATATATTTGGATGGTTCTTAGCACTAAAGTTATGGTATCTGTGTGGGTCACATTGGAAGCTGTCATGTTAGAAGTTTAAGTCGTCAGCTATCTTTTGTATTTTCCAGTTTCTTGTTTCTTTTGGGGTTGTCTTTTTGTTTTTAATTTAATTCGTTATTTTTTTGAGGTCACGTATGCACTTGCTTGTTTTTTGGGATGGGAAGTAGGTGAAACACCTGGCCTTAAACGCCCAGGTACTTGTGAATTTTATTAGCGTGTTATTGTATTGATGAAATATACTTTAAAATGAAATCTGTTGGGCAAATGAATCTCCTTTTAGGAAAATGTTTGCCCTACTGGGTACCTAAGCTTTAAAGAAGTCACTTTGCTCCAAAGCAAAAAAACCCCAAAACCAAAACAAAAAACACCACAGCAAAAACCTGTTACCAAAATTTTAAACTCTCAGACTGTGGCTTTTGGCTACTACTTGAGGAGATACCTTGTATTTTACCAGGTTTGTACTGGTGGGGGGGATGAGTCATCTTCTTTCTCACTAGCACATAGTCATTGTGTGAGCAAGCTGAAGGAAGATGTGGTGGGCTCTTTCCTTGGGAGAGAACTTGTGATCTGGATTGAACAAAGGCAGATTCAATACTGTTCTATGTTGTCCTTCTTTCTTTGGTAAACTTCAGTAATTGATATGATGGCTTTATTAATCAAATTAAAACAAAGACAAGGATTTAGACATCTGCAAAAATCAGAACAGACACTGAGTTTGCAGGGTGGGAGAGTGAGGTATTTTTCTAGGAAGCTTGCTGGCCCTGACTGAATTATGAACAGAACAAAACAGAGACTTTCTGTGCAAGAATGTCTCCATGCTTTACCTGCTACACTTAACACAATAGCCCACTGCACGTTATCTCTCTAATATTAATTTTATTATAAAATTATTTGAGATTAATTTAGAGCCATACTTCTGCCTTTCTTCTTCTGTTTCTGGCAAATTTCTAATTCCTACAGCTTCCTAGAGCAGGTAGTGTGAATACATTAAGTTTTTTCTGTCAGTTAAGGCAGCAGAGGTGTCTTGCTTTGCCAGTAGCATTATATGTGTCTATGTACTGGATACATAAAAACTTAAGGAATAGTTCCTGTCACCTGCCAATCTAAGGTTGAAAAATAAGTGGTTTTGACAATTAGTATACAGCAGGGTGATCTCTTTCTAATTGCACTGCATGGAGAATAGCAGAACAGTGCGGACACTGCTGAAAGCCAGAGGATAAGGCAGAGAGTAGATGTAGGTCACTCCAGTCGATGTGGCAGCCCTGACATCCCACTGCTGCCCTTCCCGCTGCCCTCCTGTCAAAGAGAGAGGCAGCGCTGCTTAGAAGCGTGTGCTGCCCAGACAGCCGGTACTCACCCCTGTCGTGAGCAGCTCGGTCTGTGACTCTGGGCCTGGGTGCTGTAGCTGATCAGGCTGCTCTGCCCTGATAGGCAGCAACAGCCTAACGTGAATCTGTCAGGAGGTAAGAATGGTCAGATGGGCTGTTCCCACCCTGCAGGTAGAAGGTCTGTGAGCAGGGTGACTTGTACATTTTATAATCCAATAACTGGTGTCCTCACTTTTGACTTGTCATAAAGAGATTTATGCAGAGATTAAGCTGTAGATAGGTTATGACAACCAGCCTCGTTGGCTCATTCCTGTGCCCTATCTATATCACTGCACGCCCTGTGAATCATTTTTTATTTGGGGTTCATTGTAATGTGCACAAGGAAGATTTGTATCGTGGAATCATGAGGATTTTCTTTCTTTCAGTCATTCTCAAGGAGGTCTGGTTATGAATTTTAACTCCAAGTCTCAGTCATAGAAGATGCGGTCATTAAAACAGAAGTCATAATGTGACACATTGGAAGTGTTTCAGTAGGAGCCAGTAGACTGTGATAAAGTTTTTTTAATATGACTTGGTTTTGCAACGTTCTGCCTGTGATTACCTACCATTAAAATAACAGTGATAAGAAGGCACAGGGAGGAAATGTCCAGCCTGCAAAAAGAATATAGCAAAATCCTTTTGTACCTTACCCCTCAAAATATCTTACTACTACACAGAGAGTTTCTTCAACACCTTGTTTACACTGTATTCGTATTGCATTCAAAACCCTGCTCTGGGAGCACTGTGGATTTCCTTGGCAGCTTACAATGACCGTCCTAATATCAGTGAATCTATTCTTACAGTATCTCTGAGATGAAGGAGATAAATAAACTCAGCCTTATCAGAACAGATTAAAAGCAAGAATATTGGTGAATATTTGGTATGTGTTTAAAGATTTTGTTTAAAGTATTTGACATTTTACACGTTTAAGTTCAAGGCAATATGCCCGCTGACCTCAGAGGCAGCTGAAATTGTTACAGCACTTAAAGTCAGGTTTGACCCCTGGAGGCAGAGAAAGCACAAGATAAGCAACGATCTCTGAAAGATTTTGTTAAACTAGCTTGCTTGTCACACAATCCTCCTGTGATGCTGAGGAAAGTCAGAATCCAGATCCTGGGGTAACATTGCAATGACCTTAACCACAAGACAGAAGACCTTCATTTCCAGCCCAGCATGGTGGGGGTTTTTTGTGTGTGTTTTTGTTGTTGTTGTTGTTGGTTTGTGTGTTTTGTTTTTTTATTTGCTTGTTTTTGTTTGGTTTGGGGTGTTTTTTGTGGGTTTTTTGTTTGTTTTGTTTGTGTTTTCTTTTTTTTCTCTTCCCAGCCTTTCTTTCACCCAACTGTTTCTGTGACAAGAGTGCCAAGAGTCCTGAAAATAGCGGCCCAAGTGTTTTATCTACAGCCCCCCCAAATCACTGTCTGTGTGAATCCATTGAGTGCACTAAAAGACACGGGTGCCAGGTGGAAAACTGCCTGTGTAATCATGTAATTAAGGATGCATATGGATAAGGGAAAGAATGTAAAAGTTCTCACAGGAAGTTTTACATCTATCTTCTGTGCAATTTTTTTTTTGACATAATGTATGTTGTGTGCGACTTCCTACCAATTAAAAAAAAGGAAAAAAAAAAAAAGAAAACCATTATGAACTTCATTTGCAGGGTTAGAAGCTTGAGATTCATGGCAGAGGTGTCTGTTGCTTTAGTTTATACAGTAACTAATACATGAAATATTTTTAATTAGTATTTATTGCTACTGTTAATTAGTATTGCTAATATACATTGTGTGTTTTTGCTATGGAACAGGAATAAAGAGAGAAACAAGAGAGACTCCTTGGTAGTGAGAAGCAAATATCTAGCAGTCTGCCCGTTTTTCCAGGACTGATTGTATCTACTCTGCTACTATTCGATCCTTTCTGCTAGCTTACAATGCCAGCCTCTGGTCAGGCTTTTTGTCCTCGTTCAAAGGCTTTTCCTCTTCTTTTTGCTCTCAGTTTCTGCCTCCCCAACCTTATTGTTCAATCTCCTTGTCTGGCTGCCTGCAGTTACCTTGATGCTTTATCCAAGTTGTATTTCTGCCTTCTGGTCTTGAGTATGTTTAGCCATTTCTAACTCTCCCCGTGTTCTGCTCTTCCAGGTTAGCTCTGCTTCCCCACCACCACCACCTGTTTGCTATTCCTGTAGTTCTTATGTCCTTGTAATAGTCTTCAAGTTTTTTTTCCCTGTTTCAAGAACCATTCTCAAGAGCCTGGTCTTGGTCCGTGCCAGCCCTGAGCTTGGACTGCTGCTCTGTCTTGTCACTTATTCACTCTTTCAAATTCTTCACACAGCAGATGTCCTGTCCCAGTCTGCTTTTTGCAGGGGTGGGAAAGGTGCATATTACACAGAGGTCTCATCATGTTTCAATAGGCTAATATTTTTGCAGATTCTTTTATTTTCATTATTTCAAAATTTGCTAGCAACACATATTCTAAGTTTGTTCTCCCAAGCAGCTTGAGCTGTCTAAACTGAACACCCACACACACACCCCAAAAACCCATTACTCTTGATTAAAACCAAACAGGCAAACTCTGAAACAAATGCCTTTAAGTCTTGCAGAATTATGTACAATTGAAAACAAGGTCTTATAATCAGTAGTAAGTTGTGAGCAGTTTTAGGGAACCTTGTGAGCTCCACTGATGATAAAATCTATGAAGAAATTCTAATCTCTGGGTATGTGTATATATATATGTGCATATATATGTATATACATGCATGCATACATGTATGTATTCCTGCCAACATCTGCTTCCACTTCACAATGAATGCATAATGGCTCGATCTTCTTTCACTGAGAGATGAGTAGTCTCAGTTACTATGGGACAGAATCAGGCATGTAAGCAATTGCTGTGGGTTATCTGATGCAACATAAATTCACTGCCTTTAGGCTTGAAAATGACACATTCTGACTTCCTACCTTGTGTGCTGTTTGCTTGTTTAACACAAAATAAACCAAAATAAAACCCAGGCAATGAACAGAACCTTTGTCTGAGTCTCATGCTTGCTGCTGCAGTTGTAAGGTCCCCTTTGTGCCAGAGTAAGCTCTTGCCTGGATATTTTGTGCTGCAGGGGAGAGCTTGCGGTGAAAAAATTAGCTGTTACTGATGATTATTTCTAATGCTAGTTGCGATACTGAACTTTTACTGGTACTTTGGGACCCATATGGAGCCTGTCCCTTAAACATGATTGGTTTAGTTTCAAAAGTATATCTAGTATTGTAAACTTTCTCTTGTACGTTTAATCATCAGTGGTGTTCCTCATAGGGGATAGCACTTTAAAAATAGCTGATACATCTCAATTGGCCTTTAAGTATTTTAATTTGGTAACAGTCATCAGAGGATTGCAAATGACACTGCAGTAGCGTTCCTGTATTTTCTGGAGTGCAATAAAATCTGTGAGGAGTTTAGCTTGTATGTCATATTGTAAAATAAAACTATGAGATTTCTTCATCTAAGCAACTTATTTTTAACTCTGAAACTTGAGCCTATTTTCATTTTTGTTTATGTAAAAGGGAGAGTGGAATATTGCATTCATCTTAGTAGGATTATGCTGTGCAAAGCAGATGTTAAGCTCCTGTAATACACAAAGGGGGCTTTATGTTCTTTCACATCTGTCTCTGCATAAACAGATCTGTTAACCCTTTAGGGTTCACATACAGAGCTCCTTGTTTCAGTTAAGAGACTGCCTCAGGAAGGGGCTGATGGGGTCCCTGTTTTGGGGAAAGAAAACCTCAAAAACCCAGCTGAAGTCAAATACTGCCCTCTTGGAGCATGTGAGCTGCCAAAGGAAAGAACATCCCTGTCTGTAGAGGTCCAAAGAGAAAGCTTGGGAAGGTCATCATGTTTTATTGCCTTACAGCTTGTACAAATAGTGCAATAGTAAGTCAAAAGCATTTTCTTAAAGCCCATGCTGTAAAGCAGCTTGGCATTTCATCTCATGGGCAGCTCTTGAGAGGCTCTTTGCACTAGAGAGGGGTTTGAACTCTTGTGTCTCTGTGCCAGAATCCATTAATGAAACTTCTTCATACCAAGTTGATGTACATGTTTTCTTTTTTGTAGAAACTGAGAAGTATCACTGTGTCAGAAGAAACAGTGCAGTATGCTTTATTGTACTTTTTCTACCAAGATATCACCTCTACCTTAAATTTAAAAGCTCTTTTCAACCTTTTAGTCTTTAATGAAGCCTTATCTGGTTTTTGATCCTGATTTATCTTGGCAGTAGAATGTGAATGCTTAGAAATATTTTTCATTGAGAGCATATGAACTACCAGTTACTGTGGGCTGTATTAAGTCACCTTTTTATGAATTCCATCTAAAATCTGGTAACTAAACTATCTATGCTGTGGATTTGGTACAGTGTTGTGTAATGGCTAGTATATTTAGAAAGGTTTTACTACTGATTTTGGTAGGAATAGGCTTCTATCTTTTCTGGGTTCCAGGAAATTGGTGCTTAGCTGCATAAAAATTTGCACCAGTAGAATTAAATCAGTTTAGTTTCACAGCAGTGAGCATTTGTAGTGATACTGACATTTTTTTTTTGTCTAGTGCACGTCACCTGCCCATAGCTGATTTAAGTGTGAATAGAAAAGCTGCTCTTGTACTGGAATACATATCCTAATGAATTTAAATTGACACTCAGCACTTCTTGTATGCAGACAAAAGGCAAGCTTACACTAATGGGAGAGAATAGTTTAGCTTCCTTCTGTCATTTAACATTGTGCAGCCCACCACAGCAGAACAATTGATCTGTACTTTATAGTACAGTACAAGTGTTGCCCAAGGTTTTCCCCATTGCCTTGTCCGGGCGTGCTGGCCCCTACTGCAGGACCCCCGGACTCCTCAGCGGTGGGATGTCCACTCTGCTTGTCTGCTCGGTTTCTTAAAAGGCCTGGATTGAAAGGGAGCCCAGCTTTGCTGCAGGCAGCTCCTGCTCATCGGGAGGGAGCTTGGAGCTGTCAGGTAGCATTACTTGGCAGCTAGATTGGATGCGCTATTGGTTTAATTTATGATTTATCTAGGAATGATCTACTTGTATAACATTTCAGTGCTGCACCTGAGAACTGGAACCGCCTGGGGCTTGAGGGGGTAAGAGTGTTCATCTTCAGTTGGTGGTGTATTGCTGCCTAATGGGATGGGATTGTATACTGGTGAGAAGTTGAAGGAAAATTTGCTGTCAGGATGATGTTGCATTTAAGCCTCCTTTTGGTATCAAAGCAGTCCTGTAAATTATTGCAGATCTTAAGGTCAGTAGAAGTGCTTCTACAGATTTTTAGTTAGGCTGAAAATTGTTCTTAGTCTGTATTTAAATGTTGAGCTGACATTTTAGAGACCAGGGGTTATTGGAGAATAACCCTAATCCACAAAACCCAGAAAGTAAAATGAACTACCGCAGCCTTGCTACTCAAAATGAACAAAATATATATAGCTGAAGTTAATGCGAGAGGGAAATCTAGATTTTAAAACTAATTTTTTATTAATCACAGGGGGTTTTTTTAATGTCAAATTACAAATCATCTTTAATTGCTGAGAAATCTATGGCAGAAAATAACCTAATATTTTGTTGCCTAAAATAGTATCAGCATTCTTGCACACTGCAAAAATCTCTGGTGTCCTCATGGACTTGTTTCTGTGTGGTACACAATGAAATTCCACTTGTCTGAATCATTTGAGTAAGACTTTTCCAAAAAGATTTATCCTTCTCAGTTTTAAGTCCACTTACAGTGACCAAATGTTTAAACAGAGGCAAGCTGAATGAATGTGCTCTTTGAGAAAAGATAACAAAGCCCGTAACTGAGAAGCTTTGCTGCTCTTTGGGCAAGCATGGTTGATTTAACTTGGTACATGTTTATGAATCCCCAAACTAACTGTACTTATTATACTTGAGGCATGCTAAATAAATAAAACTTTGCATCTCAGGAGCCCATCATGTGTTTTAAGAGGCTGGCCTGCGTTTTCTTTACGTGCTTGCAGGAGTGCCTTGCTTAACCTTTTAATTGGCAAGAAGAAAACTCACTTCATGGCCTGAGCCACAATCATTGCTGAATAATGTAAACAGTGATGACCTGAACTTGATCTTTCGGACAAGGGACTCACTTTTCTTGGTAGCTGCATTATACAGACAAGCTAATGCTCTGGGGTCAGCAAGGGGCTTTTGTACATCCAAGCACAATAAAGCTAGAAAGTGCTTCCTGCTGGTTAGCTAATTAATGCAGGGTACCACTCTGCAGGAGTCGGCAGTGGGTTTGCTGCCTGTCACTGCTATTGTACTGCCTGCTGAAGGACACGGAGCAAGGCATGTGGGGAGGGAATGAATTCTTTGTCTTGCTTCACCTATTGCAAGACAGAAAAAAACCTAAGGGAAGTCGCCTATCGATTCATTCAGTGACAAGGGAAGAGCTGTGGTACTGAAATGGTCGAAGCATGTTTCTCAGAGTTGTAAATAAATAACAACAACAACAACAACAAAATCAATTATACCCTGTTATGTGGTGCTGCCAGATCAGAATTATCTCTGTGTGTCCCTAAATTGCCCTCCCTCCTGACACTGGAGGGTACATCTGAAAGGAAAAGATTGACAGCCTTTCCCTATTAGACTTTTCCCTTAAATCACGTTTTATGATGTACTGTAGAATAAAGAGTTTTATTTGAAACTTTAAAAGCACATATAACTTTGTCACATCTTGTATTTTCTGATTAAAATCTACTGCAAAGCAGTGAGTTCCTTTTCAGTAGTTAATGTAACAAAATACACAAAGACATTTTAGAGTCTGCTTTGATGTTGTATTCTAGTCAGGTACAGGCAAAATTGTAAAGAAAAAATTTGAGGCGTCATAGTGAAAAGCATGTATTGCATACTTGAGCAGTAAGGGAGCTAAATCACCTTAATTCTTGCTGGAACGTAGCTGGGTATGTGCAGCCTGTGGCTGCCTGCTTTCTCAGCAAGTTTTTAGAGTGGATTATTAACCAAGTGTAAGGCTGTTTGCAGCATCTTAAGTTTGACAGACATGATTGTGCAGGGGGAGGGTAGGGGAAAAGTGTGGTTGCTTTCAGACAAAAGCTTCTCATAAATGAACATCTTCCAAACAATATCTTGTAGTCTTGTTCCAGATTAAAAATAAATAAAACAACTGGTATATGGATTTCATGCCCAGACAGTAACTCTTCTGTTGCATTTTTTTTTCCCAGAACTGCTTAATAAAACATGATGAGAATGGATACTCAGCAATAGTGGGAGACTTTGGTTTAGCAGAGAAAATTCCTGACCACAGGTACGTGAACTAATCAAAATACAGTGAGAGCTGCAGTGTTGATTGTAGGTCAGAAGCTCTAGTGAGCCTGATCCCTGAGGCCATTATTGCATTGTGATACAAAAGTTGCAAAAATTATCTGCAGTCTTCAGGCTGGTTGACCAAATGTTGTAGCCTTATTTACTGTCCATTTTGATAGATTTATTGGTGATATTTTTTTCTTCAAAAATGCTCCAGTCAGTAGAGGATATAATCAAGCTTTTCAGTTGATCTTCTAAGCAGCTGCTTGGGAATTTTGGTTAAAAAAAAAAAAAAAAAGGCAAACACAAAAAATACCGTCCAGCATTCTGGACTAGGATAATTTTATAATAAATGTCCTCTGTTGATTCTAAACAACTTCAATTAGCTTCTTTCTGCTTTCATAGACAATATTCAGTGGTATTCCAGTACTATTCTCTTTAATGTCTGCATTGTTAAGATCCAGGTTTATAAGAAAGAGATACTAAAATTACTGTCTAACAGTAGCTCACAGTTTAGCTTTCCCTAGGGTGAATTATGTTCGTAATTCATTTGAGGAACGCATAGGTGACTGTCACAAGCTATTGTCACAATTGGAAATAGTCCTTTTGTCATCCCTCTGTTAGGGACATCAAGGACAAGGATTTCATTGTTCTCTCTGTATATTGACTTGTGTATTTCAGAGTATTCTGACTGTGAAATTTGCTGTCGGATTTTCTTCAGTGCGATGCTTTGAAATCTGAGAGTATAATCATAGCTAAAGTTAAGGTAGCTTGATACTAAAACAAACAATGTAATAAAATTGTTCCATTAGCCACCATTTTGGTTTGGTCTAGTCTTACCTCCATTTTCAGATGCAGTTTTGTTGTTTCCAGCTGGCTGGCAAGCCGGGCGATTTGAGGCCTTCAGAGGCCTCATTTTTACTAGGTGCTCCTTCAAGGCTAGCCCTGAGGCAAGCTGGAACCTTTCTTAAGGCTGCAGTGTTCAGCCATATGGTAACATAGCACATTTTTCGAATCTGCTCTATTCTGATTACTTTTAGTTTTTCTCTATTAAAGGATTCATCTAGTCAATCTTGACTTTTTTTAAAATTTCAATAGTTTGCAAGCAGGCTGTGCTGAATACTTGCAGAGCTGCTTATCAATATACATGTAGGGATGGATACCTGCATGTCTTGCTGCGTGAATGGAGAACTTGACATGTAGCCCCAAACTGATGTCCACAAACCTTTTTATGTAGAGATGAAGGAGCCCGCTCTGCCAAGAGTTTGGAAACCAAAACTATTGAACACCTGTGACCTTCAAGCAAAATAATATTTTTTTTTTAAAAAAAGTGGCCAGGCACTTAAAAACAAGAAATAAAATATGGGTAATTGTTTGAAGCTTTCTTGTTCTTTCACCTTCCCCTCCAGCTATTGAATGTTCCAGTGACTCCAGTAGAAAACCAGTGTAAAACACAGTATGTTATGGCACCCACTTGCATTAGCTTCTCTCTGGTGAAAGTTTCTGCAGATAGTTGGAGTTTTGGAAAGTTAGTAGCAATGCCTAAATCAGAGTATTTAATTAATGGTTCTTCTCTCTTCCCTCCCTTCCCTGCCATCTATCCCATATCTATATAGTGAGAAGTTACCAGTGGTGGGTTCACCCTTCTGGATGGCACCAGAAGTTCTCAGAGATGAACCTTACAATGAAAAGGTAGGTACATGATATAAATGGACTTTAGTTGCCAGATGTTTCTCTTCAATAGCTTCAAGATTTAGAACTTCCATAATATTAAAATAATTGTTATTTTCATTTGTGATGCTACTGTGCTTAGTTCATTCAGACTAAGGGAGAGTGTGAGCTGAATAATTAATATTTTAAATTCATGATGTGGGTTCTTATAGAATTACCTTTAGCATAATTCACTGTTAATTCTATTTCCATTCTGAAACACCCCACATGCAGAAATGTGTTAATGGCTTGTTGACCTAACACGATTTAACCAAGTCTTGTGAGAAATATAGTGAGGTTTATTCCCTGACCATACATCAGCGAAATATGGGTAGAAGTAAAAGGTCTGTATGTAAACTTGTACAAGTATTTTAATTAAAAAAAATAAGTAAATAAAATAATAATTTAAAAAGTCAACATTTCTCAAGTTAAGATACTTGGGTAGAAGTGTTCTCCAAAGGTATTTCTAAGTTTTCCTATTTGTGGCATTGGAATATTTTTTTTTTTTTCCAGAGACGGATCAGATCATGCTGGATTTTAGAAATGGTGTTTTCAGTCAAGCTCTTGTTTACACAGGGTTTTCTCTCTCATGTGTAACATAGTTTCTTTCAGCCTTGCAAGTGCAGCTTTTCTGTGCTAAAGCCCACATCCTGTACCTTTTTACAGCTAGCATTCAATGGTTTAATTGGTAGTATTTTTAACTTTCAGGAAAGCAGTACCTACCTCAGTAATGAATGTAATAATTACCATTTCAAAGCTTTGTTGAGAGTTCCAATTGGCCCAAATTAATAAGAAAGTACCCAAATCTATGCTGCCACATTCTTCACTAACCCTGGGGCATGGAAGTCTGAAGAAGCAGCAGGTCTCATACCTCATCAGCATGAAAGGTGACATATAAGCCTGCCTGATACCTAAGGGATAGGGGATGCTGGCTTCTGCTCTGTGGACTTATATTCCATGTTTTCCTAAATTTTATTATGTGATAAAGTCAGGTGGGTGGAAATCTGAGGAACTGCAGCTCCAGGGGTAGTCAGATAAGTGATTACTAAATGTCGTGGAAATTGATGCTGATATACAGTGTTACTAGATATGTCAAGCTTTGGAAAAGACACTGTTTTATCCAGAGGTACTCAACTGTGAGAAGAGAAAAATATAATTTTTCTTAAAAACAGCATTAATGTTCTAGATAAGCTGTAATCATGTGTATTCTAAATGCATTTTTCTAACCACAGTGATATATAGGCATGTCATGTTTTTGGCTATGTTGTCAATTACTCCCATCTATAAGATACCTAATACAACTTCACCATTCTTTATGCAAGAGAGCCTTTTTTTTTTCTTTTTTTTTTTTTCTTTTTACACTACTGAATTAAGAGTGGTTTGGTGGGTGTTTTTCTTTTTTTCCTTGAAATAATTTTAAAGTTGTTATTATTTATGCAACAAGAATGCTTTACTGTGAGCATGTGTTTCTTCATGTGGAAAATGTTAGCTATAATGCAGTTGCTTAGTGTTGTAAGGCTGTGGTGTTGGTCTAGTTTCATGATAACCATTTGGGGCAAGGAGAAACTCGGTGGCAGATAAGAAACTGAGTATTCATAGCTGAACCATGTGGCTATTCATTTTTTTTTCTCTCTCAGGCGGATGTGTTCTCCTATGGTATAATTCTGTGTGAGATTATAGCAAGAATACAGGCAGATCCAGACTATCTTCCTCGCACAGAGGTAAGTGGTTATGTTTATAACATTGGTGGGAGGAGGCAAGTTTGCCATGATAAGGGCTGGCCTTTAGAAGTTCTAGTGCTGCTGCCAATGATACGATGAATAGGTGTTATGTTAAAAATAGCCTGTAAAAGGCTTTCATTCTTCTGTATTGTTATTGTAAGAAGCTCCATCGAAGACACTTTCACACAGACTTTCACGCAGCTGCAGTCCTCATGGGGAATCCTTTTTGCCCCCGACTGGCAGAACGTGGAGAGCATTGCAGTGACCTTCCTTTTGTAGAGTGACAGCTCAGGTAGACTTCTCACCAGTTTCAGAACAGAGCATTTTTGGCACACTGCATCCGCTAAGCAGCGCCTCCTTGTGAATGGGCCAGGAGCTACGTTAGCAGCAGCTAAAATAAGCTCGCCCTTATTTCTGCATAGACTGTGCTAAGCACCATGGATCTGAGCTAGAACTGACTAATCAAACAAGGTACTTCTTTCTTCAGTTGCCTTTTGGTTGAGTCCCATCTGCAGGGCAGCTTTTGGCCCTCTATGGGGAATCTTCCAAATTGCCCATTCCCCTACAGTTCTGAAAATGCAAAGTTGGTTAGGTCTTGAACTGCAGTAAATAGGAGATTGTTTTGTTTCTCTGCCCTTTGGATTTTATAAAAGTGCATTTAAGGAACTGGATCATTTGTATTACCAGTCTACCATCCACTGAAAAATTAAACATTTTAATTAGTAAATTTTCATCATAGTGAAGCCTCTGGTTTTACAGCAGGCTGTTAGTTTTCACTGTGAAAGTCACTGTGGTGAAACGTCGTAGTATAGGATATTGCTTCCAGATCCACACAGGCAACATTTCAAGTGCAATGGGTTGCAGTTGAGCTCAGGAGGAAGGATGGGCTTTGAAGTCAGCTCATTCTCTTACAGGTATCTTATATCAAGTAATCCCCATTGGGAATTCTGCAGTTCAGAGTGTGCGTGAAGTTTTCTCAAAATTCTGATGTGGCTGCTGAGAGATGGTGTTCATGGTTATTCCTGATAACTCCATGTAGGGATGCCCTGGAAAGAAGAAGCTTTTGGCCGGGTAGCAGACCTCATTTATATTTTTATGATGTGTTTTTGTTTGTACAGAATTTTGGATTAGATTATGATGCCTTCCAGCACATGGTGGGAGACTGTCCCCCTGACTTCCTCCAGTTGGCCTTCAACTGCTGTAATGTGAGTATCTTTCTTGAAGGGGAGAGGCCTAAACTGGAGTCCTCTAAATCCTCGTGGCTGTTGGAGACAGAGCTTAAAGTATTTACAAAAGAAACTTGAAGAGCCTACCTATAAAAGTAGCATACATTCTGATAACCCAGAAAACCACTTGCGGTTTTTATAATCCTTCCCTTTGCAAAAAGGTCCATCTTGTGTTTTTGCAATTTTGTATTCCGTCACACCAAACAAACAGGTCTGGCACACTAAACAGCTTCTTGTAGGCTGCTCAGGCTGATCATAACCAGTTGTGTGCTATTGACTCTGGCTGGCCCTCCGGCTGACAAAATCCAGCTGTTATTGTGTACAGACCTACTGAGCTGTGACGAAAGAATTCTGGGTTGTTCCCGCCAACAGAGGGGACAAGCAAATCAAGAGCAGGCACTAAACTACTCTAAAGTTTCTATATGCTGCCTTTTGGAAAGCAAGATAAACCTCCAGATCCTTAGCCTGTGTTCCAAAAACACAAACCTGGACCCAGATGTTTTAATATCAGTAAGGCTATAGGCAGTGCACTGTATAGAGTAAATTTTCTACCAGTTATTCAAGTAAAATTGTGGTAGTGCTGGATACCTGCCTGGCTCCTCAGTGTGAAAATCCCAGGGAAGCAGATCTCTTTTGTGGGTTATTCCATAACAGAGGTTGCTAGTACCTTGGTATAGTAAACTGGTTTATACAATGCAAGACAACCTGAGCTTCCACCAAATTCAACCGAAGTTGGCAATGTCCAGTTTGCACAACTTAGACTGAGGCAAGTTCTGAAAATTTTATTGCCCAAAACTTTGCCCGGACCCCACAACCAGGCCATGCTGAAGCCAATACCAGCACTGCGTCCAAGTGAGTGTAAGAAAATTCTCAGAACAGGCTTTTTATTTCTGTCTGTTACTGATTTTTCAGGCTTTGTTGTCTTGTCGGCACTGCTGCTGAAAGAAGCTGTCTCATCTCTCCGTGCTCTTGATGCTTATTTTTGCCTCAAGCTCTCTTTTTACTTTTTATTAGTACAAATGCCCATGTTCATTCAAGGGGAGAGCGGTATAAGGGTGAGGATGCAAGCAGGTGGGGGTGACTGCTGCTCTTGACACAACATAGTGTAAATTAATTCTAAAAATGTTTGTAGAACTTGCTCTGGACAAGCTGTTTAACTCCTCTGATTTCACCTTAGGACAGTGGTACAACCGACTCATGTTTATGGAGTATTTTGACTATGTAAGCACTAAAGGTTTTGGCTAGAGGTAGGATTTGACTTTGGAAATCTCAGCTCCCACCTGTAGACTCCAGAAATTGTACTGCATCCAGGTGCTGCATTAGAATAACTTTCTTGCTGCTCTTGATCTCTTCAAGTGTGACCTTTTTTGTTTTGTTTTTGTTTTTTGGTTTTTTTAATTACTGTATGTATGAATTTTTAGCTCTTCACTCTGTGTTGCTAGAGGGTCTTCTGGCATTGCTGATCATACCAGTTCTCTTCAGAAATCTCTCTCTCGTAGGACCTGTAAGGCAGTATCAGGGAGTTCTTTGGGGTTTGTTGTATACAAAGCACCACTGTTCCCTTTGTATTAAAGGTGAGATCTGTCTGGACTTGCCTGCTCTGAAAAAGCCTTTAGAGGGCTGTAAACAGGAATCAGGTCAAGCGGAATCTTTTTTTAATAGTGTAATGATGTTAACCTTTAGCTGCTGAATTAGACACTACTACCTACAGTAGTTAAACCTGCAACATATATACAGGGTCGATGTTCAAAATGATTAAATGCCTTCTAAGTTACTGCTTAAATTAAGCTGCTTGCCCTCTAGTACAATTTTAGTGTTGGACTTTGTTTAGGGATCCATTTCTACTAGGGTGAATAAATAGATACATACTGATAAATACAAACTGAGTACATACTGATGCCTGGGGGTGGATATTTTACTTAGGCAAAGATGGAAATTTTTTTTCTGTTGTATTACTTTATCAAATTATATAACCAATGTTGCTTCCTTACAAGACAGACCAGTACAGTGAGCAGTAAGGCTAATTAACAGATGGTGGAAGGATTACAACATTTTAAACTTTAATATCGGCAATGCCATTTAGGTGGGTTTTAATTAAAGCCACAAGGAGATGATGGAAGAATTGCAAACTTTTAAAGAGTTATTGCTTCAGGCGCCTTTGGAATTACATTGATATATAATCTCTAACTGATAATTGGAGACCAGAAAGAAATCTTTGAACTCTGAAAGCTGTTTACACAAACAAACAAAACCTTCTCTCAGGCCCTGAATGTAACAGCTTCAAACCTTTTGAATTTTAAATGTCTCCTCATAGAATGTTTACAACTTGATAATTAAATGTGAGAGGTATACTAGAGGTAAACTGGGACAGAATGCTAGTTTTCCTCTGCTTATTTTTTTTTTGTCATAGCAACGCACTTCTTAAAACTGTCTTGAATTTCCTCAATTCCTTCAGATTCTTCAGATTGTCCCTCTATCTGTCCACTGTGTAAGCAGAATAACATGGGCAAACCCACATGAACTTATTTGGTTTGTGTGCATTCACAGATGGATCCAAAGTTGCGTCCTTCGTTTGCTGATATTGTCAAAACACTGGAGGAGATTTTAAACCGCCTGAGAAATGAGGACTCGGAGAGAGAGAGAAAGTTTTTAAATCTTGACAACAGTGAAAGAAAACCCAAAGGTAAGTGTCTGTATTGTACAAACATTGCTGCAGGCTAAGAGCAGGAAGGTGCAATGCTTTGTATTTTAAGGACTGGGATTTCAGCTATATATGGTATTATTTACAGCTTATGAATGATTCTACTCAAAGTCTGAAAATTATTCTGGAACAATGCTGTATACTTTGCACTGCAGAGTGTCCTCTGGGAAAGAATAGCTAACTGTTTCTTAAAGTGCCTCAAAAGATTCTGCCCACAAGATCTTGAGGGGAAATTTAGAGTTCATTCAGGAATGTTTTTTTGACTTACTAATAGTAAATGAAAATCCATCAACTTTTGCTTTGGCCCTGCCATACTTAGTGCTTACACATAATTTCTTTGGTGTATATTACATGTAACACTTAGAAGCTTCTTAAATTTCTTCAGGAGGAAGACCAGAGAAGATGCAAGAGTATTATAAAATACTCTGAAAGACTGGAAAAGATGAATCCCAGATCTGCTTGGGAATGCCAGCCTTGAAGGGCTTTCTTTAAAGCCACCTAGTGCCACCTGGTGTGGGGAGCAAAACTGCACGCAGTTCTCATAGGCTGCTGCATATTCTGACTTGGGTATCTTTTATAGACTTCTGGCATTGGAAACTTAGAGTACAGTAAAAATACTTTCTCATTGTGTATACATAAATACACAATATATATACATATATATCTGTAATGGCATTATAGATTGAAATAAGTTTTGTATTGCAAACCATATGAAGTACATGCATGTGGTAGTTCTCCCACACCTGGAAAGCATTTGAAAGAGGTGCAAGTTAAAAAGGAAGATTTTTTGTTTTTTTGTTTGGAGGTTTTTGGTTGTTGGGGGTGGTGGTGGTGGTTGGTGTTGGGTTTTTTTCTTTTTTCTTTTCCGAGCATTTTCCCTTTGGAGTACATGTCAGATTTGCATCTTCTTGGAGAAGTGTTACATGCTGTTCTTTGTCTTGCATAGCCTTTCGTAGGTGGAGTGACTACAGTCTAAACTATAGCAATATTTAAAGGGAAAAATGGAAATGTGTATGTGCTTATTCTGGAAATGGTAATCAAAAGGAGATATCACTTCTTTCTATCTGTTTGCTGTTACTCTACCACAGCTCTTCAGAAGCACCATGAGAGCCAATGGCAGATGCATGTTCCAAACACTCAGGGAGTTAGCATCTTTTCCTGAAACACTACAATTTTCTCACGCTGTCCTAGCAAAACAGCTTTTATTTATATGTGTGTGTGTGTGTGTGTGTGCATGTGCACAAATAAATATATGCACACGCATATGTACAGCTTTTAAACTCTTGTTCATTAGAGTCAAACTGTTATATACTCCTAGTTTCTGCATTGGATAATGTACTGAATGAAGGCTGAGATGAAATGATTTAAACTCTTCATGGTATCAGGAGGGGCATTTATTTTGGTTTTAGACTTTTCCCCCAGGATGAAAAAGTCCTAATTCCTTTGGTAACTGTTTTTTACTCACTCTCCCTTATGGCCAGTATTATCAAGAGATCTTGGGCAACCTCTGCTGGAGGCCAGGATGATAACTCTAGCAGCATGCAAATTGTTCTGCTCTAAGACCACCCTGTGCCATCTTTGGTGTGTCAGTGTACTGGCAGCCAAGATGTTTGAAAGGTCCCTAAAATACAGGGTTTGGATAGAGGAGGAAAAGATTTCTTCATTCCTACTGAATTTTTCTAGTTTCCTTTGTGGTTTTGTTTTTTGTTTGTTTTTGGTTTTGTTTTGTGTTTTTTTTTTCTGAAGACAATACTGTCTTGCCAAATTAGCATCCCCCATAATGTGGGTGGCAAATTTTATCATAAAGGGATACGCAGTCCAGTTTCACTGCCTAGGGAAGTAAGATGGCATTAACTGAATTTGCATTTCCTTAAGTCTTCAAGATGACTATTCATTAGCTTGAGACATGAATAAAGAGCAGATATTTTGAATGTAGTGTTGACTGCCTTACAATTAAAAGGTCCTGTGGACAGGGCTGCCAAATCTCTACATTTGAAACCAATAATACACAGAGGAGGAGGGAAGGGTGTTCTTGTGTTTTTGCAGGAACTTGTAAGGAATGAGCAAACATGCTTATGGAAGATACTTTGGAGCATCAGAAATGCAGCTTTTTCTTTCACAGACCCTTCATGACAACTGTAGTGAGCAGACATGCAGGCACATAGCTCCTTTAAGCTAAGAGTATTTCTTTTCTTCTACTCAGGGTCAATTGAAAAAGGACCAGGAGTAAAACGTTTGAGTTCCCTGGATGACAAGATCCCACCCAAGTCACCTCGTCCGCGTCGGAATATCTGGTTGTCACGCAGCCAGTCGGATATCTTCTCCCGCAAGCCTTCCAGGAAGATAAATGTGCAGGACCCCTACTATACACCAAATAAAGGGTTAGGCCGGAAAGTTAATCCCTTCAGTGCCCGAGAGGACCTCAAGGGCGGAAAAATCAAATTCTTTGACATGCCAAGCAAGTCTGTGATCTCCCTTGTGTTTGATTTGCATTCTCCAGAGGCAGGTGGAGGCCTGAAAGGCAGCCAGTCCCAGTTCCGGCAGGCGTACAGCACAGACTGGCAAGAATTTTCCCTTCTCCCTGGGAGGAGATGCAGATCGCTTCCGCTCTCCCCCGAATTGCTGCACAAGGAGTATGGCCTGTTTGGGGGACTGTCTTCAACTGTCAGCAGGTGTGACCCAACCCAGCTAAGCACAGAGGTTCGGCAAAAACTCTTGAGTAGCAGTAAATACGGTGTGTCAGAGATTCCCCCCTTTCAAGCCAAGCCTCACAGGTCGGAATTTCTTTCTGTACCAGGACAAGAAGAGGATATGGACTGTTCAGATGGGCCAGTGGCCCAGGAGGAAAATGGGTTTTGCCCTGCTGAGAACACATGCAGAGATCCAGCTGGTGATCAACCATTAGTGCTGGCCCAGCCTGAGCCGCTATCTTACAAAAAGCTCCCAGTTGAGAATTCAGTGAACTCTGAGGGACATGGCTCCTCACAAGTGTTTGTGGGTTGTCTCCCTTCTGAAGAGATGGAGGTGGAAGACGACCACCTGAAAAATACTCCACTGGAGTCTACAAAGCCTCTGTTCAGTGTTAGTCCTTCCACTGAGCTGAAGACAGAGGCATGGCCCTTCAGGGAGCAGGATGGGGACAGTCCTGCCCTGTTGTCTCAGATGTCCTCCAACATCTCAGCAAGTGGCACCACACAGTCAACTTGTGACATATGAAGAGAGGGCTCAAACTGAATGTGTCCATGAGGGAACACTTGTTCTCAGTTGCTTAAACTCTTTTTCTATAGTGCTGGGCTTCACATTCGAAAGAGGCTCAGCAGGTCATAGAAACTGGCTGTCAAACAGATAGCTGCAGACAGTGTCTGGAGAGACTGATTATTTTAACTTTATTTCAAACTGTGTTTATTCCCTTTCCTGTTTTGCATTAGGAGGGGGAACTGCTCCAGCCAGAATGGCCATGTGGGCCCTGCAGCCCTTCTAAGAGGCAGCAGGCAGAGCAGCCACTGTGTAAACAGTTTGACCAGGGTTCCAACATGAAGCATTTCAAGGCCTTAAGCTCCATGTTGGGTAGAAAGAGTGACCTTTAGGTTTTCCCTCTTCCTCTGACTGACCAGCTGCTCTAAACCACTGCAGATTTTGCATTGATATTCTGCAGCAGTACCCAAGTCAGAGCCTCTGTTTTAGAAATGGGCACAGAGATCTTTCAGAGCTATGCTGAGCAGATAGGAATGTTCTCTGGTCCCAGAGCTGCTGTGAATGCTGTGGCAGCATTAAACAAGCTCTTCTTTCAAAAGCAGCAAAAAGAAAACCCCTCATGCTGGTTGCAATCTGCAGGCTGAATCACATGACAAATACTTTGCAATTAACAAGACGAATCTGTTCCCCGGTGTTTTGTTTTCCCTTGGGATTTGGTAATGATGTGTAATACATTAGTGCAGGAAAGCAGGATGTGTTAATCACTGCTCCCCTTCTTGCACAGCTTTTCATGTACCTCAACATGGAGAAGGATTTGCCCAGGGCACAAGAGGAGAACCATATTCCAGGCATTGTCATGTCTGAGCTTCTGGAGGAACTGCCAGTGAACGTACCAGCTTTCAGGGGTGTAGGATCTTATCTCTGAAGAGCTGAATGGACATCATGATCTGTTTCTGCAGAAGAGTTAGTTAAATACCATATCTAGATCATAGTTGACTATTCCCACTAAGCTAGAAAGGTCACATTCACCTCCCTCTCTGGTGCAACATCCCATCTCACTGGTATCACTGCAGTAGTGATGGCTCCTTATTTAAAACCAGACTGCTTGACAGAGGACAGGAATCCCCGGCTCAGGGGAAGCTGCCAGCAGTGTTGCAGCCACACAAGTGCTCTTGGTGGAGGACAGACAGCAGACTCATGGAAGGGCTTTGCATTGTCAAACTGAAGAAAATTAGCTTGTCCCAAATTAACTTTTTTCTTCTACAGAAGGAAGCCGTTGTCTTAATTGGCTTGTACTGTCACTGAACAGTCTGATTTTTTTTTTTTTTTTTTTTTCCTTCTCTCCTTCCCTCTGTCAGCAGGTACACATGAAAGAAGCAGTTGCATGAGCTTTAATGCTGCTTGCTAAAACCAGCATCAGAGTTTGCCACTCTGGGATGTAATGTATGGGGAAAGCTTATTCTATGATGATGTTTGTGCTCCAGCCCACCCTTTTCTGCTCTTGTCCCAACAACATGATTTTTTTTTTTTAACCTATATTATCATTCCTAACTGAGGTATGCATTGCATGCCTGCTGAGCAGATGGTGATGCAGGGGAGACCAGAATTTCACACAAGTAGCCTGTTACGCTCTCTTCCTGCTCTCTTGTAAGGATGCAAAGTGTAAACTCATTTCTGACGGAAGCAAGACTATTCCTACTCTTTTCCTATCAAAGAAAGGATAAAGGAGAAAGCCCTAGTCCTTTCTTGGCTGAGATGCCTATCTTTCCAGAGGTGTAGGTAACTATTCTGCAAGTTATAGTTATGACTTCCTCTTGTGAAATATGTTAACCTGAGCAGCAGTTATCCCTTTGCAGTGGCTGTGAAGAACTAAATGAGAAACCTAGTGTTGCAGAGTTACTTAGCACAGTCCATGCCAGCTCAATCAGCTGTTAGCCATTTGTAAGAGAAATTGCCCATCCTCACCAAGATCACCCCTTTTGGCCCACACCTCTGCCACTTGAAGGGGCTGATCTTTAGAGTCGTCTGCCTCATATATCCCGTCTGCAGAGTGCAAGAGCAGCTTCTGTGGCTGGCGCTGTGTGCGTGATTTCCTTTGAGGACAGGGAAACAGTGAACTCGATTGTGAGCAGTTGCCTGCCTAGTGCCTGCTTCCCTGCCTCCCTTTGCTCTTTCTCTTTTTATCTTTTACACAATTGTAATCCTTCAGGAGGGAAACCATCAGCACCAGCTTCTGTTGTCACAAGATGCATTTAGGTGTGTGACTTCAGACAAACAAGCAATAATAAGGACTAGTTGACTTGTGGATCGCCAGCGGTGAGGAAGCCGTCTGGCACCCTGCAGCTGCCTGCAGCCTCAGCGCGGGGCACATGCGCCTCTGCCCGCCTGGGGGCTCGCGGTAGCCCTGGTTGCCAGCGCTGACACCTTGTCGTGAAGCCTGTTGCCCTCTCTGACTGCAAAGCCTGTGCAGTCGGGCTTGGGTACCTCTATGGCGCCCATTACAGTGACCTCAGCTGTTTTCTTACACCACTGTCTTTTAGAATGTTTCCCTGCTCTGAATAGCTCTCCTACAAAGCAGCATGACTAAAATTTTATTTTCTTAAATGTCCATTCTAAGCACAGCCAGCTGATGTGCATAGGGCACACCTATCAATTTTTCTAGCTCTTTGTACTGAGGTGGAGATGTCAGAAAGAGAAATGCCAAGGAATAGCGGCTCAGGCCTTATCTGGATTCACGGTCTGCATGGGAAGAGAGGCACGTGTATGGAACTGGGGCAAAAGGCCGTTCCAAAATAGCTCAGTGCTTGCTAAAACCCAGCGTTTCCAAGGGTCTGGATGCAGTTGGCACTCGCTAGGTCTCATCCCTTTGGTTGTGTTAAGCTGAATCTAGGTTGTACCTAGTAAATACTCCTAGGTTTTCTGCCTACCTGAGGGTGCTTTTCTACTGGGGGCCATTTTCTGATAGCTACTGATGAACATGAACATGTGGTCAGCAAACTCTTTGTTTTATAGTGATGTGACAAAGTTTTATTGTGATTGGATTTTATCATGATTTTTGACTTTCTTATGGGAGCAGTTCTTGCTCTTTTAAAACACTTTCTACATATTGCTAGGTTCCCTGAAGAGATCAAAGATATGTTTAATTAACTTTAAATCTTTCTATGTTGAATTCATTTAAATGTCTGTTATAAGCTATTTTTGTTGAGGTTGCAGGTTGATAAAATGCAACTAAGAGTGCATGTGAATTGCTGCCCCTCAAAAGCAGTGCAGACAAGGGGCTATAGCAGACTTATACCTAATGGAGAGGCATTGATGTATTTTGTGTAACAGAACGTTGGTATTTTTTGCCAGTACAACTAAAGACACTTGAATAATTCCTGTTTGCACTTAATGCTATTGTTTATATTGCATGTCACTACATTTCTATGCAAAACAAATAACCTTTCTTTTGGGAGGAGGGGCAGCCAGATATTTGATTAAGTATAAAGATCTTTGCGAGATGATCTATTTTCGTATTTATGAAGGAGTTTTATGTCTTAATATTTTGCAGTCTGTAAATAGCTCAACTTGTAATTAAAGGCTTAGGAAGAAGTTTGTAGCCTGTGTATAATAGTTAAGTTAACACTGCCAGAAAAAAAATCTTTGCAAAACAACTTTTCTAATATTGTGGATATTTATGAATATGTAAAGAAAGCACGTCTTGTTTTTATGTTGATTGACCTTCTGACTTTTTTTGAACTATAGAAATGGTGTATGTTTTATTGGAACTGCAATAAGAAGTAACCAAAGATGAATCCAGTTAAATATTTTCATAATTTTTTCTTGGTCAGGTTTTGTAAACTTTCCCAACTTGCTTTCAAAATAAAAATAAAATCAAGGCCTGAGTCTTGTGATTAAGAGGACAACTCTGTGTTAAAAAGCTTGCTCAAATGCTTACTTAAGCTACGGATGACATTAATACCTGGCTTGAGATCATATTCATTGTTACTTGGTGCTGAATTTTAAACAGAACTGTCATCCTTATTCAGAGTTATTTCTCTCCTGCGTCTTACTGCAGTGTTACGCTATAAAATCCATGAGACTCAAGGACTCTTTCTGCTCTGCCTCCCAGCGCTCTGCAGAGCAGGCAGTACCTTGTGACCTATGAGACAAGACATCCTTTGGCAGCACTTGGCCTGGGGGAGCTTGTCCCTGTGGCTGCCCTGTCCCAGCCCCATGGAACAGCTGCAGCGGCACAGGCAGCAGTGCAGCTTAACAGGACCACACCTGGCTTTAAGTCCCACTGCATCTCTACCTACTGAGAAGTCTGAAGACCTGCTGTGACTTGGTTCTGCGTGCAGTTACCCTGCACTGGAATCAGCTGGTGCATTTGGGAAGAGCAGCTTTCTCCTTCCCCTCTCCTTCTAGGAGCAAAGGTCTGCTGTAACCAAGATGACAGTTAAGTACAAATATGAAGTGGGATAGCTCTCCCAGGTGTCTCTTTAAACCCCCCTCCCCCCACGAAAAACCAACCAAACAAGAAAAAACAACTTTTTTCCTTCTTGATTTCCTTGGGAAGACAGGAAATAATTACATTAGAGGGGATTACCATACCAGCAGTGACTGAAAGCAGTAATGCTTGACTGAACATTCATAAAAATGTATGCTTTGCCTGCAGAGCTAGCCTGATTTCTCATCTGGTGCCCGGCAGAAGCATCACATCTTCCTCCAGTGATGACAGCATTTTCTGTCAGGCTGGTTTGTATGGGTCAACAGCTTGGAGCTTTCAGGTGTATTTTTGTAGGTAGACTTTGACCTTCATACATGCCCCCTTGGAAAAGGTCTGTCCCCGCCTAAACCAGTAGTTCAGTGGCAGTGTGTGGTAAGGCTGTAGGTGTGATAAGGACAAGGTCTGGGAGGAGGCTGAAGCTCCAACATACCAAGAAGTTGGAGTGGGAAGCTCTATGCTCTGTCTCCTTGTTACCAAGTTATTAGACTCTTCATCTGCAGTAAGTGAAACCTGTGCTAAAGCAGCTAGCACCTGCTCTTTCCAGAAAGGCAACTCTAGGTTGTTTTTTCACAACCCCCTCTGAGTGCAGAGCACTAGACTGAAGCTTACAGCCCTGGGTGCAGCTGGAGAGGTGCATTTTTCCTCCCTCTTCTCCAGCCTCACCCCTGCCTTCCCAGCCTAGCATGCCGCTAAGGAACAACAGGGGGAACTCCAACTGAGAGCAATTTAATCTGTCAGAAGTTAAAACAAAAACCAGAGTAAGGAACTTGCTCCCCTTTTGATTAGTTCTTGATGGAAGAATATCAAGACTTAAGGGGGAACAAAAGTCTGGTTCAGTGAGGAGTCCTCTGGCTCTATCCACTGCCCCAGGCCAACTTCATCTTCTGGCTGTGAGCTTTAGAAGATTTAGAAAACAAACTCTTCACTATTTGAAGCGGCACCGATTTCCCACTGAGGTACAGTTTATTGTGGCAGTCCGGCAACCATGGCCCTGCATCAGCGTCTGTGTTTTTCTCTTTCTTGAGCATCCAGACATAAGCCATGATGTAGCCAGTCATGAACGCATCAAAGCCAGCTCGGTGTGTGCCCCCCTGTGAGGGTGGACCAGGGGTTTCCTTTTCCTTTTTTGCAGCACACGCTGCTTCAGTCTCGGGGGTGTCTGGATGATTGACTGAGCCCACCCCAGCAGGATCCTCTGACTTCCCCTCCACCTGGTCACTGTTGGAGGCATTTCCCTGGGCAGGAGGGCTCACAGCAGCTGCTGCCTGGGCAGCAGTTCCTTCAGCGCTCCCCAGATCCAATTCCTGCTGTACGCTGGTGTCTGAGCTGGCCTCTGGTTCCATGTCCATGGAGTTCTCCTCCGGGGGCCTGTCCTCACTGTTGGGTGCCACCTCTGTAGCAGCTGCAGGCTCATAGCAGCTCTGTTTTCGTGGGGGTCCCTCTTCCCCATTCTGAGCCAGATCCATTTCCTTCCCTGAGCCTTCCTGTTCAAATGCCTTTACAGGCTCTCCTGTGTTCTTCCGTTTCTTCCATCTGTGCTTCCGTTTCTTCCGCTTCTCCTCCCAAAGCTTGTCATCCTCATCAATTATGAGGTCAATGTTATGAGACTGTGGACACTTCACCCCTTTTGGACACCAGCCATAGGCCTAGGGAGAAAAAAAGAAGTCTGTTGCCACCAGCCTTGTGGTTAGAACAGCTTATCACCTCTACAGAGGGCTTGTGGGGCTGTTCAGGAGCACCATGTCCAGTTACAGCCCCACAGCGCACAAGAGAGGCATTGACCAACTGCAGCAAGTGCAGCAGGGAGCTGACAAGATGCAGCAGACAATGTATTAGAGGCCGAGGAAGGTGGGCTTGATCTGCCTGGAGGAAACAATGCGAAGGGGAATCAGGATATCTAGTTGCTGTTGGCTAAACTCTTCTTAGGGGAGTACAGGGAAAGGTGAAGTGGTAACAGTTGGGAAATTCTGATTAGAGAGATAGGAAAGCATTTTTCACAATGACTGGTCAAGCACCAGAACAGGTGTTCAGAGGGGCTTTGTAATCTTTGTCCTTAAGAGGTTTTCAAAATTCACCGAACAACACTCTGAGCAACATTGAGATGGTGGTTAGATGAGAAACTTCCAGAGTTTTCCCCAGACTATGTTGTTCTGCAACAGTAATGTGCAACATCTGGAAGAGCTCCTTTTCTCCCTGAAGCATCTGCAACCAGTTACGATCTGACCAGATGGGCTCTTTGTTTACTGCTGTATCAGCATCAGGACTCAAGACGCTGTGGATCACACTGTACTACAGTCCCAGACACTGTAGACAGGTAATAATTTTCATACCTCATCAAGATATGGGGGAAGGAAGAGGTGGCATTTATTGCTCAGAGCACAAGCCGAACTAATTTAGAACTTGCAGCCCTCCCAAGACCGCAATGGGTACTGCAACTCATACTATCGCACTATTTAGGGGCGGAAAATCTCTTTTTGAATCTCTGTGTCTAACGTAACCTTTCCTGCCGCTTCCTGCTCTGGTCACATGTGGTTCTTCCCACAGAGCCAGGAAGGAAGCTGGGATCCATGTTACTTACTGAAAATTTCTCACAGACAGGTACTTTATTTCCCCCTCCCACGTTGTGGCATTCTTCTTCCAGGGAGCAGTGGCGATAGTCGATGTAATGGGACATGTTGGCAGGGTAGTTGCAGAACTCAATGGTGAGGTGCTGGCCGCTGGAGTCCTTCAGCTTGCAGTTCTCCCGCTTGCTGGAATAAACAATGCACAGTTACTGTGGTTAACGCACAGAAGGTACCACGGTGCAGAGCTCCTGCAAACATTCTGCTCTCCACCAAGTCTCGACTCAACCTGTTTTCCTGCTTTTGCGCTCTACGCAGCTCGACAGCCTGCTGGAGAGAAACTCAGTCCCGGGAGAACAGTTTTGGTAAGGAGTTGCTCCTGTGCGGATTTAAGGGTTGGTTTCTCTTATGCCAATGCACAGGCAGGAACAGTGGTGTCTGGTGAAGCTATGGGAGAAGGAGACCCATAGCTTGGTTTTAAATATTAAGGGCACTAAGACATGTACTAGGCCTCATAATGTTAATGACAAAGAAAAAATGCCCAAAAATGAAGTATCGTGTAGAATATCCAGCAGCGACCGCCCAAACAGGTCAAACCTGGGCAATGTAGACAAAAAGGAAACACTTTCCATCTCATGAAAAAAGAACTGTTTTGTCCCAACAGCTAGCTAAAGGCTCAAAACCTTGGGAAGGCTCTACGTAACTAGAATCGTGAGTTAAAAAATGTAAGAGGTTGCTTTAAAAAGTATTTTCATCCTGTCAAAACAAAGCACTCTCATGTTTGAGAACAGCTATCCTGAATGTTTTCGGACCTGTCAAAATGGCATTTCCTGATACAAAACAGTCACTAAAAATACCATTTCTCCTCTGCACAGAGCGTGACTTCAGTTTAATGGAGATTCAATGGGCTGTATCACTGCCAGGGGCTTGTTTGGATTTGTGCGGGAAGTGCAGAATGACAGGCGAGACTAGACACGTGAAGCAGACAGACAACTCCGCTTCTAATGTGTCTGCCTAGAAGATGTCCATGAGGAGCTGGGGCAGGAGACAAGACAGGACACTTAGAAGGAACGTGATGGGAGTGGTAGCTGTTGCACGCAAGTGTCACGTGCGGGACGTGTGACAGAGCCGGTTGGTGTCAGGAGGTGCAGGGACCAGACCGCTCACCCTGCAGCTGCCCCATCCCTTACAAAAGAGTTACAACAAGCAGACCCTGCAGGCACAGCGCGTTTGCACCTGCTCTCCAGCTGAGTGTTAAGGGTCTTTTCTGCATGTGTTCCTCCTGTGGCACTGCTGGCCCAGGGCCAGGCAGCGAATCAATTATTTTTCAGTTAGATCAGGTTACAGAGTAGTCAAAACTGCTGCCAGCAGAAGACTGAAATCCTCTTTTGGCAGCTGCCCACCGAACAGATATGGCTTATTACAAAATGCACCCAGCAGCTGTCTTAGAAATGGGAAGAGCCATGGGAAAGACTCACCTGAAAAACACCTTTCTTTGCTCATAGGGATAATGCAAAGACCCAACCCCCTTGCCTAGAAAAACAAACAAAACGTTGACACTCCCTTTGCCTTTCCTCCTATAAGCTTTAACTACCAGAGCGCTGCTCACCACTTCTTGTAAGCGTACTCCAGGTAGGATGCTACAAAGCGAGTCTCAAATTCTGAAGCATATTTGGTGTCATATATTCCTGCTGGAAACATTTCAGAGAGGTCAGCAGTGAAGGTGCCGAGGCTGTCTGGGAGGTGAGCATAGAAGCACTGGTACAGGAAGACCAGATCGATCAGGCCGTTATGGAGAACAAGAGGCTTCTTTGCTCGTATGAGCTCCAGAAAGAAAGTCCGAACACTCTGGCTCTGGTTCTCATTGCCCTGCAAGAGGAAGGATTAGTCAATGAGCCTTACGTAGCGCCTTAACTTGCCATCACCCCAGGAATTCCTCAGAGCCTGCTATAGCAGTGTAACACAGCTGTGACTTGCTCTGAACGGAGGGTAAAATAGTTGGAAAAGGAACTGCAACAAGTGACAGACTGGATCTAAACCAGCGCAGAGATGAAAAGGATAATGCTGCGCTCCAGACCCCAGCGCGAGCCCATCTTCACTCAGCAGCTGTGCAAAGGAGACACCAGCAACCTCCCCAGGAGCAGATCACGCTGTGGTGTCTGAAGGAGAGTTGCTCTGTACCTTGTCGTTGCCCTTGTGGTACGGAATCCCTCGGGAGTACTGCTTGTTGAAGTCGAAGCCGTGCTGCACCAGGAACTGCACCGATTGAGGTTCCACCACGTAATCCTCCATGCACAGGAGCGTCAGGTTGTAGATCTGGCAGAGATACGTGTTCTCGGACTGCGGAGGGGGAGTGAGCAAAGCAACACAGGGACACCAGTCACAGGGAGCTGCCGAAAAAGCCGTCGGCAAGCCCACCGAGCACGGGTGGGTTGCACCTGGTGTCGCAGCAGAGCCCCGCTGCCTCCTCGGAAGGCGGGAACAAGGGGAAACAGCCGCTCTGGGCCTCGCACGTACCTTGTCCGGGAGCTGCTTGAAACACGCGAGGCCCAGGGACAGCACGGAGCGGGTCCGAGCCGCGCTGCACACGGCTTTGTACCGCTCCTCGATGCACCTGCGCGGCGGGAGAACGAGCTGACGGGCCCTGCCCCGGCACCCCCGGCCCGGCCCGCCGGCCACCCCGCAGGGCCAAGGGGACCGGGGAACCGGCAGCGGAGGGACGCGCCGCGGAGCAGCCGCAGCCCGTAAGTCCAACCCCCGCCACCCGACCGGGCACTCACGGGCTCAGCAGCGACTTCCTGGCGCCGAGGCCGCTCAGCTCCTGCGGGGAGACACCCGTTAGCGGTTCCGGCCGCGCCGCCGCTCACCGCCGCCGCCCCCCGCCCCGCCTCACCGTGTCCACGGCCACGAAGGTGGCGGAGCGCAGCGCCAGCAGCATGGACGGCCACAGCTCCGTGAAGTTGTCGCTCTGCACGTCCACCACCGGCACCCGCCGCGCCATGCCTGCCGCCGCTCACGGACCTCCGCGGCTGCCCGCCGCCTGCCCGCTGCCGCCGGGCGCCCCGCCCGCCCCCGCGCGCCCGCGCTGCCTGCCCGCGCGCGCATACCCGGCTCTTGTCAGCGCCATAGGGGTTTTTTCTCTTTTCTAAAACCTGTTTTCAGCTGAAATTTATTTTTTAAGTAAACGGGCGTTTAGTGAAGGCAACCATTAGGGTCCTTTGGGCGCGGCCGCTGAGAGCGGCGGGAGAAGGGGCGGGGACAGCTTCATTTTCTCCCCCAGAGCGCTGATTGGCTTCGGCGCGCCGGGAGGTCCCGCCCTCTTCCCGGGGGCCTGAGGACGGGTGGAAGCGAGCCCGCACCTCGCTCCGATTGGCTGACGCGCAGAAGATGGGCGGGGCTTCCCGCTGTGATTTGTCCCCGCGCAGGGGCGGGGAGGGAAACATTTTCCCGGGAAAGTCTCACGTGGTGCCGCCGCCCCCGGGTCCCAGCGCCGCCGGGAGCGGCCCGGCCATGAGCCACCTGCGGGCGGCGGCTGCCGGGGGGCTCCGGCGGAGCGGCGGGAGGGCGGCGCGGCCCGCGGGGCAGAGCAGGAAGGGCGCGTCGCCCCGCGGAGGTGCCCGGGAGCGGGAGGGCTGGGGGGAGCGTGGGGCGTTCTCTGCGGGGTACGGGGCCGCCAGCCCGGGCAGTCGCTGCGTCCTCGTAAGGCGCGGCGCTCGGTGCTTGTCCACACGGCAGCGGCTCTGCCGGGCTTCCGCCTCTGGCCAGGTGGTGCTGCAGTCGGGCTCTGCAGCCCTTCTGCACCCCCGGCCGTGCCCTGACCCCGCGCCGCTCTCCTGGCAGGGACCTCAGCTCCGGCGCCCGCTCCGCCGCCCGCCCAGCACCTCTTCAGCGACCCGTCTGAGATCGAGGCCTTGCGCGGGAACCTGCTGGCTTGGTACGACAAGAGCAAGCGGGACCTTCCCTGGAGGACGCTGGTAAGGAGGGGTGCAGCGGGAGGTGCCGTAGCCGGGAATCGGACCGTCTGCCTCAAGGGAGCGTTGCTGAGGTCACCGCTGTGTCCTTCCCTACGCGATGCATCCTTAAATGCGTAGAAGTGGAAGAGGGTGTTGGAAATGGGAGCGTGCGCCCAGCTGGTCCTGGCAGTTCCGTGGTGTGTGGTCTGTAGCCAGTCCCTCAGTACAAAGAGTAAAGCCGGGACACAGAGTGAAACTGCACTTCTCAAATGCAGCCTCCAAGCCTGAGCACTTTTCCCTGGTAAACTTGGTCTAGTTGTATTTCAAGCCTGTTTTGTTCCTGCCTTGGAACCTGCAGCGAGTGCTCCATGGAGAAGGTTTTCTCTCTATTTGCTTTAAGCCCACCAAGCGTTTTTACCAGAGCTCCCACCTGCTCTGTGCTCGGCCTGGCAGCAGGTGGTTAGGGGGTGCTGGGGTGCGTGTCAGCTTTACCATAACATCTGTCTGAGTGGTGCTGGGAACTGCACGGCCCCTCTGTGGGATTTAAATCTACCTGCGTTTGCTTCCCATGCAGAGGGGTTCAGGTCTGGGGCAGCTCCTCTGGTGGGATTTTTTTGAACCTGGGGGAAATATTTTTATGCAGATTCCTACACAGTGTTTAAAACACACTATAGGCAATCTTGTTTTATAGGCAGGTCCCCTCTGCAGTGGGGTCCTGTGTCACCCTGTTTCTCACACCCCATTTTCTTCCCTTTTCAGGCAGCAACTGAGCCGGATGCCAACAGACGGGCGTACGCAGGTGAGGAGCAGGGACTGTGCCCTGGCGTGTGGGGGGTGCCCCACTACGTGTTACCCATGATGCGGATGTGCAATATGGCCACGTGAGGAAACATTGGCTTCAGTTGCCACCCTTGGAACAAGCTCCTTTGGGGCAGCATGTGGGGAAGGTGAGGGGTGGGAAGGGGTCGCATGGGCTGGATGCTGCTGCAGTGCTTGTAGCCAGAGCTAATGTGGCCACGGCATGAGGTGTGGGTGGTGTTGGTGCCCCTGCTCTGATCCCTGCCCTGCTCCCGGCAGTGTGGGTGTCCGAGATCATGCTCCAGCAGACGCAGGTGGCTACGGTGATCGACTACTACAACCGGTGGATGCAGGTGACTATTCCTTACAGAGTCCTGTGTCCACAGGCGTCTCCTTTCAGAGACCTTGTCCCCTGACTGTGGCAGATCTCCAGCTGCAGGGCACAGCTCTGCTTGTCCCTGACTTGTCCCCTTCCCTCTGTACCGCAGAAGTGGCCGACGCTGCAGGCTCTGGCTCAGGCGTCCCTGGAGGTGAGTGTTGCTGGGCTGGGCACTCTCTCCACCCTCGTGGCTCTCCATCTAACACAGCATCCTGTCTCTTGGAGCAGGAGGTGAACGAGCTGTGGGCAGGACTTGGCTACTACTCGAGAGGAAAGCGTCTGCAGGAGGCAGCGAGGAAGGTGTCCTGGCGCTGGGGTGCGGGGGCACTTCTGGATCCCTCTGTGGCCCATGGGTCGGTGCTGGCCCCTGTCTGCCCTGCCTCGCTGGGGCTGTGTGCTGCTGGCACAAGGCTACGGAGGCTGGGATCCCATCTCGGCATGGGTAAAACGGGTTGCACGCTGCACCCCGGCTGCTCCCCTGATCTCAGCCCCGTCTCTGCCAGGTGGTGACTGAGCTGGGGGGCCAGATGCCCAGGACAGCTGAGGAGCTGCAGAAGCTGCTGCCAGGAGTGGGCAGATACACAGCGGGAGCCATCGCGTCCATCTCATATGGGCAGGTGAGAGCTGGGTGTCAGTGGCCAGTGGGGACATGTCTCCCCTCTCTGTCACTGCACCCCACTCCTGGCAGGGTCCTGCTGCTGGTGTCACAAGCCGGGGGCTCCCCAGGGCTGTGCTTGTTCAGCCTGGAGTAGAGAAGGCTCTGGAGAGACCTTATTGTGGCCTTTCAGTACTTAAAAGAGGCCTATAAGAGAGATGGGGGCAGACTTTTTAGCAGGGTGTGTTACAACAGGACAAGGAGTGATGGTTTTAACCTAAAAGAGGGGAGATTCAGGCTAGACATGAGAAAGAAATTTTTTTTTTTTTTTTATTATAAGGGTGGTAAAATACTGGCACAGGTTGCCCAGAGAGGTGGTGGATGCCCCATTCCTGGGGACATTCAAGGCCAGGCTGGATGGGGCTCTGAGCAACCTGATCTGGGTGAAGATGTCCCTGCTCATTGCAGGGGGTTGGACTAGATGAGCTTTGAAGGTCCCTTCCAACTCAAACTGTTCTATGATTCCCTGTGGTGTGTCTTGCCCACTGCCCAGCTTGGCCTGTGGATCAGACTCATGTGTGTCCCTGCTCTGTCCTGGGAGCACTGCAGCTCCCTGCCTGGCTCGGGGCACGGGCACCTCCTGGTGTGGTAACTCCAGCTCCTGGTCCCAGGCTACCGGTGTCGTGGATGGGAATGTGATCCGGGTCCTGTGCCGCCTGCGGTGCATCGGTGCCGACTCCAGCAGCCCGGCCGTCATCGACCGGCTCTGGTAAGCAGAACGCTCCATCCCTGCTCTGAGCTGCCTTGACCACAGGTGTGTTAGCTGGTGGCTGAGGGCAGGATCACTTGGGAGCCGTGGAGAGCTGAGCTTGCAAAGGGAGAGGGACATGGGGTGCAGGAGCGTTTAGAAAGCTGGCGCTGCTGAGAGTGGTGGAAAAAGAACCCGTGCTGCCTCTGCCTGCCTGGGAGCATCCCCCACGCAGGCAGGAGGCAGGCAGAGGTGTCGGGCCCTCTCCACACAGAGACCCATGCTGCTCACTGCTGTTTTTCCCAGGGATATGGCCAATGCCCTGGTAGACAGGAGCCGCCCGGGGGATTTTAACCAAGCCCTGATGGAGCTGGGGGCAACGGTGTGTATGCCCAAGGCCCCGCTGTGTGGGGAGTGCCCCGTGAAGCAGCACTGCCGAGCACGGCGCAGGGTAAGTACAGCCCCAAAATCTGTCTCCTCCCTGCCTGCAGGTGGCTGGGGGCTGCCAGCTGTCCCAGTGGGGTGGCAGAAGGTCACCCTAGGTCCCCTTTGAAGCTTCTTACAAGCCATCCCTGTCCCAGACCAGTGCTGCAAGGTGTCACATCCTTCATCCTCACCGGGTGCCAGCCCTGAGGGGTCACCGTACATGGGCACAAGGTGGGCTGGTGGATGAACCTGTCCCCACTCCTGTTGCAGGTGGAGAAGGAGCTGGCCTTTGCCTCCCAGAAGCTGTTTGGAAAACCTGCCCCAGTGCCTGATGTTGAGGATTGCGGTAGGTGCCTGTGGAGATCCCTCTTGTGTCCCTGGGTCTGGGCCCCATGGTGACTTACATCGGTGTTTGCAGGTTTTGGGAACTGTCCCCTGTGCCCCCCAGCCACAGAACCGTGGGACAGCAGTCTGGGGGTGACCAACTTCCCCCGGAAAGCAGTGAAGAAGCAGCCGCGGGTGGCACGAACGGCCACGTGTGTGCTGGAGCGGAGAGGCTGCCACGGTGCCCTGGAGTACCTCATTGTGCAGAGACCCAGCTCAGGTGATGGGGCTGGACAGGACGGGGGCGAAGGCACCGCGCATCCCCTTCCCACCTGCACGAGGGACACAGCAGCCGGAGAGAAGGACGCACTGGCGATGTGCTTGCTGCTGGGGTGGGGAAAGGAGCCTCTAGGGGCTGTGGTGAGGCTCAGTGTCCCCAGATGTGCCCCTTGCCAGCTCACATCCCCATCGTGCCCCCTCCGCAGGTCTCCTGGCTGGGCTCTGGGAGTTCCCCAGCCTCCTGCTGGCTCAGGGTCTGCAGGAGGAGAAGCAGAGGGAAGTGCTGGCAGATCACCTCCAGACCCGCATGGGGTGGCCTGTGGCGGCTGGAGACCTGCAGTTCATCGGAGAGGTGAGCCTGGAGCTGGAGGCACACAGTGTGAGCCCCCTGTGCTCGGGGACAACATGGGGGGAAGAGGGTCCCCCTTTCCTGCTGTCACCCCTCCCAAGCCCTGCCCTGCTCCTCAGAGCCCTGGCAGACTCGGTGCACTTGTGAGGCAGCTGGGCAAGCAGAACATCCCCTGCTGCCTGCCCATTTCTGTGCCTTCCCTTCCCCCCGCAGGTCATCCATGTCTTCTCTCACATCCACCAGACGTATGTGGTCTACTCCCTGCCCCTGGATGGGGATGTGACCCTGGACCCTGCCTTGTCCCCATCCCGCTGGGTGACAGAGGAGGAGTTCCACGCCTCAGCCGTGTCCACAGCCATGAAGAAGGTACCGGGGGGACCTGGGCCTTTTTCTCCCTTCCCTCCACCTCCCTGTAGTCTCGGGCATCCCCCCAAACTCTGCGGGCTGTCCTGGCTCCAGGACCCGGCTGCAGTTCAGCTCTGGGCTCTCTTGTGCTTCCTTCAGGTGCTGAAAGCGTGTGAGAAGCAGCGTGGGAAGGACAGCAGCCCTGGCAAGGTGGGCATCGCTGGAGGGTGCACAGCCCCAGGAGCTGCCCCATGTTGCTGTGGGCCCTGGTGTGCGGTGCTGGAGCCCCCTGGGCTTTGGGGTCAGGCCATGGACCATCCCCAGCCTGGGGCAGGGCTGTGTCTGGGCGATTTGCCTGGCTGGCTTTGCCCTTGGATGTCCCCAATACCAGGGTCCCCCTTGCCTCAAAGGTGATCCCTGGAGGCCGTGGGGGTCTCTGAGGTTTGGCTTGGCCCCAGTGTGTCTCTCCCACAGGGCTCCAAGCGGAAGCGGGGGGCAAAGCCACAGGGAGCAAGCAGCACCCGCCCTGGGACACAACTCTCCCTCCGCGCCTTCCTCCAGGCACCCGCCTCCCTGTGACAGCTCCTTCGACAGCTGAGACCACCGGGGACCCGTGCTGTGGTGAGTCCTGCCTGGGGCATGGCGCTGGTGTCCCCTGTACTGCTCCGTGCCCAGCCACAGCCCTCTAACGGTGTCCTGCCCCTTGCAAGAGTCCACTGACTCCCTCGTGGGACTTGTGCCTTAACGTGGCCACTGCGGTCCTGGACGTGACCTAGGGCCAGGCTTGTCCTCCCTGCTCGGCTGGAGCCCTCCTGAGGTGATTTGGTCCGATGTAATCACCGCTCCGGCACTGCAGACCTGGCAGCAGGGGTTTCTCTCCAGCGGCCGTGGCTGCATCGGTCCCACATGCCCTGGCCTGTGCTTGTCCCTCAGCCACCAGCCAGTGGCTGTGGATACTGCTGTACCCCTCCTGGCCTCCAACAGCCCTTTTTATACACTTCTTTTTACACACTTCTTTTTACTGAACCTGAACCACAGGCTTTCTAATAATAAATCTCCTAAAGTGTGTGGGTTTTTAAAGTGAATTTCTCTGTTGCACTGTGCTAAGCTGGGGCGGGCGGGCAGCCTGTGGTTGAAGACGAGGATGGCTGTCAGGATGTGCACATCTGGGCTGAGGACAGCAGGGATTTCTTGGTTAATGCACCCATGAGCCACTTGGCTGAGCGTTAACTGCTGGTGGCCCCGAATAAGGCACCCACAGCACCTCTCCTGGGAGGGCAGGCGTCAGCCCCCGGGGGCTGCACAGCTCCTGCCCACAGGCTGCTCCTCCATGGGGCCGAGCAATCATCCCTTGGGCTTTTTGTAGGGTTTTATCCCCCCTCTTTTACCATTTCCATCATGCTGTTTCCCACTGTGTGTGTGCTGTGGCTTCTCTGACCGTGATGCACAGTAACACCCTTGCAAAGGCAAGGTTTGCAGGAGGTTCTTCCCAGAGGCTGCCAAGGGTTTTCCTCCTTCCCGGTCTTGTGTCTGTGCCAGGGGCTGGCAGGGACAGGGGACAGTCCTGGGGGGTGCGCAAGGGGGCAAGTGGCCTCAGTTTAGGGACTGCAGGGCCGGGCACAGCCTGCCTTGAGGGGTGGAAAGGGCTCTTTCATCCTCACCTGGCACTTGGCAGGTCTTAAATAGGAGAAAAGCAAATCGAAGCAGTGCTTGCAGGTTAATTCTTTAATTGAGAAGAGAGAGAGGCCCTCACTTGCCCTGCACAGGGGCTGCCCGTGCTCTGGGTGGTAACTTGACGAGCTGTGGTGCCCGTGGCCCCCCGGTTATCCCTCCCTGCTGGCAGCCCCTCTTCCCCCTACGTCAGGGAGTGTTGCTCTGACAGCAGTGTCCTCAGCCATGCTGCGGGCATAAGTCTGATTAGATTAAGATGAAATTGGGGCAGAAAGTTCTTCACATGAGGCTGATAACTCCCTGGGAACCCAGGGAGGGGGAGAAATCACCCTCCATCCCGGGGACCTCCCTTGGTCCCTGCCAACCTGGGCCACGCCGCAGGCACTGGCTGGGATCTCTGCAGCAGCATATCGCTCCAGGGTTGGGCCGGAGAGGACGGGGAGCTGAAGGAGGAGGATTGCGTTGTTGTTGCTACTGCTGCTGGTCCATGTACACCTGCACAGCTTTCCACAGTGCCCGTATATTGCCTTCCCCAAAGCCTGGTGCTCCCCGGCGGTCAATGAGCTCCAGGAAGAAGGTCTCCTCGGAGAAGATGGGGTGGGTGAAGATCTGCATCAAATACTCCTGGGAGGGGGTCTGTGCGACATGAGCGCCAGGCTGGCCCTCGTCCCCAGGAGCCGTGGTGTCCAGCAGGATGCCCAGCTCTGCCAGCGTCTGGGGGTCCTGCCCAGCCACCCGGATCTCCTCTGCTTTGCCCCCCTGGCTGTAATAGGTGCTGGGGGGTGTGAAGAACTGCGCGCCCCCCTGCTGCAAAGCCCTGGTCGTGGTGACGATATCGGTGGTGCGGAGGCCGACGTGCTGGATCCCCGCCCCACCGTGCTGCTCTAGGAAGGTGTCGACTTGGTTGGCACCATCTTCCGAGAGGGACTCGGCGAGGACGAGCTTGCAGCCATGTGCCGGGGTGTCCTGGGTACCCTGCAGTGCCAGGAGCAGCATGCTGACCCCCTGCCCGCCCAGCACGTACCCCTCGGCCGGCCTCTCCTGTGGGTTCAGCAGGAAGCGGCGGAAGCCGAAGCAGCGCTGGTACCAGTCCAGAGCGGCCCGGGCGCCGCCCCGCGGGCAGACGTATGTGATGTGGTCAAAGTGGGTGATCTCAATGCCGTCCCTTGTAGCCAAGGGGGCTTCTTGGATGGGCTGGAAGCCGGGCAGGAAGGGTCCCCGGTAACGGGATCGGTCCAGAAGGGTATGGCTGACATTGCCCACAATGGAGCTTGCCACCCCGTAGGTGACAGAGCCCCCATCATCCCTCACCTCGGTGGGGGGCACTGGCAGGGAGCATCCCTGGCTCTGCAGATGCTTGCAAAGCCCTGGCACATCATCCACCTCGAAGCAGACGTTGGAGGCTGTCCCCAAGGTGGGCCGGGGGTCGATGTCGTAGAGGAAATCGTGGGAAGAGGTGCCGGTGGGCCCCGGAGCCAGGCGCTGGTTGATGAGGAAGACGGCGGATCCCCGTCGCAAGGCCAGCTGCCGGACCTGCGGCGTCTCCCGTACGGCCACCGGCTGGAAGCGAAAGGTGTTGGCCAGGTCCTGGGCCCAGCGCTGCCTGTAGGGCAGGTGGAGGGAGATGAAGCAGGGGCGGCTCAGCGAGGCTGCCATGGCTGGGCAGGCTGCAGGGAGGATGCACGGGGTCAGGGGGTTCAGGAGCCATTCCTCCACCTTGCACAGAGCCTGAGTGCACCCGCACGCACAGGCGTGTAAATTTGCACGCCTTAAGTGCGTGTATTTTAAATAAGCGGGTCTCATAGGCCAACAGGCTCTTTGCAGGGGCACCCACCTTTGGGACTGGCTGCAAAGAGCTGCCTGAGGATGTCGAGTGTCTCACCACCCCTTTGCTACGCTGCCCTGCACCTGGGGCCACAGAAGAGGAAAGGTCTGAGCCTTGGCCACAGCGGGTCCCCTCTGGAGCCATGTGTCCCTTGGGGGTGCCATGGGGAGGTTAGCGGGGAGCCTGCGCCAAGGAGGTGTGCTGTGTGTGCAAGCAAGAGTGTGGGGACAAGGGTTGTAGGGGGTATGTCCTGTACAGCAACCAGGAACATGGAGTTTGGACTGGTAAACACAGAACAATGTGCTGGTTACAGCTAAAAGGCTTCTGTGCAGCCCCAGTGCCTGTCAGCGGTGTCCCACAAATGGCAGGGGGGAGCAGCGGGGTCACAGCGAACTGATGTGCCCTTCCCCTCCCCAGCAAGGACAGTGTGGAGCTCGGGGCAGTGACCTTGCCCTAGAGGCACGGAGGGTGAAATAGATGCGACACGAACATGCACTGAGATGCGGGGGAGACCTGCTTAAATATCCCCTTCCACCTGCCCCCACCAAACGGGCTGTGCACCGATTGCTCCCCGCGCGGGCACGGGGCTCTGCCAGGCTGGGGGGGCAGCCCCAGCCCCCGGGCACCCCACCTGCCGGGGGGGAGCAGGGGGCCCAGCGGCACCCCGTTGGGACCCGCAGCTGCTCCACACCAGCCCAAGGATGGGGAGTCCTTGCTGGGGCCGCTGCCCGGGCGAGCACATGGGCAGGGCCCGCTGCTCCCTCCGTCCCAGCCCTCCCTGCCCCAGCTGCACCCCGTGTGGCCAGCACAGCTCCCGCTCTGCTCCCGCCGCCCCTCTCCCAGCTGCGCCCCCCGGCACCCCCGGTCCGGCCACCCCCCGCAGGGCCGGGCCCGGCCCGCGCCTCACCGGGGTCAAGGCTGCGGGCGAAGGGGATGCCGGGCGGGGGCCGGCCCTGGACGGGCGGGGCAGTTCGCTCCTCCCCGGCACGCAACAGGCCGTAGCGGGGCAGGGAGGGGGCTGGCGGGGGCAGGGAGGCTGCAGGGCAATCGGCCCCGCCACGGGGCGGAGCGCTGGGTGCCGTCCCGGGGCCGGCACACGGAGCCGTGCCGCTGCGGGGCGGGGGCTGCTCCGGCACGTTCAAAGCCAGCGGCCGAAAGTTTGTGTTGACCCCGGGGGTGCCGGGCTGTGTCTGCACAACAAGAAGCTGCCCAGGCTGATAACCACGGGCTCGGGGGTGAGCAAAGTGGGGACATGAACTGGCTGCCAGCTGGTGGCCGGGGGGTCCCCCGGGACAGGTGATGAACTGGCTCCTGTCTGTACTGGGTTGTTCCTACCAGCCCAAATCCCGCCGGGGTAGGGCGCGCAGCCAGGGGACACGTGTCCCTGCTCAGTGCTGGGTGCTTCACGGCGCCCAGGGAACCCATGGGGACCCGGGGTGGAGCAGTGTGTGGATGGCAGGGGGACAGCTCGGTGGAGGGTCCGACGTTGGTCACAGGATGCGTCTGCTCCAGGCTGACCCCGCGCAACTGCACCCGGTCCCAGCCCGTGTCCCCATGTCCTTGCTGACATCCCTGAGCCCCTCCAGCTCCCCAACAGTGATCCTCTCTCTGCCTGTTGCTCATGGCTGGTTTTGGATGAATCCTCCCTCTTCATGTATCCAGGACTATGTTGCTGCCCCCGTTGTGTCTGTGTCTGCTGCCCTTCCCTGCCTTATCATGTTTTTGTACAGACCCCAGGTATGATAAACTGCTCAAATATTTGCGGAGATGTCCGTGTGAGGCCGAAGTGGTGAATTCCTCTTGTTTGGTCAGGGTGGGGGGAGGAATTCACCACTGCTGTGATTTCCCAAGAGAGCACTGATTCCCCACAGCCCCGCCAGGTGTAGGGCCAGGCAGGAGGCACAGGGCTGGACACCAGGGACTTGCTGTGGGGCCAAGCATAGCCCAAGAGGCACCGTGGCACTGCGTGGCAGGACAGCACGGCCTCTCGGGTGGCATCCCGTGGGGCAGGGAGCTCCGGCACCCCAGGGGTGTGGGGCAGGCACCCATTTTTTTGTCTGCAGAGCGACAGAGGCTGCACTGGTGGCTCCCCCTGGACCTTGTGCATGGGTGGCACTGTTCAATGTCACTCCATAGTCTTGCAACCCTTTGGTGAAAGCAGTGCCCTTGGCAATGCTGCCAGCCCTCCTCTACCTGTGGGGCGGTTTTGAGCAGACATGCCCGTCTCTCCCCCGTGGCAGCGCCTGGCACCCTCTGTGCCAGCCCAGCACCAGGCACGGCTTTGCCCCAGCACAGCTTGGTCTGGGCTGCGGCAGCAGGACCCTGAAGCTGCGTGGCACCAAGGGGGACAGTGCCTGCCTTGTTGCCGTCCCCAAGGCAGGCGGTGGTGGCTGGGGAGGAATCCCCGCTGCTCCAGCTGGGTTCTTCTCCTCCCCCTGGGGCGGAGAGAGTGGACAGGAGATAAAAGGGAGACCAGGGCCAGCTGGGCATTGCCAAGAGCTGCTGGGGCTGGGAGCGAGGTCTGGCCAGAGGACAGCAGTGAGGAGAAGTGCGGTATTGAGGGCTCATTCTCGTGGGGGAGCGGGCTGGGGGATTGGGGGTACATCCATCCTGACCAGACCTTGCAGCTCCCTGCTCCCTTCCCAGCTCCCTGGATCATCACCCCAGCCCCATGTCCTCCCCCTGCCCATTGAATGTGCTGCATCCTGAAGGGACAGGGTATATCTTGGGGTGGGCAGGGTTAGGGGGCTGTGGGAGAAGGGGCTTCTGGCAGATATTAGGGGCAGGGGGAGTTAAAGGCTCTGTGCACCCCTCAATTGCTTTGTGGGCATGAAGGACTCTCAAGGTGACTTGAAGGTGAAGCCATCCTTGTCCCACTGACTCCCTGCCCTTGGCCAGGATGATGTGGGTTGCATCCCTGCCCACCCGTGGGGCAAAGACAGACCCCAGACCATGGCTGGGTCTGGCTTTTGGGGTTGGGGAGGTGGATAATTCCCACAGGGGGAGTGGGACCTTCCCCTACAACGCATGAGTGTGTGACCTGCCGCTGGGGGAGACTGGGGCACCCGGCAGTGGCAGCAGGTGCCTGCAAAAGCCAGTGACGAGGGTGCATCTCATCCCCCCACCTCATCCCCCTTTCCTCACCCCGCCTGGCATGGGTGTCCCAGCTCCCAGTGCTGTGCTGGTACCAGTATGATACTGCCCACCAGCCTTTGTCTGCCCCGGAGGGGGGTGCGGGGAGGTGATTTGGGGTTGCAGCGGGGCTAGGAGTATCTTGTTGGGTTGAGCTCTGGGGTAGAGCGGAGACTAATGCCACGTTTCCTCCTGCCAGGGCCAGGGGTCCGGGATGGGGCTGGGGGTGCTGGCCCTGGCCACCTGGCTGGGGCTGGGGCTGGCATTGGCCTCCGAGGGGGTGGCCAACAGCAGCCGGCTCTGCCAAGAGGCGCCAGCCTGGAGCGTCAACGGCTCGAGCCCCATGGTGGGGGCGGTGGGGCAGGTGACGGTGGTGGCCCTGCTGAAGGCCAGCTGACACTTCTGCCTACAGCAGGCCCACAGGTGAGCCCTGCGCCCCCTGCCCCAGCTCCAGCTCTGCCATGCTAGGGGACAGCAAGGCGGTCCCCCCGACCCGGGCACCCCCCTCCCAGCCCCTCCTTCCCCACAGCCTCGGGGGCCTGCGGGAGAGGCTGGCCCGGCAGGGCATGGCTGACGTCCGCTACATGATCGTCAATGAGAAGGCACCACTCTCCCGTGTCATGTTCGGGGAGCTGGAGCGCCAGGCCCCCCCGGGGGTCCCCGTCTTCCAGCCAGAGCCGGAGGAGCCCGACGTCTGGAAGGTCCTGGGGGGTTACCAGGATGACTTCCTTGTCTATGACCGGTGAGCATGCCACATCTCAGCTGAGGCTTTTCTGTGGGGTTATGGAGTGTCTGGTGGGCTTCCCAAAGCCCCCCCATGGCTGGGCTGGGTGACCCCAGACCTCCTGCCTAGAGCCGGGACATGGCTTCTCCCTGCAGGTGCGGCCGCCTGGCTTTCCACATCCAGCTGCCCTACAGCTTCCTCCACTTCCCCTACGTGGAGTCGGCCGTCCGCTTCACCCACAGCAAGGACTTCTGTGGCAACTGCTCCCTCTACCCCAATACCACCCAGGAGGTAAGGAGCAGGGATGCTCTACAGAGCCGGCATCCCTTGTCTCCTCTGGAATTGCCCATCAGGGAAAAACAACCTTATCTTCACATTGGGGATGAGCTCTGGGCTGGCAGCCACAGCTGAGAGGGAAGGTGATGAAAGGTTTGGAAGAAGAGCAGTTAAATAGGTCAGAGCTTTCAGGTTGAGAAGGAGGGGACTAAAGGGGTCAGAGCCCAGGTCTGGATAAGCTAACTAGGGTTGCTCGCTGTTCTGGTATAAGAAAGGGACAGGCAATGAACCCAGAGGTGGCAAGCTCAGAGCAAAGACAAGGACAAAGCTCTGGTCTCAGCAGGTGATTAGTCACGTCCTAAGAGAAAAATCCATAATATTAAATCCATAAAATTAAATCCAAAATATTAAATGCAAAGTCCCTCCCTGGACCACAGACAGCTTGAGCCAAGGGAAGTATGTACAGAGGCTTGTGCTCTATGTGCTCCAGCCTCTCCTGTCCTCCCTGAGTTGGGGCTGGAGAGCCTTTGCTCTGACCCACACAGCTTTCTGTAGATGGATGCTTTTCTGCTTTCATCCCAGCTCAGAGACGTGCTCACAGGCTTGCTGTGGGGCTCTGTATGTTCACATACTGCAGCAGCCCTTGTGTTGCTTTCCCCAGGCTAACACTACCATGGAGGTCCCTGTAACCCTGCGCCCACTTCCTAAACAAGGGGGGAAGGAATCAGAGACCCCCATCCACCAGCACAACCCCCTCCATCCTCACCACTACCACAAAGTCAGCAGCGAGAGAGCCAGAGAGCCGAGTGAGGACCATGAACCTGCCGCCCATGCTCGTCGCCACCACGGAGGCCACAGCCAGCCACATCCCCAAGGGATAGAAGCAGAAGGAGGGAAATGAGCACTAAGCCAGGCTGGGCAGCCTTGCAGAAGAACCCTGTAGTGTGCAGACCATGCCAACTCGCTTCCCAGAGGCACAAAAGGACTTGCTTTGGGCTGCTGGTCACCAGCAGCGTTGGCATAACAACCCCCTCCAGCATCACCCATGCGGGTTGTACTCCCACGCTGTGACCAGGGAAGAAAATCCCCCTCAGACCTCCCGCGAGGTGCTGCCTTTTCAGTCCCAGGGCTCGGTTCTGACCCTTCCTCTGCTGCCTCCTGCCTTTCCACGCTCAATGAAGCCCGCTGTGCAAACCGGGAGGTCCCCGGTCACTGCTGGCTGATGCTGCACGGAGCGGCAGTGCAGGGGTGGAGGGGCCAGAACCGGGGCAGGAGCAGCACTGCCAGCATGCTCTGCCCGTCCTGGCACCCCTGGGCGTCCTGGCACCCCTGGGCGTCCTCGCCGGGGAGCGAGGGGAGGAACGGCGTGTGCCCAGCAGGACGTGATCCCAGGGGATGGGGGCATTGGGAGTGGTAGGAGGTCGCAGCACCCCATGGTCCAAACCCTGCGCCCCCACAGCTGTCGCACCCTGGGGACCCTGCAGGCCTTGCACACGGGTATGTGCAGTGCTGATGGGTGGCCGCAAGATGGTGGCCTTGTCCCCTTTTGGAGACCTGGGGGCTGTACCCAAGGCCCACAGCCCTGGGAGGACAAGGGTGAGGATCCTGGGCTCTCTCCTGGGAGAGAAGCAAGATGGGAGGGTGATGCGGACGTCCAGAGTACGAATAAAACCTCTGTGAAGCGAACCCTGCTCAGCCTGGTCTCTGGCGCCTCTTTCCCAGAGGGGGCGGGGGGCTCACACAGAGCTGGGCTGGCCCTGGACTGTTCTCTGTACACAGGGAGGGACTCGGGGCTGCCTATGGACCCCACAAAGCAAGTGCTGGTGGTGATTTGCATTCCCTGGTGCAGAGATCTTGGAGGTGAATGGGTTGAAGACCAAAGAGACCCTCATGTCTTCCTACCTTCTGGTTACATCCTGCCAGATGTGAACCCAGGGCTTAGTCCCCTCCCAGTGCAGGACATTAACCATGTGCTGCCAGGAGGAAGTTTGGCTCAGCGCCCCGATCTCCAGGCTGTTGGTGTAATGTTGGGGTTCCTGCCCTGAGCTGCTGTAGTGGGGCTGAAGTTCCCACATGCAGTCCAAGATCATCTTGGGCATCTTGTCCTCACTGCCCAGCCTGGTCCCCATTGCGTGCAGTGTTGGGGCCACCCAGCCCTCAAGCAGCTGGGTTCTGCATCCCTGGCAGGCAGTCATGCCTGTCTGCACCCCGGCTCACCCCCATGCCTGTCTCAGCCCTGTAGCCCTTCATTCCAGCTCCATCCATCATCCCACACATGCCCTGAATTCTCCAGCTTCTCTCTGGGCCCTACAGCCTGAGTGGGGAGCAAGAGGTGGTTTTTCTGCTCAGTGTTATGTGATGCCATGCTGTGGTACATGTCCTGCTGATGATGCTCTGAGTTGAATTCGTGTCCCAAGTCCTGGGAAGATGCACTCCTCCTCCCTGTCTCTGTGAGATGATGCTGTGGCCAGTAACTGGGGTAACAGCAAGGATGAAGAACAGCTGTTCCTCGTGAGGATAAGGGCAACAGGATCAGGTGGGTCTTTCTTACCAGCCCAGGGGACCCAGCCAGGCTCTCCCATGGGATGCTGGTTGAGACTCTCCTCCCCCTACTCCATCTCTCTTGCTTCCTCCCTCCTCCTCTACCTGCTCCCAGCAGCCCACAAGGGCACCTCTGTCTGCTGCTCCTGCCATCAATATTGAGGTTATCTTTTTCTTCTGGCAGCTGCTGTAATTGAAACAAAGCAGGCCGGGCCTCACGGGCTACACTCCTCTCGCTCGTTTTACTGGTGCTGCTGAGACAACTAATTCATCTTATCGATGTGCGGTTGGCCTCTTTTCCACCAGATCCAGGCAGAGCCCTCTCCCCACCATAGCTGCTGGCACCAGTTTGTGTCCCTGAGGCGTGCTCCTGGGTGCTGCTCTGACCCAGCCGTTGTCCTCAGCTTGCCGCAGCTGGCCACCAGCAGATGCCAGGGGTGAGAGGTGCAGACAAGAAGGATGCTGATGACTTTTATCACTTTCTTTTGCCTTCTGATGCTTCCTCAGCCCTTTCATTAAATTCTACATCCTTTCCTTGCACAGCTTCTAAAGGTGTCCCTGGCAAGTAGGTGACATTGTGATGAGTGGGGCATACACCGATTTGCATTCCCTTGCTGACAACCAGATCTACAATTAGCAGTGGCAGGTAGAGGGATCAGGTCTGGTGCTGGGTGGGTAGCCTGGTGGCCCTGTGCTGCACTGCTGCCTCCCAGCAGATGAATTTCCAGCCCTACACGCTTGGGTTTGGATTTTGCTTTGGGTAGAGAAACTGAGGCATGTGAAAGAGCTGTGACACTGTTTGGGTGAAATCCTGCATGTCTGAGTAATGGCCAGGGTTCAGGGTCAAGCTGATGCTGCTCCATGTATCAGTGTCCAAAGGCCTGAAGGGCTTGGGAGTGCTGTGTTTGGGGTCTCCATGGCATCCCTTGCTCCTGAAAGGTGCTGGAAACCTGGCGCTCTTCAAAACCCATGTCGGTGTCTGCACTCCAGCAGTGCTGAGGGAGCTTCGCCCTACGTGGGGTGGAAGAGAGGTGTTTTGGGGGAATTAATAGGCTCTTTGCATTGCTGATGTTGTGGGGAGTGATGCTGTTAGCAGGAGTCAGAGAGCCCCAAGGAATGCTCAGCTGTTGGTGGGGTGGTCAGCAGGGGAGGGTCCAGGGCAAGAAACCGGGGCTGACATCAGGTCCTGGCAGTGCTGCACTGTGGTACCCTGGTGTCTGTGGCTCTGCCACCACCCCAGAGGAGGACAGACCCCCGTCCCACATCACATGCAGCCTGCTGCCTTAGTCCTGTGTGCTGCTCCAGCCAGGGGCCAGGCAGAACCTTTCAGGAGATGGGGAACAGCCAGTCCTAACGTCAACAGAGGCCTCTTGTGCAGCGATGCTGTGTCAAGAAGAGGAATGGGTCCCTCCTCCTCCGCCCATTCATCTGGCAGCCGGGGCTGGCGTGCCGCCAAGCCAGGCTGCTTTGGAAACATTTCATTGAGGAGGCAGCTGAGCCTAGGAAAACAGAATGAAAATATACAGAGAGATCACTGTTGTTAGGCAAAATACATGCAGGCGGCTGCATTTCTGACCCCTGAGTCCAGCCCAGCCGGGCCCCTCTTGCTTCTATGGAATGAGGATGAATGCTGCTGCCTGGGGACAGGAGTCACATGTCTCCATCATGTGTTAGGAGCTGGGGAACGAGGGCTGCAGAGCTTGTCCCCAGTTTTGGCCAACTTGCTGATGTCCCTGGTGAGTAGGTCCAGATTCACCTTGATATACCATCGCTCAAGGAGGTGAGACAGAGCAGCCAAACAGCCACAGAAATGAGCCAGCCCCAGTGACTCGTGTACCTTGCGTGGCCACCAGTGCTGGAGACTGGTGAAGATGGGACTGTGGAGGTGCGTTAGACATTGGCCTCATTCATCCCCATCTCCCTCCCAGCATCACATCACCAGTCCTGGCTGGGCACGGGGCCACCAGCAGGACAGAGCCCCGTCCCTGGGTTTTCAAAGTCCCATTGCTTGGCATGCCCTGTCTTTGGTCTGCTGGCAGAGAGAGAGCAGAGTCACCCCAAAGCAGTCCCCAGGGGCAGAGGCTGGAGGCACCTCTCTGGCTTTTGGGCAAAGGTGCATTCAACAGATTCGCCTCTCCTGTTGCTTCCCCCGTAACTTCTCCCTCCAAAGGCCTCAAAGTCTCTCCCAGGCATTTGCTGCCCCGCAGCAGACCCATCCCAGGTCCTTCCCTCCTTCATGGTGGGTCCAGAGGGGGAGGCAGATCCAGAGCTGCAGCCCCATGGGACATCAAGGCTCTCACCCCAGCACAGGTGCTCTCAGTGCCGCTGTGGCACAGCTTTGCTTGGCTTCACCTCTTCTCTCTGTCCCCACAACATGGTCCAGCCACCGCCATGCAAGAACAAAATGGCCATTTCTCTGTGCTGCTTGTTTCCAGCCCCTGCCTTTGCTCACCATCAATGGATGATGGCACAGAGGGAACAGTTTGCTTCTGTTATTTACGGTTTTGATCTGGGGGTTGAAAGGAGCCCAGTGTGAACAGACAAAGCCCAATCAGTACCCCAGGAGGGACACATCTCGCCAGCCCAACACACATATATTTGCAGCATGGAGCAGATGCCCAAGGCATCACAGCACAGACCCGAGCCACCATGTCCTGCTCTTGCATTGGGTGGCTTCAAGAAGCACAGACTTGTGCCGGGACTGCTGGTGCCTCTACCAAAGCTGCTACTGGCTCGTATGTGTGGACAATGTGTGAGGACACTCTGTTGTGGAGGAGAGCCAGGATGAGTGGGCTGTTAAAGGGAAGGTCGGTGTGGTGCAACCTTCTCCTCATCCCACTGCACCCCAACCGTTTCACACCGGGAGGCAGCACCAGGATCCGACCTCACGAGTGGGTCCCCATATGGGATCTCCACACTGCTGAGAGCTGAGGTACATAAGCATCCATCATGGGGGGTATTCCTGACCTCCTGGTGAGGCAGCTGAAGGAAGAGGACAAACCCACAGAGCAGCCTCTGAGAGAGCACTGTTAACGCCTACCGAAAGGACACTGATCCTGAGCTGGGGTGGGCAGCTCCCCCCTGTAAGAGCCCTGTTAAGGCCATAAAAGACAAGCTGAGTTAATGATGTTTGTTGGTTTTTACTATGGAAGAGGTCCCAGGCTGGAGCCTTGTGGTTTGTTTTCCTCTCCCCCCTCCCCCCTGATCAGCCTGTGGAACTGGCTTTGGAATTGAAACGGATGGTGAGGAATGACCCGGACCAGATGCTCCATGTTCTGAACTCCAGCTCCAGACACCTGCTGCTGAGCATGGCCTGGCCTGGGATGTGGCAGTGATGACAGTGACGGTCTCCGTGGCACCTGAGGGACGGCTGCTCGGTGGGGCTGGCACAACGGTGCGGGTGGCTGTAAAGACCAGCAGCACCAGGCATGAGGAGAAATACTATACGCTTATCATTATTAGTTTTTTCCCTTTTTCCCCTAGCCACCCAGTCAATCAGCATGCAGCAATAAAGTGACACAGCCAATTAGCATCCAGTGATGTGGCCAACCAGCCAATCAGCCCTGTGGCACTGCAGTTTCCCAGCCAAGTAGCCATGTGGCATTGTAACCTCCCAGCCAATCAGCCATGCGGCATTGTAACCTCCCAGCCAATCAGCCATGCGGCATTGTAATCTCCCAGCCAATCAGCCATGCGGCATTGTAACCTCCCAGCCAATCAGCTGTGCCTTGTGCACCCATTGCCAGTGGTGGGGACAGGCAGGGCTGCCCACCCTGCGGGAGCTGGTTCCCAGGTTTCATGAGCTCCACTGCTCTCTTGTTCCAGCATTAATTATGCTCCATCGCTAAGATTTTGTAGCTCTTTGTTGAGTCCAGATTTGTCCAGCTTTCAGCCTCTCCTGTGTTGTTTCTTAGCTTGCAGAATCTGTATGTTATCTTCTCCCCACTATGGATATTCTTCTTCTTTTTCCTGAAAACTTGAAGTTAGCTCAGTGTGTTGTTTCCCACTGGTTTAATTTCTCCCTCCTCCCCTAGAAGACCATTCCTCACCCAGACATCTACATTTTAATTACCATTTGCAAAGTGTGTTAAATGCAGAGGGTATAAGGCTGGAAGGACGCAAAGGGGTTATCATGTAACCTACCATCGGTTCTCTGCCCGTGAAAGAGGAGCAGGGTCTTGGGTGACAGAGGGATGAGGGACGAGCCCCAGCCCCGGCCTGACTCCAGCTTCCCAACCGCCCGGACCTGTAACCCGCTTGCATCTCCAAAGCCGGGGCAGACCTGATGCAAAAGGCTAACAGGCATGTGTTGTTTACGCCTCACTTTGCCATCATTTATTCATGCTCTTGTAGCCTGCAAAATGATTCCCCAGTTATTTTAGCATCTCTAATTAAGAGGACAGAGGTTCAGCAGCTAAGAGGGGGGCAATCATTCTGCTGAGCTCAGCGCCGTGGCAGCCAGCCTGGCCGGGATGGATGCCTCTCTGTGGCGTGGAGCTGAGCAACTTTCTGGAGCACTCTGTGCTTTTAGAGTCTGCGCTGGGGAGGGAAGAGACAACTGTTTCTCCTGGAAGCCGAAGGTCTTCTCCCCATAGCTCCTCCACGCTTAATTGCTGGCCTGCACAGCGAATGTGTTTGCTGGAAGGGTGCAGAAATCCCTGCGGCAAGGCAGAGGCTCAGCACTTTGCTAATGTTACAGGGGTTGTGGGAAGGCAGCCCTGGCAAGCCAGAGATGTGATGGTGTGTGTGGGAGAGAGGGAACAGCAGCTCCTGACATCTGTAACTCTCTGGTTGGGTGCGAAGGGGAGTCTGGGTCTGCCCGATGCCATCCTGACACCTGGTACCCAAGCGCCTCACCCCATTTTAAGCAGTTCCTTGCTGCTGCCCCACACCATCTCCTTGTTCCTCCTGCTCCTCTGCTGCTGGGTGTCCCCTCTCCAGCTGGATGAAGGAGCTTCCCAACTTCCCACAGACCCCATTCCCACAGCAGGGCTTGCCGGCTCCCCCCACTCACACCCCCCCAGCCTCCTGCCGGGGTTCTCCAGGACCCCCAGCCCTGCCAGGTCCAAACTCCCGCACCTGTGGTGCACGGCAGGTGTTGTGTCAGGGGGTGCCCTGGGGACGGCATGGCATGGTGCTGGGTGCAGGCATCCTGGATCAAACATGACCTGTGGTTTTTCTCAGGGATTGCTGTTCCCCCCGGCAGCAGACAAAGGGCAGAGAAGCTGCAGCAGCCTGAGCATCCACTGCTTTAAACTTGCGCATCCCTGAGCAGATACAGGGACATACAGGCAAGCAGAGCTGTTCCTGTGTCAAAGTGAGGGTGAGAGCAGCCATCCTGCGCCTGATCTTTGAATTCAGCCTGTGCTTGGAGAGGGGAGATGGTACCTTCTGTCCCTGCTTTTCTCTTTTGAGTACACAGGCAATTGCAGTTACACCTGAAGGAGGTCTCTGAGATCGTTAGTTTGGGAAAGTTTCATAAAAAAACTGGCTGGCTAGTGAAAAGCAACTTTCTTAGAGTCCCTGCTGAAAGAGGAGCACAGCAATAACTCAGCATTAATGAGTCAGTGGAGAATACATGGGGGATTTGAATAGCTTGATGGCAAAAAGCTCCAGCTCAAGCTTATACACTGTTGGAGATCTTACTATGCGCTGGAGAATCTGAAAATGGGGCTCAACTCCACAGTCAGCCAAGCCAGTGTATGTCTCCCCTTGCTTGCAAGGCCAAATATTTCATAAAGCAATGCTCTCTGTCTCTTCCTGGATGTCAGATCCACAGGAATAAATATCCCGGGCAATGGATCCCTCTGCTTCTGAGTGCATTAAGGCAGGGGAGCTGCAGGCTGCTGTACTCCCTGTGTCCTTTCCCTTCTGCCTCTGCTCTGAACAGCACCAGCAGCAAGGGAAAGGCAGAAACTACCACACTTCCGATATGAGTGCCTGGGGCTGGTGGCTGTAGCAGGGAGCTTGGCTCCGATAAACATGGCTTTGGCTGCTTTGGAGCAGCAAATCCTCTGGGTGGCCTGAGCAGGAGCTTGGTGGTCACCGATACTTTGCTGTTTACCGCCTTTCCCATTGTTAATCGGCCATAAAGCTTCTGCTGCTCTTGTGTATCTTCCTCTGTCATCAGAAGTCTTCCTTGGCGCTCACTGGGTCTTGCAAAGCTCTGCTGTCATTTCTGCAAGGCTCAGCCAGCATTACCTGTGTTAGTGAGGGCACAACAAGGGCTGTTCAGGGTCAAAGCAATGTCAGAGGCATGAGAGCGTCCAAGGGAGGGGAAGATGCCCAGGGACAGGCAGTCTTTCTGCTGGGTGTGGAGTTTGGGCATGGTGGGGAGAGGAGAGCAGCTACACAAAGGTGTGCAGGTGGGAGCAGCCAAGAAGGTGGCATCCCCTTGGGCTGAGACATAGCACCTACTGGCACTTACCTTGTCTACCACAAAACAAAGCACAGGTGCCAGGAAACCTGCAGAGAACATCTCAGCAACATCCTTTTCCTCTCTCTTTGTTTGAGCTCTTGAATTTAGTTTCTAGCAAGAGGAAAGCAGATTTCTTCCCCTACAGCACCTGCAAATTAAAGCTGGACTGCTGACTGAGCTGCCACCCAAAGAATTTCCCACAATATTGTACCGCACTGCTGCCTATCTGCAGTGTAGAGCCGTGGGGGCTCCAGTCCTTTTGGTCAGTAGATTTTCTAGTCAGGGACTCGAAAGAAAATGCTTTCTGGGGCCAGCATGAATAATCAGCCCTTTGTGAATAACGCCAGCGCTCAGACCAGAATGGCTGGAGTCAGTGGGTCCGAGCACGGACAGATCCCAACCAAACAGCCTCAAAGCCAGGAGGGGAACTGGGGCTGCCAGTGGTAGAATCTCAGCAAATGGCTGGGCTCAGGAAAGCGTGAAGTGAATTATTGATGTACCTGGTTCCAGGCTCTGAATGAGCAGCATCAGGGGCTGGGCGGGAGGCTGACATTTCACATTCTTCCCCGGGGAGAAGAGATCTGTCCGTGTTCTCTGGGAGGAGGAGTGCTCCCCCCTTGCGAAATCCAGGGCAGTAATGAAAGGGACAGGGAGAGATGGGGAGCAACAAATGTTCAGATGAAGAGGGAGAAGAAAAATAGATTGATTTGTCTTTGAAATAACATGCTAAACCCCCAGAGACAGGCTGGCCAGCCACTACACCGACCTTGCTTTGATTTGAGTCTGGATTATATGTTTTATGCAATGAAAAGTCAGCTTGTTGGGAATGAATAACATCTCTGCTCAAGCTGAAGTCTAAAATCCCCTTTATTGGCACCATCTGGGGACGATGTAAGTAAGGACACTCAAGGTTGTCACTAGGTGAGCTCTGCAGAGACTGGTGACAGAGGGACCAGACAAGCTGAGGTGCTGCGTCCCAGCTCACCCCTGGTTGCGCAGAGGCGGTGGCTGCAGGGAGACACAGGTGCCTGCAGAAACCCCTGAGCAGTTGGGCTGCCGTAACACAGGACCCTGCAGCCTCCGTCATCATCAGAGCTCAAGATCCTGCTGGACTGGCCTCTGCCAGGAAGATGTGCTCTACCTTGGGGCAGGAGGGTGCATTGGGATGGACCATTGAGGTCCCTCTGTGCACAGGGAGGGCCAGGGCTGGACAAAGCCCTTGTCATCCTGCCAGGTCCTGCCACAGCAAGCAGGGGTGATGGGCAAAATGCTGTGCTTGCAAGTGCTCCCTGTTGCAACCATCCCTCACGGAGAGCAAAATATCCTTCAGGGTTAAAGAAACGGGAATGTGATTGCTGGGGAAAACATAAACAAATCTGTGTGTAGGTGCTGCGGTGACATGGTGGCCAGGTCCTGCCACCAGTTAGTACTGATTATCTTGAACAAGACCAGCAGCAGCAAGGAACACCTCAGCGTTCAAGGAAAACCTCTTCCTGACCTTCCTTGATTAGCATGTGGCTTATGCTCTAAAATGGAGATCTATCATTGCAGTAGCTCTGCCTGCTCTCATGACCTGCCTGAGATCTGATTCCTTCCCTTTGAGTCCTGCGAAGGAGACCTTAGGCTTGGAGGTACCTCATGGCATAGCAAAGGTGCATAATTATTTCCTGTTCCCTAATTGCATCACCCTGTTACTCCAGGAAATGTACTCCTACTCTGTCAGTAAGAGTAAATAGGAGATCTCTGCAACAAGGGAGTGACCAGTAGTGCTCTAGATGTGACTGAACTGCAGATAGAAAGGAATTGGGTTTAAATTCTCAAAGCACCGAGAAAAACAGAGTAAGAAATCTGAACTCTGAGATCAGTGAGCTCTGCTCTTCCTCAGAGGTTTGTCACTCGAAATGAGGCAGGACAAAAGAATGGGAATGTATTTCTGGGGAAAACCCTGGGACAGTGTCCTGCCGGATAGGGCAGCAAAGTGACCAGTCCTGGCAGGGCAGCAGTGCTTGCTCCATCAGCCCGGCGCTGTGCTGCTCCCAGGGGTGCTGCCGTCGCCCTTCACTGAAGCAGAGGCTGGTGAGGAGTCAGCTCCCTGGATTTTGGGGCGCCAACTCAGGCAGTATGTGCTCAAAGACCTCATTTTAATGGAACCCCGGCTAAGAGCAGAGCAGAGCTCTCTGGCAGTCAGCACTGCCTGCATTTCTCCTCTGCCAAAGGCCAAGTGTGACAACGGACTAGGTATTCTCTCTGCTCCCAAGGCTGCTGCAGTGACATGTGGGATGAGCCTCTTTACTACAGAGCTTTAAAAGCAAAAGCAAACCCTGATGCCCACTGAGGGCTGTGCTACCTGGCGTAAATCCGAAGGTGATTTGTGCGTTAGACTGGGCGTTGAGGCCGGGTGCCGCAGGTCCCAGACTTGCAGCAGGTCCCGGGTTCCCGCGGGCCGTCTCCGGGGCAGCGGTGCCGTGCCCAGCCCTGCCGTGCCCAGCCCTGCCGTGCCCAGCCCTGCCGTGCCCAGCCCTGCCGTGCCCCTTTGCTGCCTCTCAGCACAAGCTCCTTGCGCTCGGCTGCCCCGGCACCCTCTCTCCTCCCAGCGCCGTGGGGACCGGCAGCCGCGGAGCTTTCCCCCTCCGCGTCCTCCGGGCACGGGAACGCGGCGTCCCCCGCGTCCGCCACCCTCGCCTGGGGACACAGGCCGGAGGGCAGCGGGGCGGTGACCCGGGGCCAAATCCCTCCCCGCCCCACGGAGCCGGCCCCCGGCGCCCCGGCAGGTGCCGGTCAGAGCGCGGGTCCGGCGGCCGCCCGGGGCGGGCAGGGGGCAGCGGAGCGTCCCGCCCCGGCGGGGGCCGGCTCCCGGCCGGCGGGACCACCCCCTCCAGTCTCCACCCCCGGCCCCCCCCCCGCCGCCGCCTCTCCTCCTCCCCGCCTCTCCTCCCCTCGCCCGGCTCAGTCGGTCGCAGCCATGGCGGAGGGAGGAGAAGGAGAGGAGCTGCTCCGCCCGCCGCTGCCCGCCGGCGCCCCGGGCCCCAAGCGCTTGTGCTCCCGGGCCTGCCCGGCCGGGGGCACCGGGGCCGCTCACCCCCGTTCCGGCGCCGCGGGGGCCGGCGCGGGGCCGGGCGCGGGAGCCAGCGGGGCCCCTGCGGCGCTGCCCGGCTGCTGCCCCGCGGCGGCGGCAGGGACGGCGGGGGCGGCGGGGCCGGCGGCGGCGGGGCCGGGTGGCGGCGGCGGCGGCGGCGGCGGGGCGGGCAGCCTGCTGCAGCCCGAGTCGCTGCTGGACGCGGCGGCCAAGCGGGTGGCGGGGAGCTGGGCGTTCGAGCGGGTGGAGGGCCGCTTCCAGCGCATCCCCGAGCCCGTCCAGCGCCGCATCGTCTACTGGAGCTTCCCCCGCAGCGAGCGGCAGATCTGCATGTACTCCAGCTTCCAGCCCGGTCGCGCCGCCGCCGCATCCCCCGCCAGCGCCGCCGCGGGGGGCCCCGCCGCCGCTGCCCCCGCCCCAGCCGGCGAGGAGAGCCCCGCCGCCGGCCCGCCGCAGCCCGCCGCCCCCGCCGCCGCCCCCGCCGCGCCGCAGGGCGAGGGGCTGCCCTTCCGCCGCGGCATCCGCCTGCTGGAGACCGGCGCGGTGGACAACGTGCTGCAAGTCGGTGAGTGCCGCGACGGGGCCCCGTGGGCTCCTGTGTCGTCGTCTGCCCCCCCGCCGTCCCCTCCAAACACTTCAGGCTTTTGTCTGGCGCGGTTGTGGTTTGACAGGAAAATCCTGCCCCGGGGGCAAGGATCGCCTTGCGTCCCTCTGGGAAGATTTTGGGTTTGGGGAGTGGGAGGGCTGAGGGTGCCCTCCCTTCGGTGAGGTGTGTGTGCCCGGTTGTCACCGGCAGCAGCCCGCAGCGTGGACGCCGTCCCTCCAGCCCGAGTGGAAAAATCGAGCCAGCCCGCCCCTAAAGCGCCCGTCGGGGATTTGTATGGAGAGCACGCAGCCCTGCCGGCCTCCCCCACTTCGCCTCCCCGCCCCGCAGTGTGAGTCCATCTCACCCCTGAGCACCCACACCCGCGCTCCCACGGGTGTCCTGGCCCTTCCACCGGGAGATGGGTTTATAAACATAATGCATCTCTCCAGCAGCTCTGAGCGTTTGCCTTTGTCTTCTCCATCAGGGTCTCTTTCCCACTTGGGAAAGCTGTAGCGGGGCATCTACTCCCTGCTTTTCCCTTCCCAGCCCCCTGCGTGGGCTCCCTTGGTGGGACTGGCAGGTGGAAAATGAAGGTTTGGGGTGACAAGTTGGGTGGGCTGGCGGGTCCCACCGGCAGCCCGGTGCGATGTGCTTTTTGGGGACGGATGCGCGGCCTTCTCCCTCCTGTTAGGTGATGAAGGGGCCGTGGGAATGATGGTGGGAATAATGGCATCGTGTTTTCTCTCCATGGACAGGTGGCTTTTGTGTGCACTGGCGGAGAGGAAACGTTGTTCCTCTTCCCCTGTCCTTCCAGTACTTGTCTCCATCTAAAATCCACCTTATATCTGTATATATTTAAAGAGACACAATTTGTGGTGTTTTACATAAAATAATCCGCTCCTGGTTGTTATTGGAAGTGATTGAAATGCGCATTGCCATTAAAATGACATTAGGCTAGAATTTGTTTTGCAAATGCAAAATGTAAATTCATTTTGTGCCAGGGTATGGCGTGAATGAGTGAAGGGAGGGTGGTTTTTGTTGTAAGAAAGGGTGAGTTCAGCTGTGTTTATTTAAAGAGCCCTCCTTCCTTTTGGGGAAGAAGCAGCTTTAAAAAAAATCCCATTTGGTACAGTTTACATTCAGAAGAGCATTATCAAAACATTTTCCATTTGAGACATGAAAATAGGAGACAGCAGAAGAATTCCTTCCACCTCTGAGGATACGCAGTGAAAATTCCTGAAGCACAAAAGGTTTTTTTTTTTCTGAGTGTATGATTATACCCTTTTTTTGGGTTGAATTAATATTTTCTAAGGGCTGCGTTAAGATGATTAGTTATTCTAAGTCTGTTTAAAATACTTCGAAACTCGAAACCAGATAATTTTTTTAGGAGAGGAGTACCTCTGCAGGACCTCTGAAATTAGGAGGAGGGGGGAAATAATAGCTTACTGTGGGCAATGCTTTACTGACCTGCCCACCGAGGTGTGGGTGCAGTGGGCAGCTGCTGTGGGAGTGGGAGACGGAGGTAACGGTTGCCAAAAACCAGGGCTGGTTCTGTACAAAGGAATTTTATTTTTTAATGAGTTTTGTTAATTTATTTATCTTTGAGATGTGGCTCTGATGAGGTTTTAGCCAGTGCTGTGGAGGATCTGGGTGAGCGCTGGGGTCAGGGGTGTGCGGGATGCGCAGAGCGGTCCCATCCCAAAGCGACGTCCGGCGCTGTCATCCAGCATCACACGTTCTGGGGCTCCCTGCGCTTCCCGCTGCTGCTTTGGGCGAGCCAGAGGACAGGGAGGATGGTCGCAGCTCTTGCGTTTCACATCCCCTGACAAGTCTAAACCATCTCCCCAGCTTTGAAATCGGAGCTCACGCCCATTGTCCTCCGAACCGTCAGCTTTTTAGATGAAGCAGCATGTTCTGGAAGCGCTCGCCGCAAAGTCGGCGGGTGATTTATCACGTTTCTGCAGCTCAGAAGGGGTGTGCGGGGTGCTCGCCGTGGGAGTTTGCCTTTGGGGCGAGGGGTTTGGGTCTTGGCTGTAGTGTGGCTCCTCTTCGGGTGGCAGCGGGTGGGTGATGTGGGGTCAGACACCTCTGTGTCTGTCCCTGGAGCAGCCCTATCACAGCAGCCCCTCGCAGCCCTGAGCCAGAGGAGGAAGATTTACATCAAACAAAAGGCTGTGAAGGGCTGCGTGTTTATCCGGGGCGGACGGGAGGCATAGCTGAGATGTCCTTCGCCAACTTTCCACATCCATCCTGCGGATGCTGCTGGAAGGTGAGGTGGAACAGCTCCAGCCACCGGAGACACCAACACTTTGTGGCTGCGTGTGTGTGTTTGCAGTTAAGATGGGAACTTTGTTGTTGGCTTATGTGAGAACTATGGAAAAAACTAAAACCCCAACCCTGGCTTAGTTGATGCTCACCAGCGCTAAATCTAATCTGCTGTTCCCCTCTAAAGATCTCTTTAAAGAGGACACGGCCAGCTCCCGGCGTTGTGACCTGAAGTTTGCACAGTTGAGATTTGCTGTTAACAGAGATCAGATGTTTGTGCAGTTGCGTCTCTGAGTCAGACCTGCGAAAAAATAAGAATTGTACAGATGTAAAATTCCTTCTCCCTGTGGTTGGAAAAATCTCTTTGAAAAACTGAAAGCCAAAATCCAAGAGGAATGGCCTTCTGGAGCTAGAAGGTGGTGTGGAAGGAGGAGGGTTGTGCTCTTGGGGACAAAGTGCTTTGGGCTCCAGCTCCTGAGCTCCTCAGCTTTTTATACAGCCATCAGGTCCAAAAAACCCCATATATGCCACATTATCAACCAATAATTCCTTCATGCTTAGTAAAACTTAAATGAGGCTTAAACCCTGATCTCACTGGAGTGATTAAATTGATTTTTTTTTTTTTTTCTGCTCAAAGAACGATCTTGGATGTTGAACACAGGCATCTTTGTCTTCTTAAAAACTGCTTTATTATTATGTGTACAGATCCTGTCTTTGTGTGTGTGTGGTGTGTGGGTTTTTTTTCTTTTAATTTTTAGACAAATGACAAAAGCATGCAGGAAAGGAATGCAGAAATGCCAGGCTTAATATAAAGCATGCAACTGCACTGCATGCTGGGAATCCTAAAGGATACAAAACCTTTAACGACGGCGGTTAATTTTTAACAAGTTCACTCGCATAAATATTTATGAACAGAAGTTTTTACACCATTATCTCTTGGGTTTTTGGAGAGAGAAAAGACCTTTGGTGGATTTTGACAGTAGGCTGTGATCCGGCAGAACAAATCCATGTTTCTCGCCTTTGCTCCCCAGCGCTGTATAATATGGTTTGCCCTTGAGTCGTCGCGGCTGTCGATGGGTGGGCGAGTGTCCATGGCAATTTTAGGTGGGAATTCTCCTTTTTTTCCCCTGAAGCATCGAGCTTTGTGTTGTTCTTTGTGTTGTAACCAACCACTTAGGAACCTATATGGTGTGTGCAGCCTATGGCTCCTTACCCACAGATAAGCCTTTCTGCCCTGATGGGGAGGTATGCGGTCCAGCCATAAGTACATAGGCAGAATTTACTTTTGCTGTTAGAGTAACAATGAAGAAGGGATTTAAAACGCACTGGCTTTGTAAACACTTGGAGGGAGCCTGTTTTTTTCAAACCTGAGATTAATCTGGAATATTTTATCTGATGCTTCGCAGGTCAGTCCTGGGTACTGTCCTACGGTTAAGCTGGATGTCCAGGGGCGGGGTATTTTCTGACCCTGCTTCAGCAGCCTTCGGCCTGGGCAGAGGTTAAGCTAGACCTGATACCTGTAAATAATACCTGTAAATGCCTTTGGCATTTTAATTGGGGGAGTTCTGATTTGGAAGCTTTTTGTTACGCTATGTGTTTCAGCTCCTGTTGATGTGTATTTGTTATGATGCCTGTTGAAATGCAGCTTCAGAGGTAAAAATACTGATGGGTTCCTGTGCTCTGTAATGTGGTAGAAACTATTTTTTTTTTTTTCTAAAACTACTTTTCGGGTTTTATTTTTTTTTTAATTTTAGAAAAGTGCTCACTTTTAGGTGAGCATTTGGTTTCCCTCCCCTGTGACGTGGTACGGGGCAGAGTCTAAATTTGCATTCAGTTGTTTTTAAAACTCTAGATGGTGTGCTGCATTATAGAGCTGTTTATTTTGGGGAAAACACTTTGATGGGCCTCTCTAGGGCTGGTTGTGGTTGCTTTTGTTTTGTGTAAAGATCAGTCACCTCCTGGGTCTGAGTTTAAGGCTGTATCCAGTGGGAGCAGGTTTGGAAGGAGCACCATAGGTCATGAAACATGTTTTTTTTCATGTTGAAACCTGGTGTCCCATGTCGGGGTGCTGCAAAAGGAGCTTAAATTTCCTGTATCTTCTTAGTTTTTGGGTGGGGTTGTTGTAGTACAACATGTTTCCAATTTGCTAATTAATTTTCATTCTATTTTTCTTTAAGGGTACATACTTTATCCTGCCATGAATATTAAAATACTTTAAACCACATAAATGGGGCTGGCAGAGGTTCATTAGCCCTATCATGATGGAAACTGTTGAACATTTTAAATATACATTAAGCCCTTTACATTTCTAATTATTTTTTTCTGAATGTGTATAGTTAAAAGGAAGGATTATTAGGCATTAAAACTTATGATCTGTTTATTGCTGCACTCTCATAGGTGAGATATTTCTTGAGCATGTTCTGGACTGTATTACAGAAACTAGAATTAGAGATGATGGAAACCACCAGAGTTTCTTGCTGGTCATGCAGGGAGAGCTAAGAAAACTTTGACAGCTGGAATTTTAACTTTTCTTTTTTTTAGCAGATTTATTTATTAGCCTTTGAGTCTTTTTTTTAAAGAGTATAAACAGACCTTCTGAAGCTGGGATGTCTTTTTAACTGGGTGGCTAATTACTTGAGGCAAAAGGATGCTAGCTTAAAGAGGCTAGAGACCTGAAGAATAAAGCATAAGAGATTAAATATTGAGTTTTGGCTTCAAGAATAAATAGGTTTGAAGTGTCTTTCAGAAAGTGTGACAAGTCTTGGGTTCTGGCTTGAGCAGGCACTGGGAGTTTGTTCTCAGCTTGCTTGTGCTTTTAGGAAGCTTAGCCCAGGTGAGACACTGGCGTTCTCTGCTTCCAACCTGAGTCATTTACAGCAGATTTTAATTTTGCTCACATCTAGAGGGAATCTTTAGGAAATATTTAACTGTGCTAAAACTGCAGTAACATAAACCACATGTGTCTGCGTGCTTTGTTTCTGAAGCTTTGTGCGAGGGAATGTGCTTTGCTGTTACTTGATGCTCGCTTTGATGTTAGATGCTTTATGATTAGTCTCTCTAACCTCAGATAGGACTTTTGGAAAACTTAAATGAGCTCGTCTATCCAATAGCTCTGTAAAGTCACATTCAGCTGTCAATCATCTCTTGTAGTGTGTCAGCTTTTAATTTTATTTGGAAATATATATATGTATCTTAAAAAAATATTCTTGGCAGCATGAGGCTGGAGGAGAGAGTTCATGGGTTTGTGTATTTCCTTGGTGTATGCGTGAGCCTGGCCTTGGAGATGGACCATGGGGCAGGCGGTGAGTCTTTGGTAGTTTTGGGGTTACGTCCTGCTCCCCTTTCCCAGCAGGAGACCTGCTCCTGTCTGGGGTTAGTGCAGGGTGGGCGAACAGCATGGCCAACATTGCGCTCATGCTTGATTTTTAGGGGTTTTGCATTTAGGTGGCACAGACGGTTTGTGTTTAGTAGCGATGTGAGTTTTCCCTTGAGGCTGGAGTAGGTTGCGCAGGTGAGGAGCTATGCGGGAATTTTGGGAAAAACAGCAGCTCTTTGCCTTCTCAAGGCAGCTGAGCTCTGGGATTTTCAGTGAGAGACCAAGGCTTGTTGCTGCATGACAATGCTTTGTGCTTAAAGTGGGAGAATATTCTTCTGGAGGTGTTTCTTCTAGGGGGGCAAGGCTTTGGTTTCTGTTCCTCTGGCCGTGCTCTGAGGAGCAGATCTTGCATAAGGTCCTGGGCGAGGTGGTGGCGAAGGAGCCTTTGCTTGCTCCCCCATCTCTTCACACTGCTTACTTTTTCTGGTTGGGCTGTGGCTAAGGTTTGCTGGGGACCTGGGAAGGATGGTGCTGGGGTCCTATCCTGTCTTTGTTTAGCAGGATTTTATTTTGGCTTTATTTCAACTTCATTTCAGAAGGAGCTGGAGGCATGAAATAGCTGTCTTCAGGGTATTAAAATGAACTTCTAGTATGTCTTACCTTACACTTGATGCTGTCTTGAGGAGGTTGTGTCGTGGGGTTGTCATATTCCTGGTCTTCTGGGGATGAGAGGAGGGGAGGAAAGCAGCTCCTCTGAATAACTGGTTCCTGCATCTGCTGAGTCTTGACTTTCTCCGGCATCAGCATCAATAGAAATCGATCTGTTTTCCAATGAAAACAAAAACCCAAAGACTCCAGACCTTGGCTATGTTAATAACTGCTGTGAGACAAGTCTACCTTTTAGATGGAGCCAGTTTTGGAGCCAGGACATGCAGTGGTGGTGGGGAGCTCTCCCTGTCCCTTGGCAAAGCTACCGAAGCCCTGAAGATGCTCTCCTGCACCCTTGGAAGAGCAGGACTGAGACCCGCTTAATTTCCGACCTGGCTTTCACAAGGGTAGGGGCTGATGTACAGACTTGGCCCCTGACTTCTTGTGCTTGTGCAACAGGACTTGGGAAAGGGCATGGTAATATCTCACAGAGAGACGGGGGTCCTGCAAAACCACTTCTTGGGGGATGTTGGGGGAAAGCGTCTTCATGGTTTTACAATGAAATGTCCCAGGCGCAAAAATTCAATTTTTTCAAAGGCTTTTAATCCAGATGTTTAAACGTGAATAGATTCCACTTGGTTGGTGTGGTGGGTGTGTTTTATTTAATACTGGGGACTCGCCTGTGCATAACACCACCACATTTCTCTCCAAATGGATTTTCTAGCACCGCGTTTTAAGAGCATTTGCTTTTTTGTCTCAAGCTTACTGCTTAGGATTGTGCAGGATTGGGGTTAGTCCTTGTAAAATGGTGCATTTGAAGTAATGCACAAATTAATAAAATCCTGTGCTTTTTACTTGTCACATTCTAGGTGCACATTGCCAGGGATTTTTATTATCTTTTTTGTGTGTGTGTATGTGTGTTTCTCACATCGTTTAAAAACAAAGCCACAAATGTGCTTAGGAGGCAGATCTGCTGGGATGCCAGCTCAGAATGGTTGCATGCGGTTATGTTGGTCCAGCTTGTCATCTGCTGGTGTCCTGCTGCCATTGCCCCTGGGTTCAGATGGGAGAGGAGGGGTCTGCATCCCCTTTGCGACACCCCGCGTATCGCCGGATGCCCATAATGAGCTGTCTGCACCTCCACCACCCAGCTCGTTTGACCGAGGGCCGCTAATTGTCATTGAGGTTCGCTCAGCGGGATGCAGCGTGGTATCTGCCTGGCTGCTGTCTTTGCACCTGGAGACGGTGCCCGTGTCCCGCAGCTGCCGACGGGGAGGGATTCCCCGTGGGAACGCCGGGGACTTGGTGTCTGGGACGTCGGCAAGGTCAGGACAGGCTGTGCCTCCGCTCCGGATGCCGTCCAGTAGCCCTGGCCCCCATCCTTCAGCTGATGCCGGCATGTGGGTGACTGGTCAGGATGCCAATAATAGCCATTACTCGTTATTGGTGTTATGTGGGGTTTTTTTTAAAGGCGGTGATGGCAGGAGGCGCCACGTGCTGTGCCCTGGCTGCGGGTGTGCGGCTGCCTTGATGAAGACGAGTGCCCTGTCAGGGGGGTGGCAGAGCAACAAATGGGAGCCTGAGATAAATAAAATTTGCATTAATGAACCACAGTGGCTTTAGATGCCAAATTAAAAGAAGTGTGTCTGGAGGATGAAAAATAAATGTATTTTCTGTCTTACTCGCTAGTTCTCATCTCTCTTGATTTTCTTTATCATCAGAAAATTTTTTAATTTTTTTCAAGCCAGTTGTGTTTATTTTGGTAACAGTTCATTGGCTGCTTTGTGTACAGAAGCTTTCTCTTGAAAGTACTGAAACTATATTAAAAGTGCTTTTGGCTGTCATCTTTTATTTTGCTTCTCCTTCTTTCTTTTCCCCAAGCTGGGTCGTTGCTGTATCAAATGCTCTGAAACTGTCTGGTAGCATTTTCCCTGCGGTGTTCTGTATAAACTGGAAATAAAAAGGGAAGAAATTGCAGGATTTGGATTTCTGCTTTTTTTTTTTTTCTTTTTTTTTTTCCTCCTCGCTCTTGTGTGTGTGTGTCCCCCATTGAAGTCTGAGCAGCTGTCTCCATCCGCACAGCCCGCCGGTGGCATGCACAGATCTGTTTCTTGTGATTAAAGGGAGAAATAATACCCCAGTGTTTGGAGGGGGGCCGGGATGGCGAGGGGGGCCAAGCGAGTGTCTGGGGAGCAGCGCTTCTCCCCTCCTGCCTGCCCTGCCTGCCCCTGCCTGCTTGGCCCAGGGTCCTGGCTGCTCCTCCCGCATCCTTACGGCTTTATCTCCCTGCGGATGGAGCATCCCACACATCCCCATGCCGTTTGCGGGGAGCTGCCCTCCTGCAGCATCTCTGTCCTGGGTTGGGCTCCTCCATCCCGCACCGGCGACCTGCAGAGGCCTCGGGGTTTTTATTCTATTCTAAGGATGTTGAAATGTTTTGGCGGCGCTGGAGCCGCTCGCTACCGGCGCACTTTGAAAAATACCCAGCAAGTGTCGAGCATCTGTCTGTGAAGGGGGAGGAAATCCCCCCCCGTTATTATTTTCTCCCGATTGTTCTCTCTTGGTGTGGCTTTGGCTATTATGGGTTTGTAAAATAGAACTATATATGACCTTTTATCTTACAAGAAATAGGTTAAGCCATTTTTAAAGAAAGTGGTGGAGTCAGCAGTGCTGCTGAAGGAGCTGCTTTCGCATGGTTGATAGGCTGTGAAGCCGTTCAATGGACTTTGGTTTCAGAGACAATATCTGTTTAAATTAATCTTTGTCAGATACATGCCACTGCAGACAATTCAAATTCCATTTGCTTTCTGATCTCATAACAAAAAAGCACCTTACACTGGTTCTTTTATCATAAAATTAACTTTTGTCTGTGCGTCCTGGAAACAGGGGTGGCATAAAATCTAGTTAAAAGGCTCTGTTATAGGAGGATTCTGTTTCTTTGTACAAGGCGGACTTCCCCCCCCCCCCCGCCCCCCCCGCCTTCTTTCCCCTGTGTGCATTTAAAAAGATGATGAGTGTTTGAGATGGATTAGGGAGAATGCCAGCAGATGGACCGATTCTGTTGTTGCTGCTGGCAACCATCTAAGCAGCCATTTTGAACAATGCTGATACCGGGGTACTGATAACACAAAGATGAGGATGGGATAAATATCCAGCTAGTCCCTTTCTCCCCGCCCGCTCCTCCTCCCTGCCTTTCACGCAGCCGCTGCAGCCCTGTTATTAGACAACCCGATTGTTTCCAGAAAAATGCTTCATCCTTTTAGCTCGACCGGTGGACGTCTAGCATTGCTCATCGCCTTGATTGTCCCAGTGGTTGGTGGAGACACTGGCAGATCTGCATGGGTCCTATGGGGGATGTGCTGTGGCGATGCTCTCTCCTCTGCCCTAGTAAAGCATGGGGTGTTTGGTCCTTCCCATATAAATGAAGCCAATTTCCTTCCCTCCTTGTGCACGTGTTAAGTGCCTCATTACAAAGTGTGATGGCATTTGGTGGATGGATTCTAGGGTTTCAGGAGGTGCACTGTGACCTAAATGAGTTTGGTATCTCCTTTATGCCAAAGCTATTAGTTATGGGGCTGTGATTGCAAATTGAGGGTATTATTCCCTTTGCACATGTGCTGGTCTCCCCTCCCCCTTCTCCCACTCATGTTGTCTGCTGGCTCTTGGGTATCTGGGTCATGTTCATGTCCTGGACCTGCTGCTCTTGGAGCTTCTTAAGGTATGTACTTATATCTGGACTTTGGGATTTTTAGCACTGTAATCAGTGGCCTTCTATCTGTCTGTTTCCCATCTCTAGGGAAATAACCCTTTTATGGATCAAGAAACCCTAAGCAAGCTTCATCTTTTCCTAGCAAATGACAAAAAGGCTGGTTTGTGTTTTGCAGGAGGGATCAGTCCAGGATGCGGGTGGGGTTGTTCGGGGAAACTTGCTGGGCTTTGCCTTGAGCTCGCTGTAGTGTGGTGTGGTCCTGAATGAGCCTGTTTACATTGCAGCATCTCTGAGATCTTTATGCCTGAGGTGATGCTGTTCCTTCTCCTGTAGTTGCTCTTTGTGCAGCTTTTTTCAGTTAATACTTTATTTGGGGTTAAAAACTGTACAGATAACTTTCAAATGAATCTGTGTGTATACACATATCTAATTATACAAAGTAGGTGAAACTTTACTGTAAAATAGCAGGTGTAAGAATTAAAAAAGGAGGTGAGTGAGCATTTTATGTTATCCTCTTTTAATTTGTTCCTTGGGTCATTTACAGTTCGAGATAAATCTTATGTTGTCTTTTTTTTTTCTATTGGGAAGTCTCTTTTCCCTCTTGAGTCCTCATTAAGCCTTCATTTTTTGATCCATAAGCTATGGATTAGCCATATTTGGTGTACTTGCCAAAATAAGGGGCATCTGGCCTGGAAGTTGAACACTCAGTCTGTAAACTCTAGTTCATCAGTGTTGTTAGGGTGCGTTGGGAAGTTTTGAGGTTGACTGAGCTCTGCAAAGACCTTGGGCAGAGAGACTGGGGGGTCTCAGCAGGTTGGCCATCTCTGGGGTCAGTTGGCATTGTCGACAGATGCTTCTAGTGCACACAGAGAGCTCTGTGGTCCCCAGCCACCTCCCCTTGTGGTGGTTCCTGCTGCGTTGCTCAACCTGTTGCGTTAGGAGGTAGATTCTGGAAAGAGTGAGGAGACACCTTCTGCTTTGAAAGGTGGTGAGTGGGATGATAAAGCGTGACTCTTCTGCCCCTTTGGCTCGTGATGAGATTGGACCCTAAAAGCTCCTGCAGGTTTTGATGGAGAGGAACTGTGACCAACATATGACGGAGTGTGATGGTGAGCTCGGTGGCTTCTGGTGTGCTGCTTCTATTGCTTTGCACTGTGGAAAATATTACTCACCAACAGGTGCAAAGCAGGTGCTTGCGAGGATGACCAAGAATGTGCAGTGTATTTTGGAGTGCTTTTAAGCTATGCCTTCTGAAATGGTGGAGAGTGGAGCTTAGTCCTTTGTCTCTTTTCCAGAGCCTCCTAGGTGGCATGGAAGTGTGTGTTGCCTCCCTTTGTTAGAGCTCTCTCCACCTCTTACTTGTCTCGAGTTTGACTCAAGTCTGCTTTAGCTTCGCGGACCCCATTGCATGACATAAAACTCAGGTTATTTGGCTAACCCCCCCATCAGGTGTGCTTGCTGGCAGCCACTTTTTTGAGGTTCAAGAGTGTGTGAGGTTGCTGCTTTCAGAGCCAGGACATGGCACCTCGCTGCTAAAACCTGCCCGCAGCCCTCTGTGGTGCAAGAACAACAGCTGCTGAAACCAGCTCACCAGATGATGGTGGAGAGCAGCATGTGCCCTTGCTTTCTGCTGCTTTAGGGCTGAGGAGGATGAGGAGGTGATTGGTAAGGTCAGGCTGTTCACATGCACGAGCGATGTACTGGGAGCAAATGTTTGCTTCCCAGTTTGGAAGTTACTGGTTATTTGGGAAAACATGGTTTCTGGTGACCTCCCGACCACATTGCTGGGGGTCTGTCGAAAGAATGGGTATCTTCAAGTGCATCACTGTCCACTTGAATCACAGCAGCACACAGTGCAAACATCCTTTATCTCTAGGATTCAGCACAGTGACATGGTTTGAAAGATTGCCTTGCTTAAGCTGGAGGTTATTTGTCAGTAATGCGTGGTGGGCTGCCCTCCCTGAGGGGTACCTGAGGGGCAGGAGGGGAACTGGAAGGGTGTTCTAACTGGTGTTGTGCTTGCTGGGAGAGGGGGCAGAAGGAAATTTTGCTCTGTCGCTTTTCTGTGTGTGTTGTGATAAAAATTTGCCGTTATCTAGGCCCTGGAAAAATCACAAAAACTCGCAAAAACTGGGCAGGGTAAAGATGAATGATTAGATGTTCCTTGCCATGGCTCAGCTCCTCAACTTTCACTATAGAAAAGAGGGTAGGTCATGTGGGGAATGACTTAATGGGAATTGTCCAAATTTGGGGTTTTTGCTTGAAAGCACTAGTTCTTCAAGAAGAATGAGCTTCTGGATACCAAGGGCTCTTCCTAAAAACACTGATGCTTTCTTCTTTTGCACTTGAGTAGTGCATGTGAAATAGGGCTTGGGCAAAAAGGACCAAGCCAAAGGAAGTCAGCACAGGGAATCAGAGCTGTGTGATGCTGGAGACCTGCTCCTGGGCAGACAGAGTTTGGACATCGTGTGTTCCCTCTGCTGACAGCATTGTCACCCAGCACTGCTGGTGCCACCAGCACCTCTGGGGATTTGCAGAGGGGCTTAGCAGGCACGGCTGCTCCTCACGTGGGGACACCGTTTGGGAGAGCATCCTGAATGGTAGATTGGCGCTTTCCATGAGCGGTCGTTCGCTCTCTGCATTCCCCGCGTCTGAAAGAGGCACAAGGCAGTGGTGAGATTGTCCCCTGCCTGCCTGTCTGGTTTTTGGCTTGTTTCTGGTGGCTCCTAGCTCAGCCCAGAGCCTGCGGTTCAAGCGCTGTGGGAAGGACTGATGCCCAAGAAGTTTGTTTTTTATTTTCCCCCACCCGTCCCCATACCCACGCACTGGTCAGCCGCACTAAGGTTTCCTGGACTGTGAGGTTTGATGAACCATTAACCTAAAAATGCCTTGAGTAGGAAGAAAATGTTTCCGAGGCCTAAAAATCTCGCAAAGCTTCTGAAGTGGGAATGGGAGCTGTGGTTTGCCTGAGTGGCTTTTCTTGCTCCTGGCTCTGCTGTGAACTGGCTTTGCTTTGTGGGTGCCAGAGCATGTTTGGGATCTTGCAGAGACGGGAAGGCAGCCCTCCAGGGCCGGGTCAGCCGGAGGGGCCGCTTTCCCAGCAGATGTCCTCTTGGCATGGGGCTCGACAGGTTTAAGACAGGATGTCCCTGTACTGCAGAGAGCTGAAAGCATTGAAATAAGTCACAGACTGGGAATGTCTGAATCCAGCTACGAATTCCTGGGGAAGAGGATTTGGCAATGGCAGACTGTATTGGCGGGCAGGCTCCACGTTACCAGTGGAGACGGCACCTCGCTGTCCCACGGGCTGTGCGGGTGCAGTGTGGCTGCACCAGCATCTTCCCTTTCAGGGCAGTGCTGGGTCTGGCGCCAGCGCTGAATGAGACCACCACCCTCCTTGTCCACTGCTTCTAATGTTGTTGAGCAAGGGAAGAAGCAACTGTAAAGGGCAGGGACTCTTCATGATGTCAGCTGGACACAGCTGTGGAGGGCTGCAGTTGTTAAGCCATGGCTGCGACATGGTGGCGTTGCAAAGCAGGGGTCTGGTGGCCATGGGGGTGGTCTGGAGGAGGACGTGATGGCTGCGGCTGTATATGAAACTGGGAGGTGGGGTTGCCTGGGGAGGTGCGTGCCAGGATACCCAGGTGGGAGGAGGTTGTTTTTACTCCAGGGCAGGGTTAGTTGCTGTGGCTTGGAGCCTGTCCATCACTGAGTTGCAGCAGTCCCATTCCCGAGGGCTTTCCTATAGCTGACGCTGCAGCTCAGGAAGGAGCTGACAGCAGGATCCTGACCCTATTTTCATAAATAGTAACAGCATCTCTAAAAACTTGGAGGGGCTGGTTTGGAACAGAGTGTCAGGGTTCCCTCGTGTCTGGTCAGCAGCAGACGCTAGGGGAGGAGATTAAGAAATGAGGCTGGAGCAGAGGGATGCTTCCCAGGTCGTGAGCAGCTTCTTCCAGCCAAAGGGCTGTACTGGCCCTTGGCTGCGATGTGGATGCAGGAGATGGCTTGTGAGGGCAGCCCTGGCCTCACATACCCTGCAGCACCGGGGTTATCCCTGAGTCCCCTCGGGGTGTACCATCCCTGCTGGGCAGGTGGTGGGGTGGCTGTCCCCTGGCAGGGACCGCCAGCACCACTCTGGGAGGCAGCAGTGACACAGGGCTGGTGGGACCGAGGAGACTTTTGGAGAGACCAGCACTTCTCCACCCCACTTCGATGCCATCCTTGAGCTGCAGACTGAGGTTTGGGAGAGGGGACCAAAGATGTTAAGAGCTGTAGATTTAATGGGGTGGGAGAACTATGTAATCAAAAAGTGGGATGTAGCACCAATCTCTTCTCTTTCCCTTTTTCCCCATTGTGATCTTCTAGGCAGTTTGACTTCGCTAAATATTTTAACACTTTTCTAATTGTGGGTAGAGTTAAATTCCCATTGCTAATATTTGAACAGGGTTAGTGGTCTGGAGGAGGCATCTCTCTGAAGGGCTGTCTCGTCTCAGGGTGGTCTGGTGTGTTTTCTGTCCCTCTCTGACATGCCTGAAGTTATCTGTTGAGGAATAGCCCTTAGTGTAGGGATATTTGCTGGAAATACGAAGGGCTCTTTGTCCTCCTGGCTATGACTTTTTACCACTTTACTGTTGCTGTGGGCTGCAATGGAGGAGTTCATAGGCAGTGGTGAAACATGATGCCCCATGGACCACGCTGGGTAAAACCTCTGCTGCTTGGTAGCTCATGACACCGAAGTCTGCGAGATCTCTTTGTGACGTGCATTTTGGGCAGCGTTTTTGTATTTGGAGCATGCACTTGTTATCAGGAGGTTGGGTGAAAGGTTTTCCTTGGACCTCAGGAGAAAGTGTTTATTATTTAAAAGGGTAACTTGGGGTGAGAGAGAAAGAAAGCGAAGCTGCCTAATCTTGCAATTTAAATATATTTAAGATTCCCTCTGTTCGAGTTTGCTTCCTAGCCTTGATCAGAAGGAAATGCTGTTAGCTACAGAGTGGAATAAATCGAGGGCACCCTTATCTGTGCAAGATAAATTACTATTGTTTAGGAAAGACACTCCAGGGATTGAAGAATTTAATTAAATACACAGAGATTATGAATATGCATGTAAATTAGACAATCTAGATATGACATGGCTACAACTGCAGGGAATTGTTTGAACTTAAAAGTGTAATCATTCTTTTTATCGGGATGTGGGGATGGGTAACAAATGAGAAGATTCCCTCTCCGTTTGCCTCCGCCTCGGCTGGTCTCAGGTCATTAAGCACTGGGAATTACCCGTTGCGCATCAGCCCTCCACAAGCCCGCAGAGATGATGCACCGGAGCCTTTCTAATGAGCTGCTGCAAGAGCTGACGGAGAAATGGGGGTTGTGGCGAGGGGGCTGCCATGGCCCTGACCCAGATACGGGGTTTGGGAGGGTGGGGGGATGCAGTTTGCCTTCTGCTGAGGGGGGAGGAGAGCGCTGCCTGCACTCCCGGTGGTGCCACCGGAACGGAGGATACTCTCCAAAGGATCTGGAAAGATCTTTGTTGTGATTTCAGACCATCTCCCTGAAAATCATGGGGTTAAGGAGTGCAAATATTGATTGATCAGGTTTTCTGCTTTTTTTTCCCGGTGCTTTCACAGGGGTTCCCCCTCCAATTTGATCAGTGCTGTGATGAAAATTTGGAAATCGCAAAATCCTGTTTTAGAAACTAAGCTCTAGATCAGAATGAACAAGAGAGGCAAAACTGGGAATCTTGCCTCTTAAGAAATATTCCAAGAAGCTCAGACTGAAATGCGGGAATGTGCTTGTGCTGCCCTCCCAGTCAGGCTTGGGCTCCTTGTAGCAACCTGGTGTCTGTGTTGAGCCAAGGCAGGTTCTTCAAAGGACATTCACTGCAATATACGGTGCTGCCTTGAATGTGTTTAATTTGCGACTCTTAGAGGTGGCATTTAATAACAAGGCAGAGAAATATTTCTCTTTTTTTCCCCCTTGTGTTTCCTTTGTTTGACTTCACCTCCATCTGCTCAGTTTTGTTGTTCTGCTAAAATCAGATTTCTCTATAGTTGGGAGTCCAGGACCTGCAACTGAAGAAATTAATTGCTACAAGCCCCCCACCCTGTGAATTATTTTTAATTATTAAAATAGGCAGTGAGACATGGACATGATCTGACTTTGAACTTGACTAGTCATTAAAAAAAAAAAGCAATAATGAGAGCCTGAATCTTGACTTGATGATTTTCGTTTTTTTGTTGTTCTTGTTTTTTCCCCCATTTTTCACTTTTCGGTGGTCGGAGCTGTATGAGCAGGAGCTGTTCTGATGGGGCAGGAGTGGAGCTGAGCCTCTGGGGCTGCTCGGGGAGCCGGGGTGGTCTGCAGGGCCAGGAGGCGATGCTGCCCTGGGTCACCCCTCCGCAGGGCATCAGCTTCTCCCACCTCCTCCGCCCCCTCGAATCGAGGGCTTATGGTAATTGGGAGCTCGGTTCTGTCCTGTTCAAGCCACGTGGGAACAATTCCTATTTATCACTTTGAAAAGTGGATGGTTTTCCAGCCCCTGGCTCGTGGGTTCTGATTAAAAAACAAGAAGAAAAAAAAAAAAAACTCCCACATCTGAAAATGTGAAATATCTAAAGCACATTTTTTCAACAACCTTGGAAGACCTGCTTTTTTTCTGTCAAGCAAAAATATAATAGCAGGAGAATATTTGTATGGGTGCACAAGTGCACGGAGACAGGTTTGAACATTTGTAATAAAGTATTTCTAATAAAAATTTAATGTCCTCAAGACAGTGTTATGGCAGCTCATTACTATTAAAGGTCATTTGAAGAGTATTGATCCTAAATGTTACAGCTGAATGTAAACTTTGACTGTTACAGTTATTAATGTATATTTATGATCTATGGGGTATGTGTAAAAGGAAAATGAGAATATAAACGGTATGGTGAGCTCATTTGTTTCAGGATTGCAAAAGGCTGAGTTCACACAATTCACCTCAGTTTTAAGTGTGTCTGTCTTCTTCATGTTACATAGATTGAACCTTATTTATTTTTATTTTTTAACTGGCAAAATCTTTTAGCCCTGCCATGGAAAAGGAATGTGTACTTGCATTTCTGGTCATGACCCTTACACAGCCTGAGCTCTGTATCTCTTCCTAAATCTCTGTCAGGGAGGAATATTTTGAATTCAGCTTTAATGCAGGCACAGAAGTACCAAGGACTGAACTTTGTGTCACTCAATTACTAGCCTAAGTGGGAGCTCCAAGAAGCATGCATCTACTCTGAGTGTAATTAGAGGGTTATGCCAGTGAAAAGCAATTGCAGGATTTTTTAATGGAATTAATTGAAAATGTTAAGGTTGTATACTGAGAGCAGGCGGTACCATATTTATGTTTTTGCTCTAATGTAATGCACCTATGTTCGCACATCCGAGGCAGGACTGTATTCACAATGAATTTTAAGGCTCTTTGTATTTGAAAAAAAAAAAAAAAGAGAGAGGAAAAAAAAGACAAGAAACCCATAGTGGCAGGAGGAAGATAAACAGTGCTTGTGATATTTCAAAGTCACATTAATCTTTTTTCTTCCCTTGTTATTTTTTCTTTTTTTTTTTTTTCCCTCTTTCCTTTTAATGTATGACTTTCTCCAGGGAAATTGTCTCCTCATTGACTGCAGTGGATTAATGTGAACAGATCGGCTCCTGCATTATTTTTCTGTTTTGACAGAGTGGTGATTTTTATACGCGCATCCCTTTCTGCCAAGATTACGGTTTGTGTTCTTGGAGTTTGGAAGAGTTCCCTGCCAAGAAGTGGCAAGGAACGGGAAACCGCCTCTCTGGTGCGCGATGCTGGGCAGAAGCTCTCCGCGGGTGCAGAGGCTGTGGTTTTGGTGGTGAGGATGGGAGGCTGCGGAGGTTGGCGAGGGTGAGTGCCCGGGGCCGCGTCCACGTGTACGTGCTGGGATTGGTGTCACCGGGTGCTCTGCATGGTGGTGTGAAGGTGGTGATCTGGTGGTTTGCCTCCTGGCAAGGGTCTGGTGCTGGTGGTGAGGTGTGGGTGTGTGGTAGCACAGAGGAGCCAGATTTGGATGGGTTTGTGACTGCATTGAGAGTCCTTCAAAAGATCCTGCTGTTCTCCACGTTTGTTGATGTCAGCTTATTTATTTTAAATTGCAGTTAAATATACATTTTTCTGGTGAGCTTTGGTAAAGTTCCACTTAAAGAAAAAAGGGACAACTGAGCCAGCCCTGGCCAACTTATGTGAACGGGGCAGATTTGGCTGCTGCTTCTTTCCCTGTGGCTCCCACAGTATCTCTGGGCACGAACTTGCTGTTGCGTTTCTGATGATCATTGCATCCTGTTTTTAATGGTTTGTCTAGACAGTGCTGACATAACTATGAAAATAGTTTGGTGACCTAGTCTAGAATTAGTGCACATACAGAAATCAACCCTCGCTTCTGATGTTTGCAATCAGTTTGAATGACTATATTGTAGCACAACTTAAGAGGGAGGCAGATTTGGAGTTGCTCCAAAGAGCAAGTCGTGAGCAAAACAAATCCAAACAAACTCATGTGGTAAATATGCAATGGGTAGGGAAAATGCCTAAATACAGGTTAGCCAAGGCTTGCTTTGGAGCTGCGTGGCAGGTTTATGGGTCTGGTGAAAGGCTGGAGTTCCCCCTTGGTTGGCCCAAATTTTTTCTGGGAGGCTCCTAACCTAAACTTAAAACTTGGTGTGTGTGATGTTGTGCTCTGTTTTTGGAGAAACTTTGTCAGCACAAAAATAATGGGTTCCTTGCAGACGTCAGCTGTATTGTTGGATTAGAAGTTTGTGCATTTTGGGGATGGTGGTATGTCCTGTTGGTTAGCTCAGAAATACTGGGCATGTCAGTGCTGGTGACTCTCAGCAGCATAATTGTGCTGGACTTCTACTCTGGTCATGGATTTGAGGCCAGTTCCTACGACACTTAACTACCGCCCTAAGGAGCGTGTGACCTGCCGCCTTAAATTACTAATCCCAGGTATTTTAAGGTAACATAAATCTCCTGAGCTGTAGGGACTGTGTGGATGTCTCTACAGACCACCTCCCTCCTGTCATGGGGTTCGTTGTTTTAGTCATGTCTTGGGCATCCTGGAAGAAGGGTGCAACTTGAAATGGGGTCCTTGGTTGTAATGTAGCGCCAACAAAGCTTTGGGACAGCTTCAGTTTTGGCAAGGGTGTGTGGAAAGTGGTCCCCATGCTGGGGAGAGGGCAAGAGGGTGCAGGTGGTGGGCAGCTGCCTGCAAGACCAGGTGTGCAAGGGCTTGGATGCCTGATGATGGTACGATGACTTTCTGTGCCCTTGAGCCTTTGCAGAAACACCGTCGCGATAACCAAAGGGAACCGGTCATGACATTTCCAGGCTGGTGGGGAGCCTGGCCTGCCTGCCTGCTGCCGTTGGAGGAGGTGTTTCATGACTACCATTAGTTACGTGCTTGAAGAGGGAGGAAACAAATCTTTACTGGATTGGAAACCTTGTGAAAAGGTCACACTTCTGAAAAGCTGTGCATTTTAAGACTGCTCAGCTCTACAAAGCTGCCTTTGAACTGAAAGAGTGGGAGTTTAACACCCTTGCGACAGCTCTAGGCGTATTAAACCCACGAAGCGGGAGCTGGAACCAGCCGTGACATTAACTCTTGCTGTGCGCGTGGCCTCGGGAGGGGAGAGAAGCCCATCCCTGGTAGGTCTCCTGGGGAAGGCAGCGTCATTGTGAACGCAACCCTTCTACTGGGCACCAGAATATCTGCTAGGGAGGGAGATGGTGCAATCGGGGGAGACTCCTGTTGTTGCTCAAATTTTGTGGACATCAAAGGGCTGTGTAAGGAAGCCGTTCCTGGGGAACCGTGCTACCCCAGCGCCTGCTCCTTCCCTATCCTTCTAAATCACCAACCTCCCAGGGTACCAGCATCATCTCTGCCTGTCTTTTCTCTCCTCTGCAGTGGCAAGATGAAGGTTCCCTCACCATGGTGGACATTGATAGTAAAATTGCAGTTTATCATCCACCCTGCTATTAACATAGGTAAAATCCCTTCATTGCAGGCTATTGGTTTCAGATTGTAGGTGCTAATGGCCCCATTCAGGAGAGCACCAGGCACTTGCAAAATCCTGCTGATGGGCAGGAATCGATTGCCATCCATCAGTCCCTCAGCACCAGCCGGATGTTTTGAAGAGGCTTTACTACTGCTTAGAGGGCGGCTGGTCCTTTGTTATCTTTTGGACCTTTTTGAAGCTCATAGATAAGGAGGCCAGAGCCTGTCAGCCTGCGAAGTCAGGACTTGGTCAGATGTGCTGGGCACGGGTGCCCTTGCCCTCTCAGCTGGAAGTTGTCCTCTCTGCCTGCGCTGGGAAGCACAACGGGTGGATTAGCCCACTGCTCAGAGTGTCCTCACCTTGCACAGGGCTGGGGATATGTCAGCAGATACATCCTGCATCCCGGTCAAGGGGATGGGACCCCACCCTCAGCCACCCAAATTCCCTGGGTCGCAATTCTTTGCCTGCATTCCTATTGCAAAGTGGACGGAAGAACTGTGGGGAGAGCATTTGCTGCAGTGGATCTGGGCTGTGGTGGCATCTGGAGAGCTTGGACTTCTGTGGTTTTGCTCCAGCTGAAACTGATCACCTGCTCCTCATTGCTCCAGATAGATGCTTTGGGAATGTGACACGGGTTCTCCAGATGGATGTCTCTGTGCAGCCCCTGATCTACAACTGACGTGGAGCCAGGCAACAAGCCTGCGGATGGTTTGGGTTTTAGGAACGGTATCTGTGGACAGTGGGAGAACCTGCAAATTTTTAATTGACAGTCTGAAAAACCAAAGTGTGTCTTGTAGACTCTGGTTTGCTCAGGTACAAAGGCTGAGTGCTCTTTTGCAAATGCAGAGTCCCCTCTCCACAACGTGGCTTTTACTTCCACGGCTGGTCCAAGAGAGCTTTTGCTGGGATTCCCTGCGTGCGTAAAACATGCTCTGCAGCACGGAGAGCAACGCACTATGGTTCCTTGCAGCTGTTCCTTCTCATCTGGGACATGCCTCAAGGTCCTGAAGGAGTGGGACAGGATTGAGAGGGACACTGCAAATAGCGTATGCTGCTCCTGATGTAGCCTGGTGGCTTATGGTGTTGGTGAGAGCTCAGGGCACTGGGAAGAGCACGTGCGAGGGTGTCTGGAGTGAAGACCTGCTTAACGGCAAGAGGAAAGAAAAGCAGGAGCATGGGTGGATGGAGGCCAAACAAGTTTGACCTCCGCTGGTCTCTGCTCAACATCTGAGCCACTGGGCACCATGTCCAGAGGGACCTCCAACTCCTGCATTGTGAGCTGATGTCATTTTAATTAAATTGCGCCTACCTGGCTGGGTTCCTGCTGGCATAAGGAGTTTTGGTATATTTTGAAGAGTCAGCTGGGCTGCCTAGGCACCAATCTCACCGCTTCTCATATCCAGCACAGTTTTTCCCATGACACATGGGAATCTCATCCTTGGTGGCAGCCACAGGGCTTTTTCCTGCATCCCAGTGAGCGAGGTGGGAAGCAGATCTGGGTGGTGAAATGCTGGGCTCTGGACACCCCAAGAAACACCAGACTGTGGCTGTAATGAGCTTGTGTCCCTGTGAGGCTGGGACCGCTGTGTGAGGGCCAACCCATGGTGGGTGAAAACTTCTAACAAGTTAATAAATGAACCTGATGCCTTTCCAGGCTGTGTGGCATGAGCCGGGGAAGAATTCTTCACAGTGATGAGTCACCTGTTCGTGGCCCGTTGGCAGGCGGACTGCCGTGCTGCCTCCAATCTGCAGCCCTCCCCTGTTCAGACACCATCGGCTGGAGAAACTGCTGATGCAGCCTGCAGCGTCTGAAACGCGCCGTTGCCATCTGCCTCTCTGACGGAGCTGGATCGGCTGCTTTTTTTAACCTGAGTTTGCTGAGTCTTGGTTAATTAGCTGCCTTTGGAAATTGTAGCGTAGAAAAATGCCTGCTAAGTTTGGGATGGAGTGGGGGTGCTAGGGCACTGTACAGTCACAGGTTTGTGTGTGTGTGGTGGGTTTTTTTTTTTTAAGTCTAATTTGAGCAAAACTAGATATGCAGTAGTCTGATTTGCTTGATTTCTAAATTTGAACTCTGATGGCTTTGTCGTTTCCAAATGCAGTGATAGCAGATGCTTCTCTTGGTTGTGACCTTACCTGGTGCAACAGTTCAGAGTGTTTTCTTGGGGAAAGGAGCTGTAGGTCATGCCCCCTTGCTGGTTTGTGGGGTGGCCATGAGCTGGGGAGCCCCACAATGTGCCAGTGTGGAGCAGGTTGGCAGTGTGGTGGGAATGGGTGGGAGGTGCATGAGGATGTCCATGGTGAGTTCATGGTGTGTCCCAGGTGAGACCTGGCTGGAGACTGTCTCTGTCTTGGTTTCCTTTGCTGAGGAAGGACATGGGCACTTTGGGGGTGCTCTGACTGGAGGGGGAGGGTGGATGAGCAGCTGGGACAGAGGGCTTTACTTCAGTCTGGAGTAAGACAAGATGGATCCCAACCAAAGTGGCTCAAGGTGGTTGATCTTGAAGACTTTTTCTATCTGAATGACCCACGAGGGTTCAGGGACCCATCTCAACTCCATTTTGTGATCCCTCAGAAGGAGTTAGTGATTTAGAGGGTGGGAGGGATGTTTCTAGGTAGGGTAAGAAGTCCGCTTGCTGTGGGAAGGAAACACCATTCACCATGGTGTTTGCTCCAGGGTCGGATGAACAGTATGCTCAAGTAGCCTTGATTGCTTTGGAAGGAGATCAGCTTGTAAAGCCAGCCTGGCACTTTAAACAAGTACATTTATTCCAAAGTGATCTGGCTTTTGTGATCTTTGGGGTTGAATCACTCACTGGGATCCCTAACGATCCTTGGCCTCTATCCCCTTCCTCTAGACCTGCTGCTGCCAGTGGGCAGGAGGGCACTTGAGACAGGGAAGGTGATTGAATTAGTTTTCTTCAGGTCTCGGCCTCCTGTCTGCTCTGGACATGCTGCTGAAAATTCATCCAGTCTTATCTTAACGCAGATCTTCAGCTCCTAAACTGGAGTGACAATTAGATGATGCCTGGGCAGCAAACCTGATAAGAGGCCAAGCAGAGCTGATGTTTCACCCTTGCTGAGCTGAGACACATCCCTTCTCCAAACAGCTTTGGCATCCAGACATTTCACAGCAGCTAAAATAAGTAATTTTTGTCCATCAGGACAGGTCCCTGCCATGCTGGGGAGGGTGTCCTGGAGCTTGCTTCCCTGGGAGAGCTGGCTGTGGGGTGACTGATGCAGATCTGTGCTCCTTTTCTTGCTGCTACAGCATGCAGGCAGAGGGAAGATGCTCTGCCCCACTGAAGGCTTTAGAAGGAGAGGAACACTCGGTCTTCAGAGAACTGTCCTCCTTTGCCTTTCCTGACCACATTTCCTAAGGCTTCTCTTTGTCTCTTTTGTTAAAAAGCTCCTCCTGGATTTCCTTAAATAACTCTGTTTGGGAATGGGCTATTAGTGTTTGTCCTTCTATCTGTCTGCCTTTTGGTATTGGTCTTTGGGTTCCCTGCTGGGCCTTGCTCTTGCCATCATGACCCTGTGTTGCAAGATGATCTGTTTTGATTTCCTTGCTTGCCTGGCATCTCAGGGAACTCAGGGATGGGAGAACCTGGCCATATGCTTTCCTTAGCACTTGCCTGTTTGCTCCTGTGAACCTCCTGCAAGCAGCATGATGAAGGATAAATTGGTGGAATTGGTGCAGCTCTGTGCCCTGCCGCTCTGGGAGGGTGCCCTGCTGAAATGCATGGGGGCCATCAGGGCTTGGGGTGCTGTAGAAACCGAGCTCCTTTCTGATTTAATGCTCATTTGATGTTCAGATGTGTATTATTAATTGCAACCACCAAAGAGTTGAGGGAATGGATTGGTTTGGGGATGTCTGTGCTGGTGGGACTAATTTCTTCGCACCGACAGAGCATTGTCTCCGTGTCTGTGTCCGAGCTCGTTCTTTCCCCATCAGGTCAGTAAATACGATGGGAGAGACAGCCCATTCCCCACAATCCTTAATTGATGGATTTCACCCTGGAGTTACATTCTGTGCCATTGGACAAAGAAATGGAGCCTGTACAATTGCTAAGTGGAAAAACTCGTCTCCTGGTATTTTTGAGAACTTGCCTATAATTGTGCATCCCTGCTGCGGCGCATTGACGGAAACAAAACCTGCACCTGGCAGGAATATTATAAAGCAAGAAGTTGCAAATACCTCCAGCATCAACCTTCTGCAGTACCTTTTAAGCTTGGCCTGTCGGCTGTTGAGTGGCAGGAGGTATCAGAGGAATGCAAACATGTTTTGCTGATGCTCATGTGGCAGAGACTTATAATCCTTCCTTCTTCATTTGCATGTTTGTAGTTGTGTTCATCTTCCAAATTCTTATTTGTTTTCCTTGCACCTTCCTTTTCCACCTTCTCCGTCTTTTGTGTCTCTTCTGTCCCAGTAGCTCTGAGGACCTGGAGATTAGAGGATTACCCCAAAGGGTCTGCAGAAGTAGTCAGGCTAAGAAAACCCAGCATGTTTTCAGGAAGCTGATGTTCATACTGTGGGGTTGCATTTCCACCGGGAAGATGCATAGAGATCTGCAAACAGAAAAGCACTGAAGGTGTTGTGCACTTGTCTCTTTAGCTTCCTATGGTGTCGGATCAAGCTGGGTAGTGTGAAGAAAAGCTCTGTTGCAACATTGGAAGGTCACGGGCAGTGTAGCCAGGAGGACAGAGGATGAAGGCATGCAGCACATGTGAAGTGCAGCGAGGTGTTTGTTTCTGAAATCATCGTGCTTTAAGTAAATAGTGACTCCAAGGGCCAATATATTCTTCAGATTGGAGAAGCTCAGAAGATGACAAAGTCTCCAGTTTTAGGGGATGTCTGCATGTAAGATCTCAGGGCTACAGGGGAACCTCAGCCTTGTTTTAGCTGGTGGGCTATGGCACCTGATTTCACCCCATGATGACGAGAAGTGATCTGTGCCAGTGGGACGTGGCCTCTCCAGGCCTGTAGCAGAGCCCAAGGGCTACATGCTGTAAGGAGCCGAGTTCTCCAGGGTTGTTTGTGGAGAGCCTCTGTGAGTCAGGTTAGAGCTCATGGTGGCCGTTACTGCTGGCGGCAAAGCCCGTTGTGGGAATGAAGTGGAAGATACCAGCTCCTCCTTTCCAAGCGTGCCAGTATCAGATTGTTCCAGTTCTCCCCAGGATGCCAGGAGCTTGGCTTTCTGCTCATAATGGTTAATTCTGCTGTAAAAATTACATTCTTGGTCACTTGGGAATTGTGCTGCAGAAGCATCTCCAAAATAATAAATGGCTTTTAAACTCAGAAAGAACAAGTGTTCTAGATTACGCTTCTCTCACTTCTTTTTGTCTAAACCAAGTTCATATTGCAGAACTTAAAAATATACAGTCTAATCTCTCTGAAACCTAAAACCATTGATCCTTCCTGTGGGGCTTCATGAATGTGTTTCATTTTTGCCGTGTAGCTGTCATCTTGAAAATCTGTGATTAAAGTAAGGCTTTTTTCCCTCAAAGGCCATTTTAATCTGCTGGTGAAGCTGTGGTGAAGCGTTGAATTGATGCAAGATTCATAACAACTTTTGTATTGGAAGCAGAACTAGTGCTTGTTTGCCACCAAGTACCTACCTCGCCATCAGTGCCCTTGGTAATGTTTAGGTTACATGACTATAATGTTCTGGGGTTAGGGTAACAGAAACACTGTTTGGGGTGAAAATAAGGCTTGGTTGCAGCTTTTTTTTTTTCCCCTTCTAAAGCCTATCCAAACAAAATCATTTTTTTTGAGCTATGAGAAAATGTACCCTTCTCCTACAAAGATATAGATTGTGTGTTATAATACTCAGCTAACATCTTCTTTCCTAATGATTAGGTCCCTGTGAGGACAAGTCCTCAAACCAATTGGATGCTGGAATTAAAAAACACTGGAAGGAGAAGCTTCGCTTGTGTGTGATGCTAAATTTCCACAAAACTTGTAGAGGTGTATCGGCAAATAGGGAAGGATCACACTTGTGGGTAGAGGAGCGAGTCCACACCATTTTGTGCTGTTGGGATATTGTCAGTCATGCACAGCTCTGCTCATATGTCAGAAATTGGCCTGTTTGATCCTTCTTCTTTCCAGGGAACTAAACGAAAGTGCCTGTCTTAACTGTGAGCGAGGGAAATGTGTTTTTGCAGTTTGTCTTCCAAGCGATGCCTTTTGGTAAGGTGCTGACCTCTGGCCACCCAGCGTCTGCTGACATCACTGGAGATGTGCAGGGACATGTTTCAGGATGTTTCAGAGCCATCAGGGGCTGGCCCACGGGTGCAGGGCCAGTGGAGCTGTGCAGCATGAAGGTGGACGGCACCGTGTCCTCATAGCGTCAGCAACAAAATTGTTGCTGTGAAGTCTCCTTTATACCTCGGAGGCCTTTTGCCTTTGCAGAAAGGAGGTGGCACCAGTCTGCTTTAGGGGCTTTACTGGGAGGTGAGGTCGAGGCCAAAGTTTGTTGTGGGTTCTCTTTGAATTCTTATTGAGCATTTCATGTGTACAATAGACGTGGTCTTGAGTTTGCATGTTTGACACTTGGCGCCTGCCTATCATACCGCATGGCTGTGTAAGGCTCCTGGTTAATGATCAGTGGGAAAAGTACACAGCGCTAAACTCAGCCTTCCAGTCTCTTGGGAAGGAGATGGGGCATTTTATCCCAATAAGAGGCACACCTGTGTCTGGTGGCTGCAGGGGCTTTATTCTTGTTGGAGCCTATGCCTCTAACCTCAAGGCAGAAGTCTGTGCAACTACAAATTTAATAAAGAAGAATTTTGCTTTATTGTGCCCTTTGCTTGATCTTCAACTTGATACCCAAATTATATGGGCATACGAGGATTTACAGTACAGTACCATGGAAGTGCTAGGTACGGCAAGCAGGACACCGGTTAAATGGATGGTAGTGAACCATAAACATCACCTTGCCTTCCAGATATTTACATAGCTAGAAATCAGAGTAAATATTTGTATTAGGACAGACCCTGCCATTATACCAGCTGATGTATGGACTTGAGAAGAGGTGATGTTGCCTGCCAGTGTCATCCTGGCAATGTAAGTGGAGACGAATGTTCCTATTTACCCTCCAGGTCTTGGGGTGGATTTGTTTTTTTAAACTTGGTTGAATCAGTCAAATGTGGCGTGTTTTGTTTATTTTCTTTCAACTTTAAGATCAGAGTTATTTGCCCTCCAGATTAAAACCCAGCTTCAAAACTAAAGTGAATTTATGGAGTGTGGTTCATTTTAATTAGAACACCTAATTAGGAGAGAATTCATGAGAGTGGGTCTTGTTTTAAAATGATGAAAGATGTTAAATGAAAACAAAAGGGAAAGAAATTATGGAGAAGCATAAGATCATTTATTTTGGCTATCTTCTCTACGCATCAAAGGAGATCACTTTCTGTCCTGTGCTTTTTATTCCAAAAATAGTTAAGGTGCTGCCTGATTTCTGCAGGTTTATGTTGATCTGTCTTTGTAATTAACTGTGAAAACAAATTGCACAGTAGGGAGAGGAGATAAGTGAGTGTCAGCAGGCTGCTGAAGATAGCTCAGGTGTGTAAAATGGCTACTCCATCTCGCCGCTGTCTGCCCTGGAAAGAAAGCTGCGGATTTCTCACTTGTGTTTAATGTCTGTGTCGTCTCCTTGGCCTCTTGCTGATGGTCATTTTGCATGTGTGGCAGATTAATCTCCTGAGACTTCTGGCCATCTCCTCTCTGAGCTGTGTTAACATCTCCTTGCTTTTGATGTCAAAGCACGAGCAGCCAATGTGGGCATCATATTTTTCTAAAGGGCAGTGAAGGGAGCAAGGAGGTGGTTTTCCTGACAAGCTACTTCTGTATTGCTGTATCCGAGCAGCAAATCATGCCAGGTACTGATGCCAGGGTGAAGGACTAACCGGCAGGTCCATCAAAGGATTTGCTCTCCTGATTCCCGCTTAGGTGCGTGTCTTCCCAGAGATATCCGTGGAAGCTTAAAACCCAGCATGTCTTTGTGGACCTAAACTGCATTTTTCATAGAGAACAAGCTCTGGTGTCTTCAGGAAATGAAGTCACTGAGTTCACTGCATCACCCGTTTCTGCCATGGAAACAGTTGATGAATTAACGCAAGTTTTGCACAGGTTTAACAGCCATCCTCCTCTTCAGAGAGAAGGGTGGGAGGAACATTTTCTATTAAACTCAAAATTGTTGTCTTAAGTTATTAATGCCTTGCATCCTGATGTATTTATCTCTGGTTGCAGTGAGGAGTGGAGAGCTTTGAAATCTAGCTAGCTCAAAGGATGCTTTCTGCACTGGTGAACCAAGCAGCAGCATTCCTTTAGTAGGACACTGGATGGATTTAAAGGCTACTTTACATACAGTGTGCGAGCAGCACAGGGGAGCCTTGCTGCTGGGTTCTGAGAGTGTGAAGATCAGTGTGTCCTTCAGGAGATGCTGTCTGTGATATGGGTTCTATGTAAATGGAGTGCGCGGCTTCTTGTCCTTCATCCAGATGAGGTCAGGACACCAGTGGCAGTCACCAAGCTGTCTTGGCTGCTTGGGACTGAGACAAAATGAAGAGGCACTAGGATGGTGGCAGTGGACACTCCGCACCAACGTGTGCTCCTCATCTGTCTTTCCCAGGTGTTATAGCAGGAAGAAATATGTTTTGTTCAAATAAATGCAGACTTAGGGACCTGGTTTTACCAGAAGCAGGGTTAGATTTGGATGTTAGTGACTCTTAAGTAGTTTTTGCACTTGCTTTGTCTCTCTGCCAGCTTTGCAGTACATCTCCCTCAGTAACCCTGGGCATGTAGAAGCATGTTGGAGGGTACAGCGGGAGTCCCAGTGCGAAGCAGTCGCCTGCCTGCTGTCCGTGGGACGTGTGGTTGTGAGCTGCAGTGAAGGCATGCTAGTTTAGGCACATGCTGTGAGCACTGGCCCCTTTGGGACCTTTTCAGACCGTGTTGTACGGTTGGCCACGCTTTCTGAAGCTGTTTCCATCTCCAGTTCCTGGGGCTCGCTCTTGGCCAAGAAAACATCAAGTTGCTGAAATTATAAGCCATGATCGTACTATTTATGTTGGAGGAATGGCGCAGTTTACATAGACAGGCTCTTTGCAAAAATCAGCTTACGCTATTAGCAGTTGAAGTGAACAGCTGTAGCGAGTTAGATGTTGAAACAGAGTCCAGCTTGAGAGGGATGTGCTTCTCCGTCACGACCATGGGCTCTCAGCGAGCATTGGATGTCTCCGACTGGGTTTAGCTGGGGTTCAAAGCAGGAGCAGTTTGGGATGGGCGGGCGAGCACTGTGTTCCCCATGAGGAGCCAGGATCCTTGGACCTCCTGGGGTGTTTACTCCCATCCTGGCTCCAGGCCCCGTGGTGAGTAACAGGCAGGGCCCCACTGCCTCCATGCAGCTCGTGTTGAGCAATGCCATGGTGCTGGCTTGATGTTTCTGGCCTTGCTGGAGACTTGATCTTCTTGCCGTGGGTTTCTGAGCTCAGCTTTTCCCCTGTCCTCCACTGCATGTGAGCCCTGGGTTGAACTCATTGCCATCCCAGCCGTGCCTCTGACTGCAAACCCCCTGAACTGGGAACAAAGATGAGTTTCAGCTTGAAAATCCATGGGAGCAAGTGGGGACTTGGAGGCCAGTTTGGATGTGGTGGGGGACACTGGGCTTCCTTCTGGTCTCAGCTCTGGTCTGAACAGGGTTTGAAACATTGGTCTTGTCTGCCAGCAGCATTTGGAGGGTGTTTGGGGCATCTGGCAACGCATAGGAAGGTGACGGATTTCTTGGACCACAGGAGAGCTAGAAAATAAGACAACTGTTGGGCAGATGCGTCGTCTTTGAAGTGGCTTGAAGGGTCTGTTGGCCTTCAAAGAGGGAAACTTAAAATGCAACTGCCTCCTGTCTCTGGATGTGAATGGTCCTAAAACCTCTGCGAGTTTTTGCAGGGTGAGCTCAGGCTCCAGCACCCAGACTGTAAGTGGGTGCTGGCACTGCTGGAGGAGCCAGCTGTCTCCCACCACCAGCACCTTCCATGGCCCAAGGGCTGGAGGAGGCTCTTGTTCTCCTTTCCCTTCCATCCTCGGAGATACTTTGGACAGGACTGACCCTCCATGCCCTGTTTTTGTGCTGGCACCTTAGTCCAGCATTGGTGGATGTGTTGAATAGGGGACTAGTTTCTTGTACCTCTTGGTATGTTTTCTCCACAGAAGCTGTTTCTTTGGGCACTGTACCTGTGTTTGTAGGAAACAGGCTGGCTGAGGTCTGTAAATCGGCATTTTTAAGGCAGCAAGGGAAGGAGGATGTTGCAAAAATGATTAATGGCAGTGGGTGTGCAACTTTAAACTTCTTTTTGTTGTTATTTGATCTTTCTCCTGCAAACTCAGCAGCTGACTTCTGCAGAAGATAAACACATGGGAGGAGAATGGAGGGGGGCTCTTTGGTCTTCAAAAGCAATTATATGTTGGATATCTGACTTGAGGCATCTTGAAGAGGCCCAGATTTCAGCAGGAGGGTGTACAGCCTTTTCTTTAAAGCAAACCCCATTTAAGGGCTGTCAGATGGACAGCAGCAGTTGCAAATCACTTGGGCAAAGTATGATTTCTTATGGTGGAAGGTGCATGGAGCTGTGCTGGTCAAAGGTAGCTCATATCAGGGCTACATTCTGTCATATAATCAATCTGTATTTAGGTTGTATTTTGCATTCACTGCTATTGCTTTAAAGTAACTTGAAATACAGCTGGACGTTGGTAGAAGCAGATGGGTGTGATTGGAGCTTTTGAGTCCAGGCAACTGTGAGGAGGTGTTCTTGGTGCCATGAGGTCTCTGAGAAGGTGGAAATGCTGAGGTTAGTCAATGGGTCATGTTCTTCTGGCATGCAGGAAAGCAGATGGGTCTGGTCACCAGCATTTTTGTAGCGCTGAACTGGCAATGGTCAGGTCCCAGAGGGCAGGACTGCTGCCGGTGAGCTGGTGCTTGAGGTGTTCATGGAGGTGGCCCTGGATGAAATTTGGCATTCCTTTGAAACACGAGGTGGCTGCCACATGCTGAGGTAGCTGGCAGGAGGTGAGGGCAGAGCACAGGCCAGAAGATCTCTGTGCTTGACTGCACCCAGTTTCTGATAGCAGGATCTGGCCAGAGGTGCCGTCTGTCCATGTAGGCTTGTATGGGCTGTTTGTCCCTTCTCAAAGGTGTCCCACCATGTCCTGCACTGCCCCACTTTGCGGTGGTCCCCCACTGTTTAGCTTGATTTGAAAAGGGATCTAAAAGGACTCAGTAAAGCAGTGACCAAGTCCATCAGCTGCATCTCTGTGTGAAGAACAGGCTGAAAGTCATCTCAAGGGACATGGAAGTAGTTCTTGTTTGACTGCTTCCATGTGCAAAGAAGGTGAACAAGGGCCAGGCTGCTGCATCCCCTGAAACCCTCTGCCCTCCAGTGTCCATGCAACAAAAAAAAGTCTTGAGTTCAGTCAAAGCTGAGGAACTAGGCAAAGTTTAGGAAAAGGTTCACTGTAGACTCTTGTTCCTGGTCCAAGGAGCATGGTATCTGCTTCTGAAAACAGCCAGGGGCGAATTGTCTGGGATCCAAGTCAGAGACAGAACAGCAGGGCCTCTCACCGGTGCCAGTGAACTTTTGATATGCTTACTGGCCGAATCCCACATTTGGAAGGTAAATCCTTGGGGGAAGTTACATATATTACCCAAGCAAATGCAGTTTGAGAGGGATTGGTCTTGCCTGCTGTCTGCCATTTAAAAGTTTTGTGTCTTTTTCGGTATAGTCCTCCAAGATCTGTTAGTCACTGGAGAGACCGGTGCTGCCTGGAGGAGATACTGACCTTATCCTTTGGGGTATGTAGGTGATTTTCTTGCAGTTGATGGTAGAGGAGCCTTGTCTGCTGGCTTAGTGGGTAGGAGATGAATCCCGTCATTAGCCACGCGAGTGGGAAACCGACTGCTCTGTTTTGCAGTGGATGTAGCTAAATTGGCACAACATTCTCATAGACATGAGTCCTTCCTGCTGGCTTGGCACCCTGAGGCTGGAGGAGATGGCCCTGCCACATAAGGACTGTGCAGGCGGGTTGGATCTATGGCCCCAGTTTGAGTGTTGGTCGTATACTCTGTAACACACGTGAGCATTAGCGTGAACAAACCTCGAGAGCATACAATTTTACAAGGGTAAGAAGATGTGCTGGAAAATCTGGAGGAAGGAATAGGTGACTTATTCATCAGGAACATTTTTCTTGTCTTCACATCTGTCACTTTGCTGTTTTCCCCCCAAATTTGCACTTTGTCATTAAAACCAGGAAAGAAAAATCCCAATATGCATATGACATTTTACAAAAGTGCTCTCTGTGCTCTTAAAATCCAACAGTTTCGCTGCATGCCATTCATCTGTAATCAATTAGAAGGTTTTCTGATCAACAGAAGCTGGAAGTTCTGTTCCCTGGAGCTTAGCACTCTGCATGAGGAGGTGGGATTGCCTGGCACTTAGTCTCCTTTCCCCTGAAGAAGGAAATTGGAGCAACAATGAATGAAACTCGGTGAGGCAGAACAAGATCAAAAAGCTCCAAATTTGCTTGTTAGCCCTATTCCAGCCCCAATTTTGGCATTATTAATCTATATGCAGCTTCCAGCTCAGGAAGTCCTGAAGCTGCTGCTTGCCAGAAGCAGGGGAGAAGCTCTCACTGTCTTCCTAGGAGTTGCCAGCCTGTATCAGAGACCAGACAGAGGTGAAAACTGTGGTCCGGTGCAGACTGGCTTGTCGGTTTGGGGTCCTCTTAGATGTGCTGCCAGTGATAGGATTGAGACCTCAGGTATGTAAGTGAACGTAGCCTAATTTCCCTCCCAGACCCATCACCTCTCTCTCTTAAAACCAGCCCAGTGTTTTGCAGAAGCCTGATTATAAACCTAGAGGAGCAAAATTTTGGGGGAACAAAACTGCTTTCATGCTGCCCGAAACTTGCTCTGGCTCCTGTGCAGCATGGGGACTTCCACAAAGGCCTTCATTCCTGGTCACCCCATGGGCTTTGGAGAAGGCAGTGACTTGGTGAAAGGGAGGAAGGAAAAGAAAACTTAAGCTAGATAGTAGGAGGAAAAGAAATCTCTCCAAGTGGGGATAAATGACATGAGTATTTGGCTTCTTAAAAAGAGGGACTGAAACCTGCTGTGATGTCAGAAACCAGAACTGGGACATGGTCATGCAAGGAGGGATTGGTTCTGGATGTTCTCAGCCACCAAAACAGGTCTCTTTCCTCCATGCTCCTAGGAGAGCTGGCTCCGTAGAAAACCTGTCCAAGGCTGGCTTCAGCTTCACTTCAATCGAGAGCAGCAGCAGAAGCATCATCCCATCCAGTGGCTTGGGCACTGGGATGTTTCTCTCCTTGGAGGGGGCAGGGGCATAAAAATTACAAATAAAAGGCAGAAGGACTTTCAAGAGGCTAATAGAGTGCAAGATGGAGTATTAAGCCCGTCTCCAACTATAATTAAACCTGCAGTTGGAGGGTCTGTCACATTGCTTCAGACCCTTGGAAAAAAAATACTTGGTTGCTAGCTTCATTAGTAATTAAATGTCCAATTACTGTATGTAATGTTTCTGCTTTGCTGAACTCCACAACTGCATTCACAAACAGCCCTAAGGAAGGCCTCTAATCTGTGCCATTGTTCTTCAAGTGGTTTGCACATGCAGAAAAAGAAAAGAAAAATCAGGCAGACATTTATAATATGGAAAGGAAAGGGGGAAGGGGTGGGAAGAGGAGGAAATCAAATCAGCATCTTCCACCTCCCTCCCCCCCAAGGTAGGATCTTTGCCAAGCCCACAGAGAAGCCCTCAGGCCCCTTGAGCATGCAAATGTAATTTTCTATCCAGACAACACACTATTTTTTTTTTTTAATATAAAATTGAAGTCCACCCCCCAGAAAACCTCCTCAAATCCCTGAATGCACAACAGAAGCAAGAATAAAATTACAATGAAAGGAGGAGAGACGGGAGGGGGAAAAAAAGCAGCAGCAGCCCACAAACAGAAGGAGAGATGGAGAGAGAATCGAGATAAATATGCAGTGTCCAGAGTTTAAATAGACATAAAAGATAATGGAGGGGGGGAGGAGGGAGGGGAGATTGTAATCAAACAAAATGATTTTGGTCCTCTTCAATCATCCTTGGTTTGCAGGCTGTCATTTTATACAAATTAGAGCCGGGGCAATTTTATGAATATTCACTGGGATTGAAATCACGTTCATTAAAGGGAAGGCACCCTTCTCGGGGCCCACTGTGCTGCTCGTCTTTTGTTCGCCTAGAACAACGGGAAAGCCGCTCGCGCGGTGGATGAGCACCGGATCCGCGTCCCCCTTCCCTCCTCTCCCCTGGGGGGGCTGAGGTCCTGGCGGGTGCTGGAGGCTGCTGGGTGCTCTGGGCGATGGGCTCCCCCCAAGGGCAGCGTGGCCCTTGGCTTTGGGGTGAGAAATGAGGGACTGGGTGGAAATGCCTTTCTGGGGGATAAGAGTCATAGCCTGGGAAATGGCTCTTTGCTTCATCTGGGTCGGGGCGGGGGACCACAAGTGCTCTAGCCTTTAATTTCCAGGCAAGCCCTTATGGAACCAGTAATAGCTCAAAACCATTCAGGATGAAATAATTGGCACATTTTTATGTTGTTATTATTATTTTTATTTTTTTTCGAGCCTGGCTGCTGAATTGAAGTCTTCTTCCTGCTCGAGAGTCCAACGCAGGTCTGTGTTGCACATGTCTGGCACCACGCTGGGGACGGTTCCTCTCATACATAACCAATCAAAGATGTATTCAGGGCCGTTGTGAGGAAACCGGGGATGATTATAAGTCGAGAGATCCAAGCCTTTTGCTGACTGCTCACCCTCGCATATTATGAAATTTCTCTTAGAAGGGCAGACAAAGCCTTTTGAGCCCGTGTGTGGTGATGGCCTCGCTTGGATGTCTGGCTTTAACTGCTTCACAATATCGGCCTCTCATTTCCAAAAAAAGGCAAACGTATCCTATTGTAGCATGTCAAGTGCCCAAACTCGGCCATTCAGCAGCCTGGCGATGGCTGTAACCCATCCTTGGGTTGTCAGGGTAATGCGAGGAGATTGCTCTGCCACTTGGTAGCCGCCGGCAGGAGGAAGGCAAAGCTGACGTAGGGAAGAAACATTCATTTAAATATTTGATTGCGTCTTAGCCTGGCGGTGGAATGGCTTGTCCCTTCTACAGGACAGCTGGACTGTAAGCGAAATCAGGGTGACTGGGTGTCGTGTTTGGTTATCGTTGGTGAAGCCATCTGTAATAAATGGTGGTGCTGTGCTGGGGTTGCCCAGGGAAGGAGAAGCAATGGCCGGGGGGGCTTGGGACTATTTTTCTGCTGCTGGTGGGAGCAAGTTCTCCACAGCCCGGGTGCTGGTGATGCTCTGCATCCGTGTCCAAACCCAGGTGAGAGCAAGAAATCACCTGGTGGGGACTAAAAGCATTTTTTTTGTTTTTAGAGCTCCCATTTTATTGTTTTCTCTTTAGATCTAAAAAAGATGAATTAAGATCCCAGGAAGCCAGTCATGCCAATAATGAGCTTTTATGGTTACACAGGTAGTCAGAGTCTAGCTTGAATCTTACAGTAAAAACAGCTAACTTAACCTAACCAAACGGAATGTTTTCTATGTGTGGTGGTGGTGTTTTTGTCTCATGAATGTGGGAACAGCACTGAGGCAGAATGCAGAAAAACGGTTGCACGTGTAGTGGCAGAAGTTTCCTTCTGGAATTGGAGTGACTGTAGCATCTGCCTGCGCTGTGGAGGGTCCTGCCTTCTCCAGATGATAAACCAAGCCCCAAGGCCTGACAGATATTCCCAACATTTTCCCAGAGCTCAGCTGAGGCTGCAGGGGTTTGGTCTGGTAGCATTGGCTCTATAAGACCAGCCCTAGTAGACAAGGTTTTGGGTTCCGCTCCCAGCAGTGGTTGTATGTTGGACCGGGACATCATCTCAGGTCCTTCTGCCTCCTGTTGGGCCAAGTAAGACTTGGTTTTCCCCTGTTCTGCCCAAACCTTCCTATTGAAGATAATGCCCAGCCAGTGCAGTGGCTCTTCCCCAGCCTGGTGCTGCTAATGGAAGCACTGGTCAGGTCATCTCCACCATGAGGAGAAGCCATGTGCACGCTCCTCATCGGAGATGCAACGCTCTCTCTGGCTGCCTTAATTCAACACAGCCTTGTATGCAAATAATTCTTCAAAGCTCTGATGTGGGAGGCAGCATGTGCTCCTTGGGGGTTGTAGGGCCATGTGGTTCCTGGCTTAGCACCCTTGTTGAGGGGCCCCATCAGTTGGGTGTTTGGTGGCATCCTCAGCTTCCTGCAGGCCTGGTGTAGAGCAGTAGAGCTGTTTGTTTTGTTTTGTCTTTCCAGGGTTTTCCTGTTCTGGCGATGTTTTGTCTTTGAAATGCAGCCCAAATCCCCGTGGAGAGCCCTGCTGTGAGGCACTGGGGGTGGTGATCAGGGAGCTGGTTGGGATCAGAGGCTCCCTGTGGCGTCGAGGGCAAAGAGGAGGAGCCGGCTGATGTCTTTAAGGCATGGGGTGAAATGGTTCCCTGTCTGGTGTCCTCACTTCTTGGATTGGTGTACGTGTGCTGTCCAGACCCTGCAGACCCCAAAGCCCAGGAGAACTGGAGACAACACTTTCCGGTGTGGTGGGGATCTCCAGGGACCCATGGTGGCTATGAAGCTGAGGTTCTTGTGAGGGGGAAGGATGTAAAGGCCAACCCCATAGGCAGCCAGGCAGCAGCAGCATCTCCTCTCTTAGATCTTGTTCTCTTTGGTGTGTGTGTTTCCTGGCTCCGCTTGGGCTTTTCAACCAAAAATAACTTTGCCAGCCTGGCTGGGCTGGTTTTCTTCTCATTTGAATCCAGGGACATTAAACCTGAAGTGTCTTAGAGCTTCTAGAGGCTATGATAAACCTTTCTGACTGTCAGGATGTATCAGTGAGGAAGCTTCAGCCTGAACCTGAAGGATCTCAGTTGCTCTCAGATCATCTAAACTGGAGATGTACAAGGATTTCTTGAGTTGGGGTACAGGAGAAGGGGCTGTGCATTAGGTCTGTGCTGGTAAACAGTTTTCTGCTCTCCGTGTAAGAAAACAGAAATGGTCTTTTTTTACTCTGAGCTCAGTACTTGTTTGTCATCATTCTGGCTTTTGAGCAAAGCTAAGAAGAAAAGTTCTCAAATGGTTCAATGTTTTGTCATGATACCAGGAATGAGGAGTCTTTCCAACAGTAAAGATAATCACTTATCTCATTAAGTTAATGACTTTAAAAAACTCCTGCTGGCCATTTTCTGTGGGGACAGTTTTCCAAGGCAGCTCCTTGGGTTTTGAATGGTTTTATCCCTCGGCGCTTTGAGTGGAAAGTTTAAAGATGCGTCATCTTGCTCGAACAGGGCCATAAACTGTAAAGAAAATCTGAAGAGCCTTAGAAAAGGGCTTGTACAAAATGCAGATGTAGGGGATTAGAAAACAAAACTGTGATACATCCAGCGATAAGTAAGGTTGAACTCAGCAATTCCTGAGCAGTTGCACCAGGGAGGAGCAGGGAATCATTTTGTGGGGTGTTTTTTTGGTTGGTTTTTTTTTTAGCTCCCAGCGGCACAAGTAGAGGCAGGGAAGTATCCAGTGTTGGCTTGTGCATTGGGTGCAGCACGTTGTCATGGTGGTCAGCAGCGTTATCCTGGAAGGTTTGGGGACAACAGGGAGGGGAATTACACAGCGATGTGCTGTTGGGGGCTGTAATCTCATCAGCAGTTAACCAGACAGGGCAGAGCGATAAAAACGTTCCACTGGTTTTTATCAAGTGTTGTATACTCCTAAGTGGCTGGCATTTCCATGGGTGAAATATGGCTGCTGGAAGCTATCTATTGCTTCTGCTTGGGAGATACAAAGGGAGAGGAGGGACTTCCAAGCAATAATTATGCTTTCAGGTAAGGAAACCCCAACACGCAGCTAGCAGGGGACATACCCAAGCTGTTGGTCTTGGAGGTCAGAGAGCCCCAAACCAAAACTCAGAAGTATGGCTTTGTCTGGTGGCTAGGGGAAAATCAGCTCCTACCTGGACACAGGACCTTCTGGAGCAGGGGAGGCAGGAGGGGAAGCCCTGGACCATGGCTCTCGTCTATTAGTGCTCTGATTTATTCTCTCACATCTCTCTTGGCCTAATCAAGGCTCAAAGTTTTGCAGTTCCCCGGGGCTCAAGTTGCTCTCTGGGAGCACCACACCTGGAGTTTGTTCCTGGAGGGCCTGCATTGCTTTTGCGATGCTGATTGTCACCTGTCTGAGCAGCTTTCCAAGGTTTTTGTTTTGCTCAGAAAGTAAGCGCGCAAAAGCTCCTGTTGAATATTCAGCCCCAGCCTCTATCTCAGGGTTTCCTGCATAGCCCTTTCACAGTGCGATGACTCGTGCCTTCTCCTTTGCCTTACTCATCTTACTGGAGAAGCAAAGCTGTCAGTCCCCTGTGTGCTGGGGTAAGATCTGTTGATGTATCCTGAGGCTACAGTTACTTTCTGTTTCCGAGTAGTTCCCAGGGCACAGATTACAAATGCTATGATAAAAGCATTGAGTCGGATATCTTTATTTATTATCTCCTGTGATCAGGTCTTTCATCATTTGCTTCTCGCTAACCAGGGAGCTCTGAGTTGGGTGGATTTCAGAATTTCCATCGACCCTAAAAGCTGCATAAATGTAGTCCAATGCATCATTTACCATTGGCCCAGCATCATTAGGCTTAAAGCTCTCCAGCTGCCTTTGACCTGGGGAGTAGCTATATGGGCTCACCATCTTGCCGGGGCTTGTTGGTGGACCAGACCAGCTTCCAGATCTGCTTTTTGCTTGTGATGAGTCTGTGGATACACTGACCTCAGGCAACATCAAAGTCACAGCACTCTGGTCCACTTGATGCTTTTCCCCTCCTAGCACGTCCCACCACTCATTGACGCTGTAACATGTGATGAGAACGTGTCTTGAGTGTACAAAAGAGACAGTGTGAACAAGCCCTAGGGGCAACGCAGCTCTGTGAAATAGATTCTTTGTAGGTGTAAAGCTGAGGAAAGGGCGCTCTCTTAAGAAGCTGCTGTATCTTCTCTATCAAGGAAAGTATCTTCCAGGAGTTCTGAGGGAGTGGAGACCAGTCTCTTGAGTGATACACGGGACATCCTCTTGTTTGGGTGCAAAGACCTCTGTGTGCACCATCTTGGTGTCCCACCAAGATGGGAAGCCATGGCTGTGAGTCTCCTTTCCATTTCCAGATTCTTGTAGGAAGGCATGGGGAATACTACAGGAACGTTCTGCTGGATCTCTTTTGCCATTTCTTTCTCTGGTTGCCTTTCTGAAGACTATCTGAAGACATTAATATTTTGTGATGGACTGCGAAGGACATGAGATTGAAAGCTGTAAAATGCAGATCAACCACTCCATAAACCTCAGAGATGCTGTGCAGAAGCATAGCTACTTGAGTTTAGCCAGTTCTGTATATCAAGTGATCCCTGCAGATTTATTAGATGTTTCAAAATGGATTTGAAATAACTGGATTTAGTGTTTCTGGCGATTCCTTGAACCGTCTTGTTTTTCAGCCAACTTGCATAAATGTGCCAGTCATGGGCTGCGGTGTATCAGCCAACTTAGCAAATGGTTTTATTTATAGCTGAAAGAGTGAAGCCAAGGAGTATAAATCCTGAAAAAAGTATAAACTGTATCGTGGAAATAATAAACTTCAAATTCATGGAATTTCTAATGTTCCACTGATGGCTAAAAAATCTGTTTAATGGCCGCCGAGTGATATTTGGCTGCAAAACATAAACCCCAAAGTTGTCTTAACTCAACAGTGATATTTTTTAGTGTTTCTTTATACGCTGGCGCTGAGTCTGTGCTGAATGATGGAAACTTGACCTTCTCTGCTGCATTTCTGCAGTGACCAGATAAGATTTCAGATCGCAGCTTAGCTTTTTCTGTTGATGATCTATGGCTGTAGCCCGAGTCTCACTGTCAGATGTTGGGCTGTTGATCTGGAGGATCAGTTGTGTGCCCTGCTGACTTTGGGGGTGTGAAAGACGTTCAGTGCTGAAATCAAGTGCAGGCGAAGGAGCTGATGATCGGAGTGGATCCTGTGCTTCCATGGCACAGCTGGCCAGCTGAAGGAGGTCCAGCTATGTCTTCAGAGATGCCAGTACATGTTGGACTCTGAGAGGTAAGAAGATCTGGACTGCTGAAGAGGCATCCTTCTTTTCCATCTACTCTCCATTGAAATTGCTAATGGTAGAGTATTTTTAAGCTGGTGACTGTTGTATTCTTTTCCAAGGTGATTCATTAAAGTTTAAGGACCTGATTGCACATCCTTTCCGCCTAAGTCAGTGTCAGGGCAAATGTGTTGCAGGGACCTCCTTGCTATATGGATTATTTATGTGGGAATGTGTAGGACCTCTGTGTGCGTTTGACAGCTGCCAGCTGGCAAATTTGCACATAGGTGTGTTGCCCTGGGTGGTGTTGGTCAGCGATTGCTCGCAACAGCCCGGGCTTGGGGTCCTCTTCCTTGGCTGGGGGTATGGAGGGAATGGTGACAGCAGAAACCATTGAAGCTTCATGGTCCTTGAAACAGGGGGTTACAGTCTGCTAATGTTTTAAGCATGTGGGTGCTGCTTTGTGACTGCAGTGATGTTGGGGTGCTTGTGTGGCCATCTCTGCCAACCTGGCTGACCAGCGCAAACGTACTCCATGGCAGCCATGGTGTGTCCATGCCCGCTGTATCTGCAGGGGGTGGTTGAGTCGCCTGTCCGATGGTGGGGTCCCTCACGGTTGGGTGCCCCTTGCCCCGGACAAAAGCTCTCCCAATGCACCAAATCATTCCTCTTGGTCACTCATTTGTTCTTGTGCTTTCTCAGCCTGGACCAGCTGGGCATTTTGTGCATACAGCTATTACTTCCCATTTGAGAGAGAATTTCTAAAAAAAAAATAGTTCTGTTTTATTTATTTGATTTTATTTAATTTATTTTAGGGCCGAGTTCAGCAAAGCAAGTTTGCAGTTTCTCTGGGTTCTGGTGATTGACATTGTGTTTGAACACGGCATTCAAAGCTAATACTTCTTGCAGATGCTGAGATAAGTATCTGTAAATCTTTGCATTTACCATTATCCCCAATTTTCTTGTGCAGTGCCTGCTGTCACTGTATAAGGATATTTATCCTGCACGTAATCTTATTGGAAAATAAGGCTTTGAAACAGAAAGGAAAATACACATTTCAGGTGGTGTTAGAAATGTCAGTTGTGGAAGCTTAAACAGTCCTGATTGCCTCCAGGCTTTGGGGCATTTGGGTTTTCAGCCCCCTATTGTTAGATCTAAAGCTGGTTATTGGAGTCCAAACAGGTTAGAAAGACATCTTGTTCTTCAGATCCTCAGAATTCCACCTCTCCCCCACCGCGGGGGATGCCCTTCTTACATCCCAGACAGTCAAATTTTAACCCTTGGCTTAGATGGTGCAGAGCCGAACAAAGAACTGCTGCTTTCAGATGGAGCAGAATCAAACGCCATTATTTCATACTAATACTCTGCTCTTCTCTTCCAAGGATTTCCTAAGGACTTTACAAATACGAAGGCCTGGGCAGTCACCCCTGTGACTGAAAGCCAGAGAAGTGGCAGCGTGTGGGCATCTGAAGGTTGAACATGAGGTGTAACCTCTGTGCTGGGGTGGTTTCGAGCCTAGAGGTCCCTGTGCTGTTCACACCTATAAGAGTCCAAGGTGTGGCAGGACGACAGGGGCATTTGAGGCCAGGAGACCCTCCTGATTTGCGTTGCTTTGTGCCCATTTCTTAGCCTTGTTCCAGCCCCTTTGCCCTTTACAGTCCTCGTTGGGTTAGGCTGGTGGCTGTGGGATCAAGGATGCTTGCTGCACAGTCCGTGTTTGGTTTTACGTTGGGCTGGTGGCTGTGAGGTCAGAGATGCTCTTTGCACAGTCATGATGAACTTCTTCATGCCATCCCTCAAGCAGGGAAGAGGGAAAGATTTCACAGTTCTCTTAGATACTTCTATGAGGGTGGTGGAAATGCAGCTGGTGTTTCCTGGACTGATTATACCCAACCCTCTGCCACCATCACAGCATCAGGTGGGTGACAGGGTGGGATTGAGGTGTCTTTGTATGGAGGCAGATGCTTGCAGCCCCATGTCCCGGTGGTGGGAAGAGAGATGGGGCAACAGGTGGTCTTCCCTCTATCTGTCCCTGTCACTGAGCAGGTTAGATCCCATCTCAAAGGTGGGAGCTCCTCTTACCAGTGAGACCATGAGTCCTTGCTCTTGCATCCATCTGCTCCTGCCTTAGTGCTTCTCTAGGACACAAGCAGGAGCTCATTTAGGTTGTGGGTTTTTCTTCTCCCGCCTCCTCTTCAATTGCTTCTTAAAATTGGCACCTCCAGGGATACTGTGGACTCTCGGCTCAGCATGTGACACTCTCTGGCCAGCCCGGGGCTGGCTGTCGCTGGCAGTGAGCAGCAGTGGGCCAGTGATGCTGAGGACCTGCTGTTCCTGTGGATGTGGGTGCCACCGCAGAGGGGACACGTGGCACTGCCCTTATTGCCCATGCATTGCCCCTCTGAAAAAGCTGCCTCTGGCCGGCGTCCCAAGCGGGTGGATGGATCAGATGCCGTTTTCTCCTTCAAACGGTGACAATAAGTCTCCTTCCTTTGCGGGGACAATTAGTTTCTTTCCTTTGTGAGAAGTTTGGTTGGAATGTGCTGACCTCTCGTCATGGAAGGAGAGCCCTGTCCCTTGTGTCCCTGGGAGAAGCCACAGCATGGACCGTTTATGGCTTTTTCTTTTAACACAGCGACGGCTGCTTTGTTTTCTACATTTAGTTTGCATCTAAGACCAGGACACGGCTCACGCTGTGTCCCTGATCCAGTGTTTAAAGCTTTGCTGTGATTTAAGTTTGGCCTGGGCCCTGCAGGGTTTAGCTTAATTTTTAAAGCTCTCAATGTGAATAATTCCTCACTGAATGCAGATCGCAAGAGGGGATATTGATTTAAAGCTTTAAAGCTGGTGGTTATGGATTAAAAAAAAAAAAAAGAGGAAAGAAGGAGATTTACTGTAGTCAAAGCTGGTTGCCTAAATGTTAGTCCCTTACAGACAGGCTTATGCCGAGCTAGGTGTGGGAGCGATGGGGGAGCCTGGTGAATTTTAGCTTTAAATTGCTGGCTGCTGAGAATCAGCCCAGGGATACACTCAATTGCAATTCCCCATGTCAGGGGAAGCATTTGTTTTAACTCCTTGTCCTGGAGTTTGTGTGGGTATGAACATTGTGGGGCTTCAGCAGCTGACCTGAACCCTTGCCCAGGCAGGGGGGGCTGAGGGGGGGATGTGCTGGGTTGGGGCGATGCTGCCATATGTCTGCACGTAGGGGCATAGCTGGGGCAGCAGGCGAGGAACAGCCAGCAGAACAGGGGTGTAGGGGTTCGAAAAGAAAACAGAAGGAAAGGGAGCTTTGGTAGAGGAAGATGCTACAGAAGACAGAGAGAGTTAAAGGCAGGGAGTATGTCCAGTTAGCAGACAGAGCTCTGAGGTCACTAATGCTGTTTATTTGGATTTCAAAGAGGATCCTATTAGCCACTGTTGCGGAGAACTATTAATCAGTGGGATGGGAGGCAGGAGCTCAGGCTGGCCGGAGAAATCAGTTTCCAATGTCCTTGATGTCCTGCCGGGCTGGCGCTGCAGAGCGTCCTGCACAATGACGGGTTTGTCTCGGACGAGACGCTTCCAGCCAGAGGCTCTGGGTGGGGTGGGGAACGCTGAACCCCTCTGCCTGTGGTCAGCAGAGGGGTACAAGGCTGTCGTGTCCATGCAGACCCCTTTGCAAAAATCCCATCTTGCTGCTCCTTGTCCCGGGAGGTGTTGCTGAGCTGCTCTTTTTATACAAGTGCCCTGTTAAAAGTTTTTTGCTCTTACTGTCCCACGAGCACTAAATGGGTTTTGGAAGAGGGTTTGGGGAAAAAAGCAGCATTTCCAGGTGCGACTGTTTGTCATTTCTTGGAAATATGATCTCTGGCCTGCCTTTTTGTTCTGGTCAGGAGATTTCACATATGCCCAGGAGCCATTTCTAAAGGAGATTTAAACACAAGACCTGAAATCACACTGCTTGTTTGTGATTTAGACTTGTACAGCAGCCTTATTCTCCAAGCCCGGTGCTAGAACCTCTTCCAAAACTTCAGAAAGAATCCTCTGACTGGTTGGAAGAGTCATTTGCTGTAGAAAGACACCATAAATAATGCAGAAACAGACTTGGAAGTTGTCAGAGACAGGGTCAGAGAAGGGTTGCTTAGATAAAATTAAGATGTGTACATGATAGTTGAATCTGGAACAAAATTGGTTTGGCAAGTTTTCCCCAAGAAAAGCGGCTGAAACCTCCTTGCTTGCAATACCAAGTTTTTGCCAAAAACTGTTTATCTGGGATTTGATCTAACACTTCCTTTTTATTTCAATCCTGCAAATGCCATTAGGAAGAAGATATTTACCAACAATTCTTGCATCCAAGCTCCAGGAATCCCCAGTCATTTATTTTTCTATGTTTAGATTTAACCCCCTAGTCCGACCCATTCAGACTTTGTAGGGAGTGATAAGCAGAGCTTTACAAAAAAGGGCAATAAAAATGGTCTTGTGAAAAACAATGGCCATCGCTCCAAGGAGCTTGATTAAGATCAGGAAGATCAAGTCTCTGACTGGACTGAGTATGCTTAAAATCCTTAATTGTCTGGCTTTTTGTCTGCAGAATGAATTTATAAGAAAAAGAAGAACCTGAGCCTACTATTTCAACACCCCTGGAATTCATTAGTAGAGCTGGGTTTCAGATACTCCCCTGCCTTGTTTTGGCTAAGTCCTTAAAATGGAAAACTGGAGATTAACATGGTAGGCCTGGGGTCATCTCGTTGCAGAATATATAGTCTCAGACACACAAGATCTTTTTCTTCAGACGTCCCTTCTGGTTGCGATGTTTGGGCCTTTGCTTTGCTCCCTGGCTAAGAGCAGCGTTAATCATAGGACTGGAATTTGTGACTTAACCGAAGAGGCGTTTTAATGCTTTTCCTGTCATTGATCAGCAGGCTGGAAGCCACTGTCTCGGTAGCGTTGTCATGTTGACCTCTGTGATGGCGCTTGATGGATTCCCATCTTCCCGGGTGCCTCCCAGCCCAGGAATGCCTTTCTCCTTTCGGAGGCGATGCTCTGAACTTGAACCCTCCAAAGACAGAAAAGGGGCTTTTTGTGCAGACTGCAAAGGGCTCCTCTGTCTGCAGCAGGGCATAGCGAGAGATCTTCTGAATCTTTACTGCTAGAACAAAAAAACCCCCTTGCATCAGAACTTGCTATTTATATTTCTAGCTCTGAGACTCCTCAGCTGCATTATTAATGAAGCGTTTACCAATTAAGATAGATGAGTCTGCTCTTGAGGGTGTTTGTTAAGGTAAGGTACCTTATTAGCATACCTGATAGATACGGTGCCAGGTGCTGATTAAAACCTTGTTGACTCCCCAGGGACAGAAGTCTTGAGGAAATAAGGTGGAGAAAGTTGTCCTGTTTCCTGGCTTTGGCTGTGCAGGGAGCAGGAAGAGGAGCTCGGCATCCCTCTCCAAAGGCACATCCCAGACCTCGTGAGCAGCTTGAAATGGGCATGGGGAGGAAATTAATCAGCCCAGATCAGAAATTCCGATAGCTGGAGCGATATAAGTGTGATTAATGCCTCCTGAATGCAAGAGGTGGAAAGACGCTGGGTTTGTTGCTCTTGCAAGGCCAGCAGTCTGTCAGGCAAGGAATTAGTTTCCAACACTGACCCTATGGATTTTGGAGGGCTGGAATTGATGGCTTGCCTACATTACAGCAGTTTGGCAGCTCACTAAATTAGGTTTGCAGGCAAAACGATGCTGCGAGGTGCAGCCAGCCCACATATGAAACCAATTTCCCTTTGAAACAGGACTAAGGAGGACGACCAGAAGAGAAACGAGATCATCTTTAGGTCTCTCGTGACCTACAAGAGTTGAGAAGTGTGTGTTTGCTTTCCACATTTATTATAATATGGCAAAGGAACTATATTGTAGGCTTTAATGATCTGCATGTGAAGAGCATCTTAAAATAGACTTAAGATCTTCTTGGAACGTACATATGTATTTATATTTTTATGGCTATAAAAATATATATTTACTGCATACACTGACTTCGTTTCTCCATCTGCTAAATATAGTCACGTATGAAAGTTATATAGAAAATATAATTTTCCCCTAAATTATCCTGCTGTCAGTCTGCTTCAATTTCAGTGTCAGCAGAGGCGAGGAGCGAGTTGAGATGGGCTCTGTCGTGCTGCCGAGCGGGTGTCTGGAAGCACTTTGCCTGAGGATGGGGATTACTGGAGGCAGGGTTGGTGGCACCAGCCTTTATTAAGATTCGCCCAGCAGTTCATGAGATAAGACCCTGTTTTCAGTTTTGCTTGTAATTTTACCAGGGTTTTAACCATCCACGCTTTCAATTTCCGTGCTGGATATCAACCTCAAAATGTTTGATTTCAGGAGAAAAAAAAAAAAAAAAGAGGAGTGTAAAATGGTCCTGCCATTTTGGAGAGCCAGCTTGGAGAAAAATGTTGGTTTTGTCCTGCTGAAGAAGTCAAGGAGCTTTTCTTGGAGCTTGCTGTGAAGCTCAGTGCAAGAGGAAGGGGGAGGAGATGCCCATTTTGCGAGACGTCTTTGCCATCCCTCTGCAAACGTGGCCAAACCGATGAAAAGTTGGAATTTGCATGCACTGAGCAGAGACTGCTTTGATTCCAGGGGCTGGTAATTACCCGAGTCCCTTCACAATGGACAGGGCTCCTTCCCACAGGGCTCCCTGGGGCGGTAGGGCTGGACGCCGGCCATCCGCAGCCAGTGACTCCCTGGGGCTTGCTGCACCGGAGCGGGATTTTCCTCTAATATCTGTGAGAGGGGAGCAGACACAGAGCGGGGAGCTTGTCCCTAATCCCAGCTGGGCAGGCAGTTGTGACGGGGGCTGGCAGGGAACACAGGAAAATAGAGATGCTCTAGGCAAGGGCAGAAAATGGGAAGGGGTTGGGATAGAGACCTGAAGAGGGAGAACGTCCAGGGCCGGGGAGAAGCATGGGGTGGCATTGTGCAACAAGGGCACACCAGGTCAGTTTGTCTCGTTCTGATATTTCCTAATTGTGCAGCTTGAGTAACGGCCCTCCGCCGGGTGCCGTGTCTCCAGTGCGTGGCCCTTGCAGGGGTCTGCAGAGATGCTTGCGCCACGTTTGGGAGATCAGCAGATGGATTCTCTAAAGAGAGCATGAAATGTGTAACTGTTGCTAAAATCAGTTTTTATGATAACCGCAAGCACTTTAAAAAAACGGATTGTTCTCTTGCAAGCTCCAGCTCAAATAGTGACTGTAAAACAAATACACTTCTGTAGTGTCTGCAGTCGGGCCTGGCTGGAGAGGCTGGAATCTGCCTTGTGGAAGGTGTCATGATGCTAGAGTTTGTTTTCATTCATTTTTGGAGTGTTTTGCTGAGAAGGAAGCAGCCAGCAGAGCAGTCCCTGAGTAGGATCTGGGATGGGGGACTCCACCATTCCTGTTTCTGCTCTGCTGGACTTGGAACAGGAATTTGGAGAGCCTTGAGAAAGCAGTCACGAGCAACGTGTCTCTGGACAAGAGGCTGTTGAAGAAGATGCCGTCTCTTCGTTGTTTATTCCTGTCTGGTCATCTGGGACCTCATCACTGATGGATGCGAGTACTCCTGGTTCACGTTTGCAGCAGAGTGAGTGAGTCAGTCGAGCTCTCTTGGACCTTCTGCTTCCTGACTCGCTGATGTCCCGCGACGGCAGCATGGCAGGACATGGCGTGATGTGGGAAGACACCATTGCAAATGTGCTGAAGGTCCAGAAGTGACGTGGTCACTCCAGCACATGAAGAGAGGTTTCACATCTGCACCCCTAAATGCCAAGGAGGAACTTGCTTTTTGGATTTGAATTGATGCGTCCAGCTGCCAGAGCAGAAATTTATAGCTATGGGGAGGGCAAAGGTAGCAATGGATCAACTTTAAAAGGTGTTAGTGGTTTTTCCTTTCCTCTTGCTATCAAAGGAGCATCACGGTAAAAGGCTGCCTCTGTGCTCCTTTGGCCTGTCTACTACATACATATGAGGGTTTGGATGCTTGGGGAAGTGGGAGCGAGTGGATCCTGTGTTTGGGATGTGTTTCTTTCGTCGAGGATGTGATTTACTGAGAGGCAGCAGGAAGGAGAGTTTGTGGGGGAGAGCCTGACTGAAATGGGGCTGTGGGGAGCTGGGTGGCTGGCGTGCTTCTCGGTGTTTTCAAGAAGGTTTCCTTGTAAGTACTTGATGAACATTTGCTCTAAATTCACAATCAAATTCTTTCTTCTGTTGTACAAAAATGCTACCAATGAAAATAGACAATCTCTCTGGGTCATTTCCAGATGCCCTTAGTGAGGCAGAAGTGTTTATTTTTTATGGGCCAATTTTTGTAGCCTACCAGAACATCTTGTACTGTCTAATGCCGCATGGAGCAATAGCTCTGCAGAGTGTGTTTAATAAGAGCAATGAGCTCTCAGGGATATTCAAATCAGAGTTAGTTTCCTCGCATGTACACACTCGATAGTATGTGTTATAAAACATCTGGGTCCAAAATTGCTCTAAAGAAATCAAATGGCCAAGTCAACCTGAAAGTCGTACTGGGGCTCTGCCTGGGGAATCACCATGGGAAGCCCTTTCCTCTGCTGCGGGGACCTTGAGCAGATGGCCTGGCCTTTTTTTTTTTGTTTTATTTTTTTAAATTTTATTTTCTTTTTTTCTTCTTTTCCTCCTCCTCGGGATCTGCAAGTCAGGAGTAAAAATCAGCTTCGAATTTTGTCAGCATGAGGAACCACAAGTCAAAAAGGGGCTCTCTGGCTGTGGTTCCATCACTGCGCGGGCGGTGAAGAGCCCTTGGCTCTCCTGTCTCTGCATCCACCCTTCTCCTGCTGCAGTTCTTGGCTTCACCTCGCAGGTCTGGCCTTCTGTTGCCAGTGGTACTGGCGCGGCGGTGGGTGGTGTAGGAGGATGTCGGCGGCAGCAGCTCCACCGCAGCATCCCAGCTCTCTGCCGTGCCTCCAGCCCCGGTTCCTGCATGTCGAGGTGTGCAGTGCGATGCTGCTGGCTCTGCCCTGCTTTGGGGCTGCTTGTGCCTTCCACCTGGCCTGTGACCTGCTGGGCAGGTAGCTGAGTGTCGTGCATCCAAGGTGAGCGATGGCAGGTGTCCAGAGAAGCGTACCTGCGAGGAGGGCCTGCGCAGATGCTTCCCCAGAGCGCTTGGTGTGAGCTCTCTTGCTGTTAGACATACTCCTGGCAAGGCTTTTCCATCAGCTCCACGAGGCAGGGCTTGTTCCTCTTCAGAAGGACCACTGTCTGTCTTCCATCGTGCCCTGGGTTCTTCCTCTACACATTTACCGCAGGAAATGAGAGCGATGTGACAGGCAGCGGCTGGGGGACTGTGCTGCTCTGTTGGGTTTGGCAGTCTTGGCACCAAAGGCTGGGACATGGTTGGTTGGGTGAATTTGCTGCTTCTGATTGACCTTCAAACCAATCTTTCCCTTTGTGGATAAGTGTGTAGGGGAATGATGATCAATTAAAACAGATTTAACCTTTCCAATTGGAAATCTGTTCAACAGTGACTTTTATCAATGGCCACTGTCCTTTGGAAATGTCCCTGACATGTCCATGTCCCTGTCTGGTGTGACTTGGCTAGAAGACTTTGCTGTGCAGATGGAAGAGAGCTGTAAGCAGCTCCGTTTCACTAAACGAGCTGGCAGAAAAAGCAGCTCTTGGGAAGCTGCGGTGCTTTCTCTGTCTTTGCTACATCAGGGGAAGGAAGAGTAAGAGTTTTACATTAGAGGTTTCTGAAATTACTCTTTGCAGACTGGGAGGACACCTCCCCCTTGGCTTGGAAAGGCAGCAGGTTGTGTTTTAGACGAAGCCTGTTCAGTGCGGGTGGCGTTGCGCTACATTCGGCAGGGGAACCAGCTACCTCCTGTTTTAAATCAGAGTGGGAGATGCGGTGGGAATCGGCCCTGGAGCACGTTTGCTTGTTGTTGACGTGGGCAGTTTGCCTGTGAAGCGTGTCAGCGTGGGTGGGGGAGCCAGGAGGGACTCAAACTCGTGTCCAACGCTCACGTAGGGTTGTTCCCTTGGTGCCGCACCAGTAACTTGAGTGACATTTGAATTACTTGCTATAACCTGCTTGCAGACGCTGTAAAGTGATGCTAAGCCCTTTCCAGTGTGGCTTGCTGAAGGGACCAAGTCCTAAGGATCTGGGACCGTTCTCCTGTTCGCAATTGCTCTGTACGCCCTCAAGCTATTTGTGCATGTGTGGGCAATGAGCTGGGCGTAAGCCTGAGCTACTCCAGTCAGTGCTGGTGGGCTGGGGACCCCCGAAGGGGTGTCTTGTGCTCTCATACATGCTGTATGTGCTTCATGAGGGTGCTGAGAGAAGCAAACTGGAAGTGATGGGCTGACCAGAAAAAACATTGCCCTGGGATGCAATATGTGGGTTCCCCCACCCCATGGCTGATGCACTAGAAACCAAGAGCCCTTCTCTGTGCCTGTACATCCCAACCGCACTCTCTCCATTAAGCAGGAAAAGGACATAAACTGGGGTCCTGCTGGGGTAAGTGGGGAAACTTGCTGCTGAAACAGGTTCCTGTACCAGCACGGTACAACTCCAGACTGCACTGCTTTGGTGTAATTTATGATACACAGGTGGCACAATGGACCATACGCAGCACCACTAAGCCACGCAACTGGGTCTGCAGTGCGCAGTGATGGAGATGAGTCTTTTCTTCCCTTGCAGCTCTTAGCGGGGAGTCCTGCTAATTCCTTTGAAGATGCAAGTCTTGGTATGGCTGCCCTGCTTGGGAGGCAAGCCCACCCTTTGGTCTGATCCACTTGCCCTCATGGCTGTATGGACTGTCTGCAGGAGCAGAGGTGGTGCAGAAGATGGGTTGGGGCTGGTGTGCCAGCAAATGTCCCAGAAGATTTCATGCCTCTTCCAGGAGGGCTTCATGCTCACTATAGTCTGGGCAACACATCCCCTGCTTGACCTTGGGTCATCTTTTGCACAGCTCAGGTGCTGTGTGCTGAAGCTGAACAGAAATGGACAGAAATCATACGGGTTGCGGTGAGTCCGTGCCTTACCGTGCAGCATAGGTACAGTCAGAAGCCTTTTTCAGAAGCTGGATGGTTGAATAACATCTGAAGGAGTGCTTGATCTTCAGTTCTGAACGTGCCTTGCAATTGTCTTTATTTTTTGTATGTCTATCTGTAGAATGAGAGTGATAATTAATGCAGAATTGCTCTCCTGGGTTCTGGCAAAGCCAATACTAATTTTCTGAAATCTGGTCAGAAGTACTGAAGGTGCAGTTTTAGGCAGGTCTGCAGGTTGAACATTTCTCCATTTGGCTCCTGTTACTTTGATTGTAGAACATGACTTGGAGATTTTCAGTCAGCATTAAAGTGAGAGCATCAGTCTAAACCGAGGAAGTGCTGGATGTCAGATGATTACATATTCAAAAAAATTACCTTAACTTGACCTTGGAAGAGGGGGACAGCCAGCATCAGATTTATGTATTTTTAATGCACCTTTTCATTTTTAACTTCTTTCAAATGGGCTTTTTTCCTTTATAGAGCTTTCTTTCTGCAGCATTTTGCGAATGCACTGGTTGTTTTCTAACGAGCCAAATAACTTCAGCCTGCTCCTTAAAATACCTCTGTGAGGCCCAGAAGGGACATTATCCTAGCTTTGCAGTCAGGGAAACCAAAGCCCAAAGAGGGTGAGAGTTTAATTTCAGAGGTCCAAGACAGTTGTGATCCTCATTACAAGCAACGGAAACCATGGTTGTTCTCAGCAGCGTTGGGTCTCCAGCCCCTGTGAGCCAGGCAGAAGACCACAGGTGTTCAGAGCGCCGGAGCTCCTGTCTCACCCGAGAACCATTCATTCACCAGGAAAACGCTCGTCTTGGAGAAGCACCAGGGGTTTGGTGGAAGGGATGGTGTCTGGGAGTGACACGGGCTGGGTTGCTGCCACGTCACCTCCCCAGCGGTGCAGAGCGAAGGATGCTCGGAGGCTGCCAGCTGGGGAGAGGTGGGTGTTTGAAGTGGGGACCTGGGTTGTTTCACAGAGCTGAGACCACACAATGGCTGGTGGTTTCGCCTGTGTCTCTGGGGTGGGGAGGGGGGTGATGAGATACATACTGCTCACATGCCTGTGCTCCGGCTTGATGTGGTCTCGCCGAGCGAATCAAAGCTTTTGCTTTGAAGGCAGTGGAGGGGGAAGGGTTTGTCTTTGTTCTGCTCTTTGGAGAGCACTGGAAATCCTTCAGCCCAGAAGACTACACCCTTCATTATCCTCTGTGTTATTGGCCCCAGATTGGAAGTATGGCTCTGTCATGTGAAGTATTTGGTTATTTATACAGTTAATGTTTAACAGAGTCGGAGTATTAGAATTAAAGAGGGGATGAGCTTCCAACTTTGCATGGTTAAGGGCTAATAAAATTTCTCTGATCCAGTGTTGTCCTTCCACCAGAGGGATTTTTTTACATTAGCTTTGGAGTGTTAAAAAGACATCTACTGTATTTGAGGCAGATGGATCTGTTGGCTTCAGACAAAGTGAATGTGCAAAAATGTCAGATTAAATATCCAGTTGGTACAGATGCAGGTGGCTGAAAATTTCAAGGTGGGTTTAATTGACATCTTCAATGGCAGTAGCTGGGTTCAGCAGCCTCTGCCTTGGAGGCTGGGTGACGTCCACAGCCCACCGTGGGTGAAAAGGAGCAGAACGCAGGTTGGGTGAACAGTGGACTGGAAGGTGTAGCGTGGCAAGAGGCTGGGCCACCCAGTCTCGGCTTTGCCACTCGTACCAGCCTCAGCCGCACTGTTTCGGCTGTTGACAGCCTGGAAATGGCAACTGGTGCATCTTCCAGGGCTGTTGAGCTAGGATAGCATTTTCCAAGTGTTTGGCCTGGGTGTGTCTGTGGCAACCCCTGGGGCTGGTGCAGTCCAGGGGACGGTAAGAGAAGGGGACAACGGATAAGGCTGACTGAGCTTAACAGAGCCTGCGATGGGATTGATGTAGCAATGAATCTGGGTTTCATTTCTTTTTTTATTTAGTTTACTTAGACCTACAGGTCTGGTGTTGTCTTCCCCCAGCACACTTTGTACCCATTGCCTAAATCCAGCAGCTTCTCTTGGTGGCACAGAGCTCTTGAGGTTGAACTCCTTACCACTTACGTGATTGGAGATGGTGAGGACAGTAACATGAGTTTTCACACCTGCCTGAAGGCTGAGGGATAAGGGCTTTGTGGCATCCTGGAGGTCCCGTGGGGTAGAGTGCTTGCGACTGCCCCAGAGGCTCCTCAATGCTGTTGCTCACTTAAAAATCGGGTTGATTTCTAGTAAACCAACAGGACTGAAGGCAGCCAGGACTGCAAAGTTGCTGCTTGTATTTTGGGTGTCCTGATTATCTGCTCCATGTTTTCTTTCCCTCTTACCTCCCACTCGCTCCTGCCTGCACAGATTCTGAGTATACTGGGAATGTAATTTGCTTCTACTTTGGCCCGGTGTGCCGATACGATTGATAACTCGCGTTGTGCAGGTGACAGCCATTTTTACTCCTTTCCCATTGTTTGGAGAAACAAGGAGGGGTGTATGTGAAAGCAAGGCTGTTGGAGTGGCTGTTGCATGGGTGGAAGATCCAGAGATTATATTTTGCCTTTGCAAGTGTACATCATGAGCATGATGGGATCTCTGCTCCTCCTTGTCCTTCTCTAGCCATTTCTCCTCAGTGTAGAGGATGCAAGAAACTGCTGATGTGTCTTGTATCTGCAAGCATCACTTGCTTGTTGGCTGGATGGAGCCAGACTGCTTTCAGCTCTCCTGAGAAGTTTGTCTTTCCATCCATGATGGGTTCATCTCTAGGTTTAACAGAGTGGTTTCTCTAAACAAAGAACCGAATTGATTTTTAGAAGAATACACCTCTTCTGTAAGATGTCAAGGTCATGATCCACGAGAGCAGGCTGTAGACCACGTTTTCAGATCTGTTTATCAGCAAGATGCACTTAGCTTTTATTTCAAAATTTCTGTTTTTATTTACATTTCACCTGCCAGGTCCAAGATTTGGTGCATTCTCCTGAAGGCGGCTGAGCCCTCCAGCTGCTGTAGAAGCCTGTGGGGTTTCCATCTCCTGTGGAGGAATCACATAGTGTGGAAATTGGCTCCTAAGGGAAACAGCAAGTGGAAAGTGTGATCCAGCATATAGAAGTATTTATTTTTTAAAGACTAGCGGCAACCTCCTGTCCCTCTACCCTGTGCTGTCCCTATTTCAGATTTTAATTTCTTGAGGAAGAAAATTAATAAGTAATGGCAATTGCTCCTTAGAGTGAGAGAGGCTGCTGAAAGCTGTGATCATTTTAGTTTGGCATGTGTGTTATCCTCGTCGCAGTGGCAGGATGGAATCCACCCGCGTGGATCCATTTTCCGGTGTCATCTCGGTGAGGGCGACTTTCCCAGCATTGGCCTTGACCCCTCTCATTGCAGCAATTTAGTTTGCAGTTATGCGCCGTGCTCAGCCTGGCGGCTGTGGTTCCTGGGCTTTGTGATTTTACCCAAAACCTTGCAAATATTCCAGGTTGAGCCAAAGGATGTCACCTGGGGGGAAGGCAGGGCTGAGGTTTCCTTCTCAGGGAGGCAGCGGTGGCGCGTGGGCTCCTTGCATCCCTCGCTCTGTGCTTCGCAGCTGGCTGTCCCTTGGCACTCGCCTTTGCTGCCGGACCCTGCTGCCTCAGTTTCCCTGCTCCTGGCTCAGCACGGGGTGGGGAAGGTGGTGGGGAGATCCCCAACAGGTGCAGCTCCCTGAGTGCGCTCTGCCTGCTGGATGGGTGAGAGACCCCCAAGCCAGGATGTGCCACCCATGGTGTGAGGATGCTCCCCCTTTTCTGGGGGTGTCTGTGGACCGTCTTTCAAGGGTCAGGGGAAGATTTCCTCTGCTGCTTCCCAGTCTAATACCATCTAACACTTGGGTTATGTGCTGATTAGGGCGATTCCTAAAACCCTTTGCTGAGACTGTGGGTAAAACTGCCTTCTCTCAAATTACCAGCTTTGCTTTTCAAAGGGAAGAGAGGAGTCAACTCCCTAGTCGCTCATCTGGTTTTGCTTTTTACTTAGTTTCTGTCCAGTTATGCTAAGCTCGTTGTGTTTTTGGTGCTTCCAATTCCAAATTGAGATAAATCTGCTGATAACCCCCTGGCGCACACGGTGTCTGCTGCCAGGGAGCCCTGCCTGGCTCACACCGCGGAGCATCGGGGCAAACCAGGAGCTGTGGGAGGCTGCCGGGGTGGGGTTTTACTCTGGTGGGGCTTTCAGGTTGTATTTCAGCCAGCCAGTAGATAGTTGGCTGGGATATTGCAGCCCTTTTCCTTTCTTTTCCCCTTCCTTTCTTTTCCCCTTCCTTTCTTTTCCCCTTCCTTTCTTTTCCCCTTCCTTTCTTTTCCCCTTCCTTCCCCAAGGGACTTAATTACTCAAATAGATCTGTGGTTAGAGGAGCTGGAGACTCTCCATCCACCGCCAAGTAGGACCTCATGCTCCATAATGGGAGAAAACCACCACTAAATGTCTCACGTTAAGCTTTTCCCCTTTGGTCCTGTGTATTTAGTGTTAACTGCACAATATAGGTTTCCTTTTGTTTTAACTGTGATGAATTCCAGGGAGAAGGAATGGATCGCTCCCTTGTTTTTCTTTCTACTGTAGCCCCAGCCATCCCGATGACAGATCTTGTCATTACGTGGTGTCATTTTAGATGTTTGCACTGCACCAAAAGCAAATGGAAGAGCCTGCAGTATAGGCTGTGGATTGAATAACAATGTTTTTCCAGAAAAAAAAAAAAAAATCTGTGGAGTTTTTAATCAGAAACATGAGTTTTGCGGAGGCAGCCCGTACACCGCTCCCGACCCAGTGAAGCGACGGCTTGCATCTCCCTGGGTATCAGCTTTTGTGGGCCTTTGTGTTTCTGAAGCCCGTGAAGCCATGGTGTCGTCTTGAACTTGAGAAGCAGGAGGGCTCGTGTTTTCCCGTGTGTGGTGGATCCTTCAGGACAGCTTTCCAGTTGCAGGCTCTTCACTCAAGCAGAGGTTTGTGACGTGCAGCTGGGAGATGCTGGGGACAACACATGGCCAGAAGGAGCTAGGGTGGGAGGTGCTGAGGGGCTTAAAATCACCACGTGGGAATCTGCTTCTCGTGAAATGCCCACGTGCTAAAATTGGTGAAAACTGCTGATGCAGGGGAGTGAAGCATCTTTGTCAGGCATCTGTCTCCCAACTGCCTTCCTTTCAAGCGAGGAGAGCTGCTGGGGATGTCTCTGCTCCACAGACCTCCCGCTGCCTTCCTGACTTCTCAGAGGGGTCATGTGAAAACTAATGTGATCAAAAGGGGTTTTAAGTGTTATTTAAACCATGATGAATGTTCTGCAGAGGGTTTTTGTCATGCAGAATTGGGCGATTTCACTGCTTGTCAGCTGTGACCCCAAACTCCGCTGAGGGGTCTTACCACAGAGGAGATACTGGCCACTGAGAACTTGCATGTGGTTGCCTCGCTTGGGTTTGTCTTGCCCCTCTTTGATTTTCCTTATAGATGCCTTGATGTTGCACTCTGAAGGGTGTTGATCTTCGTGGGTGGCGACAGTGGACAGTGTATCAGGGATCCCTTTTGTGATACCGTTTGTGGGGCTTGGCGAAATGGCCATGGCAAGGAGTCCATCTGCTCTGGCACAGCCTCTGGGCTCCATGGAATTGTCTGAGTAAGTTTGGGTGTGATGTATAGTTTGGCAGGACTGGAGGATATCCAACAAAACCTGGTCCTTGTTGAAGAGGTGGAAAACTCATCCACTCGCAGGTTGAGTTGCGCTTGGGAGCTGCGACAACACACTTGGATGCTTTGCAGGTCTCTCCACTGTCAGAGCTGGTGCTTCTTAGATACCCTCAACAGACTTCATACGTGTGATGGATGAAAGCCTTGCAGCACCCCAGGGATGTGCATAACCACTGGCATCCCTCCTGTGAGGGACCAACAGAGGATGGGGGACCCTGATGTGCAGGCAGGACTACTGCAGGAAGAGTGCAGAGCCAAGATGGAGATATTGGAAGCACAACACGACAGCAAGCGTTTCCCCCTCCAAAGTGTGGTCCTGCTGAATGTCCCCATGTAGCTTATCCTTTCCCAGCTCTGTGCAGAGATCCCAGGGACAGGAATCATTTGCTTTCCTCAGTGACGTGGGGCAGATGTTACACCTCAGGATGCAAAGTCCTCCAACCTCTCACTAGACGTTTCCTCTCACTTTGTAACTTATGGGTTGAAAGCAAGCTGAGAAAAACATTTTTTCCACATAAAATCAAGGTGTGTACCCTTCCTCCTTCACTTCAATTTTTGCCGGACATGGAAATTCAGCATCAACCTCCCCAAGCTTGACACCACCCCTCACCTCCTCTTCTGGGATTGCTCTGGTCAGGGTTGTCACCAAGGGCTGGTGGCCAGCCCAGCCACTGGTGTGCAGCATTTATTTGAATGACTCCCTGTCTTGGAATTAAAGTCCCTTCCTTCAGGAATAATTAATACACTCACGAAGTTTCCCAAAATGATTCTGGAATAAAATGTCCACAGAGGAGGCTGAGCTGGAATAGCAATTGCTGAATAATTTATTCTGCAATGAGTAGTTAATTTCCCTATATGGAGGAGCCCTAATAAGCTCCAAAATTCAAGCTTTACTGATTTGGGGGTAGAGATGGAAGGAAACCACTAAGTCTTTGTGAAGCTACTGAAGTGAGCTAAACCGTTTAAGTGTAGTAATATTTCTACAATATAGAAATTGTTTGGCTGTGATCTCCTTACTGAAATTCAATGGCAAAAAAAAAAGGTGGGTTTATTATAAATGGGAGCTGTAAAAGTTGGCAGGAGAGCGGTGTCGTCGTGGTGCCTACTCCGGGGGTCTGTGCCCAGCTCCCAAGTGGAGGATGGAGAACAGAAATAGCAAAAGGTGTCATCTCAGAGATTTTTCCTCTTTAGGGGAGTAGTTTCAATGCAGAGCCCTTTTCTGTGCTTAAAAGCGAGGTTTTTCGGAAGGAAGTTAATTGACCTTTTCAGCAAATCTGTTACCGAGGCCATTACCACAAATGCTACTGAAATGTTTTGTAAATATAATGTTCATTTAACAACATTGCCAATAATTTAGAAAGTCAGACTTTATATCCTCCCTTAAAAAAAAAATAGAGCTATTCTTAGTGGAAAAAAATGTCTTTTTTGGGAAGAATTTGGAGCAGATTTTCATACTGAATCTAGGCTGCCTCATTCCCTCAGAAGGCTTCTGAGAGCCAGGAAAATTGTCACTAATAACTTCCCTATAAATTGTAGAGCTGCTATTTTAAGGTCTGGTGTCTCAGGGCGGAGCAGGGTGCTGTCCTGCTTCCCTCTGTTGCTGTGTGATGCCCTGCTTTGATTCTGCTCCTTGTTAAGCTGGCTGCTGGTCCTGCCCCATCCAAAACCAAAACGTGGGAAGAAAATAAGTCAGAATGCTCCAAGGCTTGGTTTTGCTTTTGATTTTCCATATTGGTGGGCTGAGTTTGGATTTTGGTTTGGAGGTGGCCCACTCCGGAGGCAGCTTTAAGCGGCAAAATGTGCCTTGAATGCAATTTATCTTTGCGTATTTGGAGGCTGCTCCTCAGCCTGAGGGTAAGACCTGGAAAAGCTGCCAATGCAGAAGGGAGGCCGCATCTCAGAAAAGCAAGTCAGCAAGGGGAGCAGATATGTAGGGAGAAAAGGATGTCCATGGCTCTGGAGCAACTTCTTCCCCAACCAGAGAGTACGCAGGGATGAGCCCTTAACTCAGGAGCAATGGCTTAAGGGCTCTGGCATGGGAGGCACTTTGCTTTTAGGGGTCAGGATTATGTTTTTGTGAGGCTAAGAGTTATGTGAATTGCCACATAAAAAAGAGGATGGAGGGAAGAGGGCTGCTCTGCTTGCTTTCGACTGCATTGAAGATCAGTGATCCCATCATAGTGACGCTTGCATGGAGGGATAAGAGGCATTTCCCAATTAAAGCCCTTTTATGTACTAGAAGCCAGCTTCTCAGCTGTTGGAAATCTGGATGGCTCCTTTGAAGCTGGGAGATGACCCCAGCTCAGCCTCGCGTGTGAGTTTTGGCATCTCCCATTGGTTTCCTTGAGGCAGCCGGGGTGCTGACGGCACGGGGCTGGGTCTGCTCTGCGGCAGCCTCGGCTGATGGGATGCACGAGCCCGGAAACTCCAGCAAAAGTGAATTTCCTCCCTGTGGATATTTTCTTTCATGCTTGAAAACAACCCTGCATCTTTTAAGAAAACACCTGATCTGTAACAAAGAACTGCATTGCTCCTTGTTCAGACACAGCTGCTCTTGAACGCAGAGAACAGGGTTGCTTTTGGGATGGTCACAGAGGCATGTTGCTTTTTCTTCCGTGATGTAGAGATGGTGCATTTACTGCTTCTGCCAAAAAACGTACTGCACATTCTCATCCTACTGATTTCTCATGGCTTTAAGAAAGCTCTTTGTATTCATGCTTACCATGAGAGATACTGTAGCAGTAAAGAGCAGAGACTTGACAGCATTTTGCCACCAGTTGTTATGTGGGCAGCACATGTTAGCAAAGATGTGGTGAACCTTTCCTCGTCAAAGCCCTTTCTATTGCTTATGCTGCTGAAAAAATGGCATTTGGGTTGGTTTGTGTTAAATCTGAACTGCTAGTGGAAGAATTCAACTTGCAGGGCTTCACCTTAGCAGAGGAAATCAGTCCGAGCTTTAAAACTGGTTGTATTTTTTCCTTCTTCCCCCAAACCATATGTCTTTGGAGCAAGGGTTGTGCATCTGGGTAGATTAAAAACCCATTTGCTGGCAGGCGGCGGAAGGATGTGGAAGGTGATGTGGGGAGGGGTGGTCTTGGCTTTGGGGCTGGTAACAAAGACCAAAAAACCCTGGGTCTTCAGGTTTGGATGGGCAACAAAGCACTCTGCGTTGGAGAGAAAATGGGGGAACAGTTTTGAATGTTTTTGGGGAATGTCACAGATCGGGACCAGTCATCTGGAGCACAGGGTTGGTGCAGCCACCCCCTGAGCTGGCTAGGGGGAGGAAAAAATACTCCATTTCAGTCTTCTAGATAAACAAACACCAGAAATCTCATAAGGGTAATAATGGAAATCACTGGGAAATTGAGTTAATACAAGGGCATCTGTGTAAGTGAATGCTCGGGACAGGGAAACGGCTTTGTCCTTTAACTCTACTAATGCTGGAGCAGATGGGAAGCGCGGAGTGCTTCACGCATTAGCTGGCTCGGATAAAGAGCAAGGCAGAGGCCGGTCCTCGTGGCTGATTAGAGGTTAACAGGGATAGAAACCAGTGGATTGACTCTTCATTTGCAGGGGGTGTTGTGGGATCAGAGCAGATGGCAGAGAGAGCGTCCCTCCAGCTTACTCAGCTGCTCAGAGGAGCTTACGGCTCCCTCCAGCACAAACAGCGCTGCTTGCATCTCCTCTGCTTACAGCTGCAGCTCCTGCTTTTTCCCTGGCCTACCCTGAGGGACAGTATTTCTCCTAAACCTGTGGTCGTTGGTGTGCGAGGCCGTAGGCGTGTGCGGGGACACTTGCTGGCACGGCGCATCCTCTCTAACTCGGCCGTATCCCTTTGTTACAGCTCCTCCAGCATCAGCTCAGCCGCGGGCACGGCTCCTTCCCGGCGGTTTCTAATGGCCTTTGTTAGCTCTGCAAAGGCCAGAGGTGCTTTTCCAGGGTGGTAATGACTGGGAAAGGACAGGAGCATGGTGGGGACAGGGGAGGAGGGCTGAGGCGGGGAAAATGTACAGCTGAGAAAGAGCGGCTGCCTTGTACCGGGGCAGCATCCTCCCGGCTGGCCACCGCCTGCCTCCTCTGTCCCCGCCAAGGTCTCGCTCAAAGGCAACACCTTTGCCTGCGGTCACAAAAAGAAACTGCTTTGGGGAGGAGGGAGGATGTAAACTCATACCAGCTCTGCTCATTGACTCCCTGGAAGCCTGGATTCTCTATTTTGCAAGGGAGAAATGGCAATTGATTCAGCATTACCCTCTTTCTTTTTGTCTGCCAGTGCTCTGAAAAGGCACATTTTATCTATGTGTGACAACACCTGCCTAGGGTGCCTCTCATTGAGCCGCGCTGAATCAAAAGAGCAACAAGAAAAGTGGGTTTAATTGCACACATCTTCAGCGGAGTCTTTCTTGCACTGGCAGCACAAAAGGCCAGCTCTGCGCTGGTTGAATGGAGCCCGGGAGGGCTGGGGCGCGCCGTACTCTCCGTTACTATCGGAGGCAGATGATTCACTTTGCTGGAGCATTGTCATGTGCAAATGAGTTCATGAGCCCATCTCCTTTCCAACTGCAAGGTCAGGGACTGAGCAATTGTCAGCATCAGCCGGCTGGAGGAATTGATCTAGAGGCTGGAAAGCTTTGGGAGATTTTACTAACCTCCACTTCCCACTGCGTGAGCACACCGACACCTTCCTCCCACGGGTGTTGTCTATGTTACAAATATTGACCGATTTTAAGTTCACGTTTGGAAAGCTGCTGTTTTGAGGCATGGAAATGTGACCGAGAATGGCTTATAAATAACACTTGATGCAGCAATTATTATTCATTGCTAGTTATGGCTTTCACACAGTGGAAAAACAAATGGTTTTTCCACTAGGAGCTGGAGCTGCAGTTCGTTTAATCACTAAAGAGCTTGGAATTGCTTTAGTTTAAAATACCTTTCCACTGTGGTTTGGAAATTAAATATATATATATATATATGTGTGTGTGTGTATATATATATATATATATATTTGGGTCATGTTAACCTAGTGTATACGACTTGAGCTGAGGATTCAAGTTTACCTCGGCTGCATCTGCTGAGCCCCAGAAATATCCATGTATTTGTTCCCATTCGGTTTTGCAGAGCTCCTGCCCACAGGAGGGCAGAGCTGCCCAAACACGGATTGGAAATGGGGTTGGTGTGACTAGAGATGGGGCCTTGGGAGCTGAGCATGGGGCACAAGAGCAGTGAGGAGCTGCGTTGCTGTCTCCCGCAGCCACCCGTCTCCAGGTGGGATGCAGGGGAATGCAGCTGGTGCCTTTGGGAACCTGTGTGGATGGGCTTTCCGTCACGTTGCTCCTAACAGAGCCTGCCCAAAATACCAGCCTCAGTTACTAGGAGGTTGCTTGAGGTTTTGGCAGGCAGATGTGGGGGTGAGTTCTCCATGTACAGCCTCAGGCTGCATCCCACCAGTGGTCCTTGCCCAGGGGGTGGACGCAGTTGTGTGTTTCCTTCTGCAGAGCCGTTCCTTGCCCCGCTTTGAGGTTTCCACAAAGACTGTGAAAAGCCTACGCAGGAGGCAGAGGAGCCACAGTGACGTGAAGGAACACTCCCTCCATTACCCATGCGTTACTGGTCCTCATCCTCTTGTGCAGCAATACCAGTGCAGCAACTTCAACTCTGCTGGTCCAGGGCTAGGATCTAGAGAGAGCCACTCTGGTGTGAAGGCGGCCTCCCCGGCAGGATTGCTGTAGCGCTCCATGAAAGGCGAGTGCTGCGCCTGGGAAGAACGAGCTAATTTTTCCAAATGGCACAACTTTGCGAATGACAACTGTGACTCCTGCCGGGGCTGCGGTGTGAAATGTGAGGGACAGCTGCGAGCAGCAACTGCCAGACAAAGCAGAGCTGAGTTCTCCAGTTGCCAGATAATGTTGTAGATACGGGGTACTCCTCTCCCTCCTCCTTCTCATGGGTGTTGGAGGCCTCCTCATGACACAGTTAGAAGAAGGGAAGTGGTTACACCTGGGTTTTGCATGTTTCTGGGCTTTAAATTTGCACCTGTGGTCTGCCTGTCTCCAAACTTCAGGTATTTTGATGTAATCAGCTTGGAAATTGGCTTTACCTTCTGCGATTTGCTGGAGGACCCAAGACTAGAGGTCTCTAGAGCTGGCCTGGTGGTGTGTTGAAGCTGCAGGACAGGCTGGTAGTCTCTCCTGACAGGTGGCTTGTGGACACCTGGGTTAAAAATGCCCAGCTGAAAGACAAGCTGCTTTTTCTTACAGAACTGGAAGGGTTTGCAAAGCTCCTTTTGCTTGAGTAGGTTTAGAGATCAGAGAATTCTCCATCTTGGTTAAAGATAGTTCTGTTGAGGCTTTAGTGGTCTTGCCTTAATAGGACAATCTCCTGTGCTGAAGCTCCTGCTAAAGGCTTGATCCTTTGTGACCGTTTCAGAGCCCAGGGCTGTTTTGTGGATCTGTGCTCCTCTCAGCCCACGGAGTTTATTGGCTCCAAAGAGGAGAGTGTTGCCCAGCTAATGACTTTAGAAGTGCTACTGGTGTGGAGCTCACAAACTCCCAGAAGACATTTCTAGGGTCTATTTTAATTTAAATCAGAGGCACACCATCCTGCTGCACTAATGCAAGGTCCTTCCTCCAGTGTTTTGTCCCTGTTTGATGAGTAAGTGGGATTAGGAAGATGTGCTCGTCATGCCATGTGTGCCTGTGAATATTTGTGGCACCTTTCTGTATTCTTTCTGGGGCAGGTATGAGCACTTGGCTCCTTTTGCAATGTGGATCAGAGGCATCCACTGGAAAGCATCCCTGGTAAAAGTAGGGGAGGCTGTTCTGGGGCAGGGAGGAGGCAATGTCGTTCTTGGGACAAAGCTGGGCCATGATGGATGTAGTGAGTCTGTAGTTACAAAGTTGTTATTTAATTATTTTCTGTAGTTTTCAAGCCCTGGCACTGTGACTTTGCTGGCAGCAAATCAAACACCAAGTTAGCTTACGTTAAGGAACAGAAGATGAAATCCTAGATAAGCACTTAGCTATAGGAATGTCTTAAATCGAAATATGCAGGGGAAACTTGGAGGAAAGTGTTTGATTTTTGCTCTCAGTGCTAGCCAGACCCTGAGTCTGCAGCCAGGGCTGTGTTTCTCTCTGCTGGAGTGCTGGTATCGCCTGCCCCACGTGCTTCTTGGGACATAAAGTGAACACTGAGGAGGGTACAGTGACACCTGTCCTTCTTCAGAGTGACCTGTAGCCTTTTCGTAATTGTAGCATCAGAGTTTTGTGTGGACCAGGCATGAGTGCTTCAACGGATGATGGAGTAACCACACCATAATGTACCTTTTAACCACCACTCTTCTCTGGGACAGTGATACCCATCGCTGCTGAGCTGGCGAAGCCATCTCCATCTCCCACCCATGGGCGCTGGGGTGCGGACCTGGCCACAGAGCAGGGTGCAGTGTGGTAGCTGCAGGCTCTCCTCCCGTTAAAGTAAATAGTCCCAAATAATGCTGCAGTTCCCACCAGCTTCACACACTCTTCCTCTCGCCATGTTTAATTTCTGACTAAGCTTTTGGTAAATGTTTTGTATAGAGTTGCTAGTTTATCTTAAACAGACCTGCTACCATCAGGGTGAAAATCTGAACCAAGGCTTGACTTAGGCCCCGAGTGCCAGATGAACTTGGCAGCTGCCAGCATGCTGAATGGTCATGTTGGACCTGCAGACCCTGGCTGCGGGTTGCAAGGACTGGCTCTCGCAGCGGATGGGGAGCGCAGCTTTTAGGATGCCTGAGAGCAGCCTGGGAAGTATCTGGGCAAGTTTCCTCTCTCAGAGGGGCAAGTTCAGAGCACCATTGATGTATTTTCAGACTTACACCTGTCCAAAACAGGCCGTTTATTTAAATAAATTCCGCCAGCCTTATACCAGTTAGCCCCAATTGGGATCTGGCCCATGATCGTGCTAAACAAGTGTTTCAAGGCAGTGTTTATGGCTAGTAATTTGTCTTAGAGGGTTTTATGTATATTTATGTATGTGCCTATGGGTGTATGTATGTGTATATACATACATTCTTGCTCAGGAACGTGCTTTCCAATCCTTATAACTTGTTCAAAAAGTAGACTAGGGAGAAACTGGCAATGAGTCGAAGCCGCCTGCCAAGCATTACAGACCAGAGAAGTGGTAAAACATAAACACTTTGGAGTTTATCCTCAGGATTTATATAGTTTGGCTGCTGGTGGACAGACTTGCGTGGAGGGGGAAGCTCGTTAGCCCCTGGCCGTGCTGCTCCCACAGTGCCAAGCCCGGCACCTCGGCAGCCACATTTCCACTCCTGGCAGCGTGCGAGCGAGAGGGCAGCGCGGGGCTGCCCATCCCTTCCCTCCCTCTCTACTGGCTGTGCGGGGTGGGTTTTGGGCAAACAGGTCCGCATCCCCCTCCCCTGCGCTAAAGTGAAAGCAGACCTCCTTGACGCTTAATCAGATTTGAATGTGGTTTTTGGCGTGGCTTTAAAGAGACTGGCAGTGAATAGCTGGTTTTGATGCCATTTATTAAAAACCTCTGGTAGAATGTGTCTCGGAAAACCTTTGTGAGAGCTGGCAAATGCACAAGGGTTTGATGTAGTTAATGTATTTTAATCTTCACCCCCCACCCCTTTTCCTTTTCTGTCACTAATTGTAGGGCTCTCAGCTGTCTGCTGCCTTCTCGGGGGGGATGGCAGGCTCCGCAGGGACCTCGGTACAAACATGGGCTTAATATGGTTGCAGTGGCGCAGAGAAAAGTGAGCATCCTCTTCGGGGAACAGGGCAGGGGTGGGTGGCACAGGGCACCAAACCCCAGGTACCATGCCAGGCTCTGACCTGGGGGCACTGAGTGGTCCTGAGCACATTAATTAACCTCCTGGTGGGGCCTCATTCTCCCTGAAGCAATGAGGCAGGCAGATGGGGGAAATGAAAATGTCCCTTTTCCTGGTGGCGGGGCAAGCGCAGTGTTGGTGTTGGACCTCCTTGGCAGCCAGCTCCTGGGAAGGGCTCCCTGGACTTTCAGCTTGAGGTTGATGGGCACCGAGTCTTCTCTTTCTGACTTTATCCTTTGCTTGCCGCGTGTGGCGGGGGCTGTCAGGAGCACTGTAATGTTTGTGTGAGCGATTTGGGCTGTCCCTGCAGCTCGACACGCGGATCGTGCCGATGAGCGGCCGGCGTCTTGGCCACGGTGTTTCAGGGAAAGCTCAAGAGCTTGCAGGGGAGCAGCAGATATCATGGAGCTCAAGGAAGAGTTTCCCCCCCAGCCTGCGGTTCAGGCTGCGCGTTGCTCCCATCCCTGCTCCCTGTTCCCGCTGCGTGACAGAGCTCACAGCTGCCCTGGAGTGCTCTGCCTCCTTGAGGGAATGAAGTTGGAGTTGTGTTGCATTTAATTTGTGGGGTTTTTTGCCTGCCTCATCAAAGAAAAGAAAACCTGGCCTTTTTCTGCCAGCCCTTACTCACGTGAGTTGGAAATTCAGTGAGAGGGAGGCGTGGATGAAGATGACTCCCAGGAGAGAAGCAGTCTGAGAGACTCTTAAACAAGTGGGAACCAAGCGGCTTTGCTCGTCCCCTGAGGGTTTGGCTGTCAAATAAACTCATTGAAGAGTCTGGCTGTACGTGTGTGTTGGTGCAGGAGGGTGTTTGTACATGGGCTTGGTGTTGCTGAGTGTGAGCCTCCGGGATGTCACACGTTGGGTGGCGTGCTCCTTGATGTAGCGATGGTGGTCATGGTCAGAGGGAAACTAACGTGTCCTTTCCCTCCTCTCCTTTCCCTCTCCAGGTTTCCACCTCAGCGGGACAGTAACGGAGCCAGCGACTGCGACAGAACCAGAGATGACCTACAAGGTTGCCATCAGCTTCGACCGCTGCAAAATCACCTCAGTGACATGTGGCTGCGGGAACAAGGACATTTTTTACTGTGCCCATGTTGTGGCGCTTTCACTGTACAGGATCCGCAAGCCGGACCAGGTCAAACTCCGTCTTCCCATCTCAGAGACCCTTTTCCAGATGAACAGGGACCAGCTCCAGAAGTTTGTTCAGTATTTGATCACGGCACACCACACCGAGGTGCTGCCCACCGCCCAGAAGTTGGCTGATGAGATCCTGTCATCCAACTCGGAGATCAACCAAGTGCATGGTAATTCCTCCCTCCTCCCTGGCTGGCTCAGCACTGATTCACTTTCTGTTTGAGGTTGGACTGGTGATTTCACATTGATGGTGGTGACCTTCATTTTGCCATGTTTGTCTGTTGCTGCACAGAGAGAGGTGGCAGTGTCGAATAGATGTTAATGCATGGGTGTTGGGACCGCATTGATGCTGGCTATGTGTCCCCGTTCTGCCCTCTGTTCTTTAGGTGTTTATCTGTCAAATGCTGGCTTTAACAGGCAAGAAAAGGCAGAGCAGACGGGCTGGCTGTGCATAAGCCACAGCTCAGAGGGGGATGGAGAAGCCAAGGTTGGAGGAAGGGAGCACATTTAGTCCCCAACACAGAAGGATGTGGTGCTGAGACGCTGGGGAGCGGGAGATGCAGTGGGCATGTGGCTGCTGTAGTGTGTGGGGACATGGTGTCAGCCCAGCCCTGCACGTTGCTAAGTCAGATGCGGCTGAGCTGGTGGGAGATAAAGCTTTAATCTCCATGGGTGTTAATTTGCCTATAATAAATGAGCGCCACTGTCCTGACCTACTGCACAAAGGCAGCGGAGGTGTGTCCTGGGGCTTTGTGTTTGGAAGATGCTTTTGACTTCCTTCCCTGGAAGGCACCAGCTGGGCTGATGGACGGTGCCTATCGCTGCCCCACTCCAGTTGCCCGCTGGCCCAGAAGGTAGCCCAGGCTCCCTGGGGAGTTGCACTGAGGCTCCTGTCATCAGCCCAAGCCAGGTGCTCCCTCTGTGTCTTTGCAAGGAGCCCAGGAGCTGGGGTTGCCCAGGGTCTGCAACAGCGAGCAGCTCTCCACCGCGCCTGTCCTACCAGCTGTAGAGCGGAGATAATAAACATTTATCTGCCACAGAAGGGCGTTGCGGGGATTAACACATGCCTGTTAAATGCTCTGAAGATGAGAAGCCCCATATGCAACCTAAAATAGGATCTGAACTGGTTGAATCCACATGTAGAGGTGAGGCTGGGGGTCCATCTCCACCGTGATGGCAGCTCTGATCTTAGACATCTTCCCCTCCCTCTTGCTGGTCGTTCCTGCTTCTACCTTGGGAGAGGCTTTTGTCTCCTCCACTGGGCCACATCTGCTGCATGTGTGGTTGTACTCTAAATTACTGGCTGGGGACGGGTTTCCTCATTTTTTGGCATTAGAAAAGAATGAGGAGCTGTGGTACTGCAAGAACCTGGTGAGGTCTGCTCCTTCCCTGAGCTGATCCACTGAAGCTGAGGTTGGGCAAGACCCCTTCTTGGCTATTGTTTGAGGCTGCTTTCTCCTAAGCAGATTGAAGAAAAGCTTTTAAGGCTCTGAATATTTATTGCTCTAGAGTCAGCAAAAGGCTGGTGATTGAGAGTCTTACAAAGATACAGATGTTGGCTCCAGTTCAATATCTGCCTCTTGTTTTTACAAGTGGTTTTAAAAAACAAAGCAAAAATTCTCTGTCCATTCAGACTCGTGCGAATTCACACACTCCAGCGTGTGATTTTTCAACTAACAGAGATGCATTGCCTTACCCAGCAGAAGGTGGCACCTCTCCAACACCCATGTGGCTGCCCAGCCAGGGTGACAAGCAAGTAAATGCCTCTGCAAGCAGGAGAAGAGCTTCATCTCATCCTGGGGGAGGATGCAGATCAGCCGTAGGATGTTGAAATGATCTAAGATGATCTTTAAATGGTCTAAAAGTCAGATCTTGCACCCTGTGAAAAGGAAGGCTCAAAAATCCTCGCATTCAGGTTCAGAGTGATGTTGTCCAGGGCCTCAGCTCTCGATCCTGGATGGTGCGGCAAGCCTTTCCTTCCCTGTCCTGCCAGTGAAGCTCAGCAACAGTGCAACTTCATTGTGGAGCTGCTTGAGCGAGGAGCCCAGCGCGAGAAAGGGCTGCAGGCATGTGGGACTGCCGATGTGACAGCAATCCGGCTGCTCCTCAGGAGCTCTGGTTGAAATTTTCCCCCCATCTTGCCCTGCCCAGCTGTGGTTCACACATTGATAGAGGGTCCTTGATCCTGGGATTTGCTTTACATAGAGCTTTACGGCCTTATGTGTGCATTTCTTGGCTGTGTCTAGTTCAGGCCCTTGGGGTCACCACACCTTCGTTCACCTCTGGGTTGAGGCCAAACTGGTTTTTGGCAGGCCAGCCTTGCAGCCCAAACAGTAATGCAGTGTGTGTGCTGGACACCTGAGGCGATTACACCTTGGAGCAAGAAGAGCTTCTGCAGAAATCCTTTGTTTTCCTTCATTTCTTCCAAGGAGCGGTCTGTTGAGCTTCAGATCAGCACTGGATCTTCCCTACCTTCCTCTGGTCACCCGAAGGGCTGCTCTTTCTATGTTGATGGTGAGCGCATGGGATGGAGATGATTCTGCACCTTGGGAGCACCTGGGCTCTGGGAATGCCCCTTGTGCGAAGGGATCATTTGGTTTTGTAAAATCAGGCTTTCAGGGCTGCTCCTTCCCCCCCTGCAGAGCCTGAATGGCAAAGAAAATTACAGGCCATTGTTTGGCGTGCTTGTCTCGGGGCTCGGAGCTTTGTTACTTGCAGGAGTTTGTAGCCGCGGGCTGTGCACCGCATGCCGATCTTCCCGGCTGCCTTCCTAGAAGGAAATGCAAACTCTCCAGTAATGATGGAGCCTCGGAGCGCAGCCAAGGCGCTGGCGCGTTCTCGAAGGATTCAATCCGAGCAGAGCGCCGAGGTGTGCCTGCCGCTCTGCTCTGCGCTTGACCTCTGCCTGCTCCGGCGGGTCACGTTTCTGTGCTGGTCACTGGCTGCAAAGGGCAGCGAGAGCGTCTCACGTGTCTGACGCCTCCGCGCTCGGCATCTGAAGCGGCAGCTGGAACGAGCAGACTGGTGTGGGTTTCAGTGCTGCTGTGTCCCCTCCCCGAGTGTGTTCCTGCTTCCTGGGGGCTGAGTCAGCGGTGTGGCTGTCCATCATGGAGCAGGGCTGTAAGGTGGTTGTTGCGCCAGCAAATGCGACGGGCGGCTGCTTGGCCTTTCCTGGTGGGGTGACTGCTGGGGGCAGCCAGGACCTGCAGCTGGAGAGCTTGGATCTAACAACCAGCGCTCCGACGGAGTGAGGAGCATCTGGTGGTGGCCACCTTGTCACCCTGCTCCCTCCGTTCTTCACAGACAGGGCTCGCGTTGGTTTGCTGCGGGGCCAGTCTGGCTTAGGAGAAGTACAAGCTGAGAAAGTGGCTCAGGGCCACCAGCCATGGTGGGACGTGCCAAGCATAGGTGCAGCTTTGCCATTGGGGGGATCCATGCTCTACCACCATGAACCATGGGAAGAATATGCTCTTCTGAGACGTGAATGAGGAACAGAGAGCGATTGGTTTGGTGCAGTAAGGTGTTGCAGAGAGGCCCAGGAGGTGTTGGAGAGGGCAAGGCTGAGAAAAAGAATTGAAGTGCAAATTGTAGGCAGAGGGGGAGATTTTGGGGGCAAAAGCAAGCAGCACAGAGGAGTGGGAGTCAGAGGCACCAGTGAGTCCTGACAGCAGCGCTGGGTTTCCTGCTCTCACAGCGTGGATCCAACATCCAGCAGCAGCGAGTGCCCAGGGTCCTAGTCAGCCAGCAGACTTCAGAGGGGGCATTCATCTCCTCTTGTGTTTTGGTTCATGCTTGTTGAGAATTATTTGAATTTATTTGAAGAGGAACACAGGATCAGTTTGGGGGGTACAAGAGGGAAGCTGCTGTTTTAGGTAAGTCCTTTGAGCCTGGTTGGGATGTCTGGACTTTGGAGGCAAATGCTGGATTCTTCTTAAGGGCAAAAGAAGTCTGTGGCCAAGGAAGGAGGGGAAGCTGATGGAGACCACTGCAGGGCCAGAGACAGTCATCATTAAAATCTTAAATTACAAGCTTAAAGACAGGAGACGCAGCTCTGAGGACTGAGAGTGCCTGTGGGCTCTGAAGACTTGGGGCTTAGAGGGGGCTTGTTCACGTGTTGTCAGTGAAGTCTCCCACTTCCTTGGGTGAGGAGCAGGAGGTTTTGGCAGGCCCGGTGCCGGCAGCTAGGTAACTCACCCCACTCGAGTGGTGCTTGGGGCACGGCAGGGAGAGCTGCTGCCTCTGGCCCAGGAGATGTGGTCAGAGTGATCTGTCTGTCCTGGGGAAATGCCAGTGGGTGACAGTGTGGTGTTCAGCTGATGCCATCGAAAGGGTTGGGATGCTCTTCTCAACTAGAAGGGGGAAAAGCCACAAAAACCTCCACTGTCTCACAGTGCAGGGGTGGCTCCCTCCAAGGACAAGCCTGTGGAGAATCACCAAGGGGCTTGCAAGGTCTCAGGAGCTTCCTTGGAGGAGAGGACACTCAGAAAGCTCTTAGTGGGAATGGTGCCTCAGGCATTGGCAAGGGAAAACCAGATCTGCTCATGCAAAACTGTAAGGAGACCCCTGCCTCATCTCACTTTTGTCCCAGATGTATTCATGACCACCTTAAGCAATTCCTTCACTTCCTGGGCTAATACTGTCCTTCACCTGTTGGCCCATCTTGCTCCTTGTGCACAGCAAGTCAGTGGCCACGTCAACTATGCAGAAGTCCCTGCTTGCTCGTCCTGTCACACTGAGCCAGGGCTGATGTTTGAGGGGTCCTCAGGCAGTCTTTAACTTCGAGGCCATCCCATGACAGCATCTGGAGAGCAGCACTGCTAAATCTATTTGAAATTCTGCCTTCCCACTGGGGAGAAGGAGAAGGTCAGGTCTCCAGGGGATTCATGTTCCTGGTTGCTGAGCTGATGTGAATTTAAGGGAAAATAACACACCTGAGTGCTAGAAAGAAAGTCCCTGCCAGTGACTCTTCCCCTTTGTTTTGCAGAGCCGCTGGGGTTGCTGAATGACCCCAGAGCACATGTGTGGTGCTTGACAAGGGGCTTCCAAAGACAGCTGGACCCGATGCTGGTACCCACTGGACCAGAGAGCTCCCGGCCACCATGCTGGGAGTCAATCCGCTTTGACTTGCCCCATCACTGTCAGATGGGTTTGATTCTTCAAGCCTGGAGGCTTCATGCAACCTGCCTCCCCTTGAAAATGAACCAGGAGCCTTGGCAGAGCCTGTCTCCTTGCTTTGCTGCTATTTTTAATCCCTTGTTAGAGTTAATTTCCTTTCTGGTGCCTGGTTATTTTCTCTCCTAGGTTTTCTGCTGTTTGTTTACTTGTCCACGTTCTCCCCCCTGAGCTGATCCTTCATGTCTGTTTTCTGTCCGGACGCTGGCAAGGCAGCCCGGAAGCGTTCGGCCACACCACCATGTGCAGTCATGAGATGGCCCTTGTGAACTGCCACCACCACAGCCAGCCCTGCTCCTGGCACAGCCGACCCCGGCACCACGGCCACCATGGCCAGACCTCAGGTTGCCAGCGGGGACTGGGCACAGTCAGCCAGGATGACTGCAAAGTACTTGCTGGGGTGGCCACCTGCATCCTTAGGTTGCTTTTACCATGAGTTTATCAGCTCCGGGCACTGGTTAAAAATAATAATTTATCCCTTTTTCTTTGTGTCACCACTCATGCTCCTGGTGAGACACTGTAGGAGTACTTCCCATGCTGCTTGACTGATTTACCTCCCCTTCCTGGGTTCATGAGCTTGGGTCTGGGATGTGCTGATGCCTCAGCATGAGCCATGAGGTCCCACAACCTCTTCAGCCCTGTAAACCTGCTGCTTTCCAGTTCAGGAGCCCCTTATGGGGTGTTTTTGTGTTAGGCAGCTCATTTCTGAGCAAGGTATTGAATTTTCCATGCCTGGTTTCACTCTGCTTTCTGATTTGTAGATTTTTCCAATCCTTATTTCTCAGTCTTTGTATCTGCCTGGAGAAGTCTCACCTGGCTGTCAAACAGTTAAACCCCAAGCCTGCAGTGAAGTGGGGGGTCCTGCTTGCAGTGCAATGGATTGCATTTTTATCTCTGTTTCCACAGCCAGTGTAAACAGGCTAGTGAAACCCTTTTTCCACTCAAGATGTGCAGTGACGTTTCCTTACATCTGAATCTGGCAGGACCAAGATCCAGCACATCTAAACCAGGGCTCTTTGGAGCAGAAATGCTGCTACATTGAGAAACATGTTACACAGGCGCCGGGCTGTTTTACATGCCGTTCTCTGCTCCTTTGGAGTGGAGACATGGAATTGCTCATGGGCTGCGTCACGGCGTGCTGCTGCCGAAGCCCCCACGGTGTGAATCTTGGCAAGGGGAAGTGGACAAATCCTGCCATTAATATTTAAACCCAGCACAAATCCCGTTGTTTGCTCTTAAATGTTTATCCAGCTCCCCAGCGTAATTGGGCAGCCTGTTATCTGGTGGGTTGTGTTGCACTTGTAAGAATCTGCTATTACAACCCTCTCTCTGAATCTTTTATAAGAGAGTGAAATACGTTTACAAGCAAATTTGGGTTTTATCTGGAGGCGCGGGAGGCGCGTTGCTAATTTGGCTGCAGCCCGAACCCCAACGTGTGAAGTGCTCAATGTGTTGCGTGGGAGGAGGAGGTTTTATTTAGCTGCACGCTGCTTTCCTCACTGCTTGGGCTTTCTGTCGCTAACGTTGTGTGTGAGCAGCGAGTGCCGAGGGTAGCCCTGGGAACCCCACAAAAATGCAGCCACTTCTTGTGTCTTCCTGACTCCTTCACCTTTGTTGGTCACAGCAGCCTCAGTGAGGGACCAAGGATGAGCTGAACTTAGGTGAGATGGGACACCCGAGGTGTCTGTGCCCTCCTGGTCCCTATAGATGCAGCCAGGTGACCCTATAGAAGCAGCTGACATGACCCGACAGGTCTGGAGAGCTGCGGTTGGGATGGTGGGGAGGAGAATATGAAGAGCGTTTAGTGTCTGGGATACCTCAGCGGTGGGGCTGGATAAGTGCTTGTGGTAGACAGATTAGTCATTGGTTCCTGATAGGGGATAATCGCTGGCTTGTCTGCTCTTTATCTGAGATAAGGACGGGGCTGGGGGAGGGAAGGAAAAGGCACGGAAAAGCTGAGAAGGCTAGGAAGGACTGTCCCTGGACTGGTGGTCCCTTGTGGCATATGGCAGGGCTTGGCCATCAGCGGCGGGCGAGCAGGATCAGGGCACGCGTGAGGCTGTAGGCGAAAGCCCTCGTGCTCATCCAGGGGCTGTGATTTCCTTTCTGCTGCTTTAGCTTCTGTCCCAATTATGTGGTTCTGTCAACTATAAATTATTCTGCAGAGGGAGCAGCAGCATCTTCTCCCTTCAGCACGGTGCAGGCTGTGCCTAGAGCTTGCTGGAACAGCTTTCGGGCAGCAACTGTTAGCAGAAATTAAAGGAATTTTGTAAAGGACATTAAATACAAATAGCTGTATCTTATCGGGTCAAGAGCATTCTCAGCCTTTGCCAGAGGAGCAAAACCCCTTGGGTTGATGTCCTCTCACTTACAAGCAAAGAAGAGACAGTCACCCCGCTGAGCAGGCATCCTGGAGCCTGATTTTTTTATGAATTGCATTTGAGCTCCTGGTTCAGCAACATGCAGAGCTGGAGCATGCACAGCATCCCGAGCTGTCTCCGTGTGAAAGCGATATCTGCTCCCCAGCCACATCCCAACCAAGTGGGAAAGACTTAGGATTTAATTTGGAACGTCAACTACAGCATCCCTTAGCTATCTGTGCAGCATCTCCACACTGACACCCTTCCTTGCTCCAGAGGGAGACGGGACGGGAGAAGAGGACCAAAGTGGAGCATCCTTCAGCTGCGCCAGTCCCTCCTTGCATCTGGCTTCCCCTGAGGAGTTTCTGCAGAGCAGGACTCAAAAGCGGGGAGCTGAAAAGCTGAGTTTCTGTTCCCTTCTGTACTCCTGGCTGCTCGCTGGAGCCACGCTGCTGCCTGCTTTGAGAGCTTGGGAGGCCGGGGCATTGCTGGGAGGTGGGGCAGCGCTCAGGGGGAAAATGGGAATTCAAAAGGATAAGGCAAGGGGAGGTGAATCCATGCTGTTTTTTAAAGCACTTGTGTGGGGTTTTTTGTTGTGTTGTTTGGTTTGGTTTGGTTTTTTTCCTCTGGAAGATGAAATACAGCCTGTGAACACACATATGTGTCTGCCAAAGGCCCCGCTCTGGTCGCAGTTTGCTCTTAGATGGGTTATTAATCCTTTGCTCTTTCCAGTGTAGGGTCTCCCAGGCAGATACACTGATGCACGGGCACTTTTCCCCTGTCCTAAAGCAAATGAGGGGCAGGACCAGGCATTTAACCTGGAGCCCCTGTGCAGTGGTACCTCTGTTGGACTGTTCCTAACGTGGGGAAGGGCTTGAAGGAATTGGAACTTACTGATGCTTAAACAGTCCGACAATATGGAGCAGGAGGAAGAGCACCCTGGGAGATCCTAGGAGCCGGGGAGTGCTCCGGCCTCCACAGCTGCCCTGCCTGCAATGCTGAGGCTTCAAGGCAGGTCCCTGTTCTTCCTCAGCCTCTCTGCATGTGGGACACAGAGGGAGAGGCGCTGGGCAGTAGCCCTGTGGTCAGGATCCCTCCTGATGGCTGCTGCCACCACCCTGGAAGGACAGCATGATGCTGTCAGCTGGGGCTCACTGCCTGGGAACTGATTGGTTTTCCCTCACCTGAGCTGATAAAATAGAGGTGGGTCCATATAAAGTAGAGGTAGGTCTGCTTCTTGCTGATGGGACTGCTGACCCTGCTGCTATAAACACAATTGTTTCTTTTCTCCTCCTCCCTGTCCCTCCAGGTGCTCCTGACCCCACTGCTGGGGCCAGCATCGATGATGAGAACTGCTGGCACCTGGATGAGGAGCAGGTCCGAGAGCAGGTGAAGCTGTTCCTATCTCAGGGAGGGTACTACGGCTCGGGGAAGCAGCTCAACTCCATGTTTGCCAAGGTGAGGAGGAGCCGGCTGCTCTCTCCCCTCTCTGCTCGGCGCGTCACGTAGCCGGCAGCTCGCTGGCTGCCCTGGCAGGGTGCCCGTCACGGCTGGGAATCTCTGCTCCAGTGCCTTCTCGCCTGGTTGTGGAGCAGGCGGTTGTAATCCAGGCTCTGGGTCAGGCCTGGGTTGTCTCACCCGCTCTCCTGGCAGGTCCCTTCCTCCCACACGATGGGCTTGCTGTGATTCCTGTGCAAGGGAGGGCTTTTCCCCATCTCCCTGTCAGCACGGTGGGGGTAAAGCCAACCCTGCAGAGCCTACCAAGGCCATGGAGAGGTGGCAGCAGCATAGAGGCTCTTCACTTTCTTTGCAGAAGGGCCTTGTTTTCATGTCCTTGATTGCTTGGTCCTCTTCACAGCCAGGCTGTGGCCATTGCTCAGCTGGACTCCAACCAGCCAGGTCACAGCCGTGGCATGAGTGCTATATAACTATATATATAGAGAACTATATATATTAAAAAAAATATATAAAATGTATATATTTATAGTCTGGACACCCAGACTGAGGTAGCTATGGGTTGCCAGCCAGGTGACCAAGTATTAAACACTCCCAGGGGACTGTGGTTTGTCTCACAAAGGGCCTTCTCTCTGCCCTTTCCAGGTTCGGGAGATGCTGCGCATGAGGGACTCCAATGGCGCCAGGATGCTGACGTTGATAACGGAGCAGTTCATGGCTGATCCTCGGCTCTCCCTCTGGAGGCAGCAGGGGACGGGCATAACCGAGAAGTGCCGGCAGCTCTGGGATGAGCTGGGTAAGGGTTACCACCTTGCAGAGAGCAGCAGCAGGGTGCCTGGGCGGCCAGGCCAGCAGACATCGTCTCAGAGGCTTTTGGGGCTCTTGTTTGGGAGCTGAGGCCCTGAGAGATGTCAGGAGCTTGCTCTATCCACTGCTGGGGAAATGCTGGCGGTTCAGCTGAATGAGGCCCCAGCAGTTCAGCCCCTTAAACCAGCCCCTCTGCTGCAAAGGAGTCCAGGATGATGGGTGTGCAGAGTGTGGCTGGTCCCAGACTTGCAGCAGCCTGGTGTCTGGTGTGCTGCCCCGAAGCCTTTGCAAGGGAGGATGCCAGCTGGTGAGCCCCAGGGGCTGGCTGCAGCCTGGAGACGTGGAAGTGCCATTCCTGGAGGAACCGCGATCCAGAGGGGGAAAAGCAGGTTCTCGAGTCTCATCCCGTCTAACAGATTTCTGCGTGCTCTGGTGCACGTTTCCAGGGTGAGGGGGGCAGGATGGCCAGCACAGAGCCTGGCTTTCAGGGAAATGCAGTTCTGGGTAATTCTAGCTAAGCACCTTAGACACCAGCTCAGCTGGCTGACACCATAATATCATTAGAATAAAACATTTAGATGACGTGGTCCCAGGGAGGTTGGTTGTGTGGTGGAGTTAACCCAGCAGTTCCGGGTTCTCCTGGACATCTGGGATCTTGGATGGATAGTTTGACTTGTACCATAGTTTCATGATGAGTGAGTTTGAGCTTCTCTGCAGCCTGCTGGTGAGAGATGCTGTGTGAGGACAAGGGCTCACAGGCTAGGACCAAAGGGATGCTGTAGAGCTGGAAGAACACTGAGGGTGGTCCAGGGTCTGGAGTACCTGAAACTGCAGCTGGGGTCACAGGCTTTTGTACCTAGTGTCCAACAAATGCAAACATAGCCATGAGACTGGAGAGCCTGGCCAAACAGCACAGACAAGGGCTGGGCAGGAGTGGGACGTCTCGCTTCTGTGTGAAGTTTCCTAGATGGAAATAACCATCTGAACAGCTCATCTGTGCTTGCTTGCCAAGAAGATACTTCCAGGATTTTGGGATGTGCAGCTGGGTGGTTGGATATGCAGAGATCCCAGAGAAGTGGCCAAATCCACCAAGCCAGAATTTCCGTATGGAAGAAAGCAAACACATTGGTGAAACGTGGATGGATGTGTGTCTAGGTAGGCCTGGGCGGAGGAGGAAGTTTACCCAGAATTACAGATTATTTGGCCAGACTTCAAACCTGCTGTCCAAGCCAAGAGCCCTCCCTCCCTTCCCGCACACATGAGGCAGGAGTGGTTGCATTTCAGTCCTGGCTTAACCACACAAGGACCAGGGCAGTGCCTGTAGTTTTGGTTGGCAGAGCAGGAGGAGATGACAGCATGTCCCCGTCAGCAGATGGCAAGGTGATTTGGGAACATCGGGGCCCTACCAAGGCTGGATCAGGGTGACAGCAGGTGAAATGCAGTGCCAGCCAACGCACGTGGGAGGATTTGGGCATCTCCATGATGAAGAGAAGCCTCTGCAGAGGATACAGTGGTGGTCCAAGAAGCAGGTCCAGGGCAGGATGAGCATGGACTGTACTCAGAGCAGGGATTATTCCCCCCATCTTAGAGAAGCCTTTTGGATTGGGCCGGGGCATGGAGGGACCAGAGCTGCAGTGAGCTGGTGGTAGTCACTAGTAACAAACATCAGCAATGTGGAGAGATGTCCCAAACCATCACTGGGCAGGCAATGGTAGCCAGGGTGCGTGGGGCGGTGAAGACAAATTGGCATCTGCAGCCCACGGGTGGTTGGACAAAGCTGCCCAGCAATACTGCTGCTGCCAAAGGGAGGGATGAGGGACCTGGTGCCAGCTGCTGTGGGAAGCCCCAGCACAGGCAGTGTTCCCCGGCCATGCAGAAGAGAAAAACAGACCTGGCAGAAATTATTTTGGGCACATGTTTAATAATTAATCATTGATTTTAGAAAACACTGCTTCACAGACTTGTGTGGGACTGGAAGAAGATCAGCCTTAAAGAAGATTGTGGATTTATGCTGGGGAAAATGTAAAGGATTTTGCAGGATTTAAGAGTTAAATAAAATAAATAAATTAAAAGGGCATCGTTAGCTTGTGCATGTGCTGCTAACTGAACATCTATTGCCCCGTCTGCTGGGGAGCCAAAGGAAAGACCTGCTGGATGGAGAGCTCTGCAGCGTGGGAGTATTTGCCCTGGTGCTTTAGTACTTATGATTAAAGCCTAATTACAAAAAATAGACGAAAAACCAGCTGAAGTGCAGCCTGACCTTAATCTGCCTGGAGACGGGTTTATTTATCTCGGCCACTTGTTTACAGTGGGGAATTTCAGCAGATTAAGCTGGGGAGCGACCCTGTGGGAAACAGGAGAATTTCTTTGATGGTTTGGAAACTTGGGTGCAGGATCGGAGCGCCTGTCCTCTCTGGGGCTGGGAAGGCTCCAACCCCCCCTGTCCCCTGCACCCAGCTCCGTCATCAAAAAGCATTTTTGTTTAGAGGCTTAGCTTAATCATGATCTGCTGCTTTGTTCCCCACTTAACCTCCTGCTATCAGAAAGTTCAGATGAAGGTTTCTGCAGCATGTGAGCAGACACAGAGTCTGACCTGGTGCGGCATTTCAGCCCAGGATAGCAGTCGCTTGTGCTGTCAGCTGATGTCACTTGACCAAAGGGCACAGAAAAACCCCTCTTTTCCATTTCCTAGATAACTATCGCAGCCCAGACAGATGCAAATATCTCTTCCCTCCTTGTCACTACCTCCTGGCCACATCTTCCCGTCTGCAGGAGAGCCTAGGGGCATAGCATTTTGACAAGCAAAGGACACCTCGTAGGGCTCCCAAAAATAGGCTGCAAAGTCATGAAGCTTCTGGGGATCATATCTTAGCCAAGCTGTGGGAGCCAAAAATCCAGCGGGTGCATCCCGTTCCTGGGGGCAGTGGGGCACCGAGCTTTGTTACCACCTGTTAGCTGAGCTACCCTGCTTGCCCTCGGAGGTGTGAGCCAAAATTGCTGGATGCTGCTTTTTGCCCCAGAAGCCCTGGAGCGGGCAAAGAGGGGCAGTAACAACAGGCGGGAGTCCTGGTGGGAAGAGGGTGCCCAAAACCAGTCGGAGCCCTGAGATGCCCAACAGCAGGAGCCGAGTACAGGATTTAGCTCATGCCTGCCTGAGGAGGGGGAAAGTTTTATGCCCTCGGGCTTGAAATGGGCAGGCACCCTCTGCTTACCTGAGGGGAAGTAACCAGAGCCTTAAGGAAGACTCATTTTCTGAAGCTGGGACCTGATTTTGGCAAAGATGTCGTGTCTGTGGAGCCTGGGAGCGAGTGGCATGGACCCACTTTGGGAGGGATGGACCCTGAAAGCCCCTAAGGGGTCAGCTCTTCTCTTGCACATGCATTAAGTGCTGACATTGCTGCTGAAGGGTCTTATCCCTGCTGCTGTTCATCAGAAAGGAGTGGGGGTTCGGTGGGGTTTCCTGGGAGCAGCAGAGCTGACATGCGGATGGAGCGGGCGAGGGCTGCTTTGAATATCTGCTGATCTTCAGTGCCTGCGGTTGCTTTTCCCATGCCCATTCCTGGAAGCGTTGCTGCTGCCACTGTCTGTGTTGTGACACTGTGACATCTCCCTTGCCAAGCCACTCCAAGGAGCTGGACGTGCACAGCCTCTGCACCTTATTAATGTCTGCAGGTCCCAACTGGCAGGGGATGGTTGCTGGGAGATGCACCCCAAAAGCACCACCAAAGCTCAGCTATAACCCAGAGGAATGGGGAGACACTGGAGCAGAGTCAGGACCTCACTGCTCAGCCTGGTTTTGCTTTGTGCTGCCTGGAAAAGGGACCAGCTGCTCTGGCTGCCTGTGTCGAAGCCGCAGCCTCGCTCGGGGCCGTCTGGCTCAGCGGCGTGGGGCTGTGCAGCTGGGGAGCCGCCACATAAAACTCAGTGAGCAAGGGAGATGGTTGGGGTGCCTGGAGGAATCCCCTTACCACGCAGCAGAGCTGTGACGGGTGATGTTGTCCTGCCGCTGGCTGTCACTTCAGTATGAGAACTTTGGCTCTAGGAGTGATGGGGGAGAGCAGCTGGCTGAGCAGGGAGAGGGAAGATGCTCCAGGTCTCTGCTGGGCCTATGGAGGAGAGGCAGGGGAGGATGTTCCTGCAGGAGGCTGAGCTGTCCTGGGTGTGTGACAGGATCCGACACAGGCAGACAGAGGAGCAGCATGGGTTGCTCAGCCCATGGGGATTCCCGGGGATGCTGTGCTCACAGCCGTGCCAGCATGCAGCCATCCCACCCCGTGGGGCAGGCACAAAGGAGGAGACATGTTGTATCCTGGCAGCCTTGCAGGGAAATTTGGGACAGAAATGCGATTAGCTAAAGGAGAGTTCATGGTTTTGCACTTACTTGGGTGGCTGCGGCCCTTGTCAGAGCAGTGGTTGACCCAAGAGAGTCAGCCAGGTTCAGTTAGCAGCACTGTCAGCCCTGTCTTAGGAAAGGATGAGCTGGATCTTAATGATGACAGAGGTCCTTAGGCCTGGTTCTGCCTCTTGTGCAGCAGACAGCATCATTAGGCCTGTGAGGTCCCCTGGTTGACTTGGAGGATGTCAGCATTCTCATCCTACTGGTCTCCCTTCTCTGCTTGGGAGATCTGGAGTGCTCAAGTCTTGGAGGGTTCTTGCCTGTGAGATGTGAAACCAAGCTCATATTCCTCTGCTGGTTCCTCCGCAGTCTGGGGACTACTGGGGATTCAAGCAGAAAAAAGGAGGAAAAAAAAGGGAAGCAAATACACCAAATCTCCTTTTTTAAATAGCTGAATGCAAATGGCCTGAAGAACAATGGCAGATGAAATAGCATTCGGAGTGGGCTTTAAAGCACTTGGAACGTGGGTAGGATCAAAATCAGGTTAGTCTTTGGAGATACAGACTCTGCAGCTTGCCAGGATGTTTTTAAGCATGCTTTGATGTGTAGTTCAAACACTAGATTTGTCCTGGCAGACAGAAGCACTCACAAATTCATACACAGCCGCTCTCTCCTTCCCTCCTCCCCACTGTCCCCCATCTCATGAGATTATAATTTAGCTTCATTACAGAGGAGTTTTACTTTTATTTAAAAGCTGTTTAAATCCCCCTCATGGGTCTGTGCATTGTGCTGAAATGAGTTTACGGACGCCGATGAAACCTTGCAGGCTCTCACGACAAGCACGGCAGCAGAAGAGCTTTGCCCTGTGAGTACGATGGTGGCACTTACTTGATTTCTTGGCTTTGTCTAGGGGCACTGTGGGTGTGCGTGGTGTTAAACCCACACTGCAAGCTGGAAGAGAAATCCTGCTGGCTCCGGCAGCTGCGCAAGTGGGGCGAGATGGACGTGTGTCCCCTGGAAGATGGCAATTACGGTAACGAGCTTCCCAACATCACCAACGCGCTTACTCAGAGCTCCAGTCACAGCCAAGGTGAGTCTGGGCAGGGGGTGGAAATGCAGCTGTTGGCCGCAGGGGTTCAGTCAGGATCAGAACTCACCTCAAAGTTGAGAGACCTCAGTTCACCTGCTGATGATGTCTCGGGGATGCATGGGAATACAAAACGTTTCTCTCTACAGCCTTTGGCTTTAGATACACTTGGAAACGTTGGGCTCATTGCTTCTTCTTGGATGAAGTCACCAGTATTTTAAGCATCAAAGGACTTTTCAAAGGCTATTTTAAAGCAATTGGACCATGGGGAAGTTTGGACCCATGTGGTCTCTGCAGGTTTGGATACGCAGTTCTACAGAAAACCAGGACTGCCTGGATGGGAGCATCGCTGACTTCAGGAGCCCTGGGCTGTGATGTGGGAGTGAGGAGTTGGAGCCTCTCCCAGCCCTTGAGCCTTGCTTCTGGTCTTCAGGTCTTATCTAAGTCATTAGCCAGGGGTGTTAAATGCAGTTCAAGTGCAGAGCACAGATGGAGCAACGTAGTTGTGGGGTTGTTCCTTAGTGCTAAAATATTTTCTTAACCCCTGACAAAGCATTTGATCCCTTTAAACTTAAGTGCTTTTCCCCCTTTCCTTTTGCCTGAAGTAGATATAAGCTGAAAGTTGCTGCTCTTACCATGCCTCCATCTGCTGTGCTGGAATTGTTCTTTGGTGTATTACAAGCAGCCAAAGTGGGAAGAGGAGAGGGGGCAGAAGCCATGCTGCAAAGGAAACTTCACACTTCTGGGTGGGATTTGTCCCCCCGCAACGGTTTGGGAGGGCAACTGTCCTGCCAGCCCGCCACGGCCAGGACCGTGTGCTCCAGCCAGCTCTCTATGTGCATCCTTGCGGAGTGACTTAATTTAAACCAGCCTTGCTCCGTGTCCTGTGCCAGCCCGGGACTCCCCCCTGGTGTTCCCAGCTCCACTGAGGATTCACTCCAGTGTTCAGGGCAGGTTGCCAGGGCTGAGCAGGTCACTTTTTTTAGACATATGGGGCATGTTCCCTTGTCCACGTGTTCCTTCCTCTCCAAGCAGGGGACTGAAAGCAACTCAGATCCTGGAGGTGTCACGGGGTTAATGTTTGTGCATATGCAAATACTGCTGCAGGTAGTTGCCAGCCTTTTATTACTGAAAGGAGAACAGCTGATTCCTGAAATCCTTCCTGGTAAAGTGAGCAGGCTTGGTTCTGTACGTATGAACACCTGTTTAATTTCTCTCCACCTCAGGGTGCCTGCAGCATTCAGACTAATTGCTTGTTGCCATCGTTTCTGGAGCGTGTTTATCCAGCCTCCCTGGATCAGCTTTGAGCAGTGCCTTTTGTTTTCCCCGTTTGAATGCATTTAACTCAGCCTGTCTTGTGCGTTGCAGGACCTAACATTCAGTGTTGCATCCCATTTCGGGCTTCCCGTTTTGCAGCCCACTGGCTGCGTTTGGCTCTCATGATCTGGCATGGCTGGAGTGAGGCAGGATTGCTCCAGACAGGCCTTCTTCTCCCAACAAACCACTTGTCTGATCTGTCTGGGCAGAGCAAAATGCTTGTCTGGCATTCAATAGCTTCAAAAATGTCAGTGAAGTTACAGAGCATCTCTGAAGAGGAGCACAGACATCTGCTTCAGAGCAGCAGAGGGCTTCCAGATGATGCCATCTCCTCCCTTCCAGCCATCTCACACACCCTGCAGAGGTTGCTGGAAGGCGATGGTTCCCCCCATCACCCACAGGCAGATGAGACACGCTTGTGTGGTTCCCTTAGTGGTTTCAGGTGCTGCTGATTTAAGCAGCTGTGGTTCAGTGAAGCCGGGGCTTTACTTTGGGGTGGAAAAGGAGAGCTCATGGTGCTTGTGGGGCTGTAATGCTGAGGAAGCCCAGTCCTGACCCCTGGCAGCTGCCTGTGTGCTGGCTGTCACAGGGCTGGGAATGCACTGCCATGTTTCAAGGCATCAGACCGTGTGTTACAGTGGATTATTGCCAGAAAGCTACAGGCAGGGTGGTCTCTGCCTCTTTTCTCACCTCTCTGGTCAAGGCAGGTGTTCTAGCAAGTTCCTTAGCAGTGCTATTGGAGGAGAAGGCAGTCTTCATCAGAGACGGGGCGGGCAGCAGAGGTGTCTGAAGGCAAATCTGCTGCAGCGCAGGAGCCAGAGCCCCTGTGCTCAGAACAGAAACGGCTGGAGTGGCACCAGGTGGGGCTTTGCTCTCATTGTAAGGACATTGCTCTGCCTAGGGAGGTCATGTGTGGGGGTAGGAACAGGCTGCCCATGCCCCACCAAGGCACTGATGTTTTTTCTCTTTGCAGACTCACTGGCCAGGCCCAGACGAACTGTGTTCACCCGGGCGATCGAGGGCTGTGACCTCCACTGGCAGGACAGCCACCTGCAGCGCATCATTAGCAGTGACTTCTACATGTCTCCCTCTTACCAGCGGGAGGGCGAGAGCCTCCTCTTCAACTCCCAGGGTCAGCCACTGTGGCTAGGTGAGCATCCAAACCCGCAGCCCCATGCACGGCCTTGGTGGGTGGGGTTGCTGATGGAGAAGAGCCATCCAAGGCATTGAAGAAGCTTTGCTACTCTGGGTCCTTGCAAGCTTCTGCATCCTAGGTTGAAAGTGCACCCCTGGCCCTTAGCCTGAGGAGTAGAGTGAGCAGAAGGACTTGATGCCCTCCCACAGCCCAGCAACAGTCCTTAGAGCAAGTCCCACATCTTTACAGTCTGCGTTCCTCTTGGGCAGCTTGCAGCAGGCTTGTCGTGTCTTCTTTCATCCTGCCAGTGCTTGGCCGTCCCCAGTGCAGGCTCTCACTGCTCCCAGTACAGGTGGACACTTGAAGCCCCTTGAAAGTTGGATGGGGAGCACAGCTGTACCTTCTGGATTTTTTCTTCTCTGCTCTCACCCTTAAAGGCAATTAGCAGACAGTACAATTAAGCCTTGTATGAGCATAAGACGTATTAGACCAGTCAAACCCAGTACCCTGTAGCTGTTCTGTAGACCTGTAGTCCATGTATCTCAAGGCATACAACTTCTCTGCTGAGAAGTCATGACCCTGGGCAGATCTGCAGACCCTTGACAACTACATGTCTGGGATGAGAACAAGTGAGGTGAAGGGCTTGGGGGTGCCTGGTGTGGCTGTCAGACCTCAGGTTGTCCCCAAAATGGGAGGCACAAGCCCTCCGCTCAACCGCGAGGAGGGATACCTTATCCTCACAGCCTAAGAGGTGAATCTATGGACACGGAAAACATCAAAACCCACCACTGCACTGTCATCCACTCCAGGCGCTGGGGTTTGCTGTCACCTAGCCAGATGGGAAGAGGATATTTAAAGTCATCTGCAGATGTGGTTTGTGGAGCAGCAGGCACTAAGTTGCTATTAAGGCCAGGAGATAAGTTAAAAAGGGCCCATGTGAAGACTGCTGGTAGACCTCTGCTAGCTTAGCTGGAGCAGGAGAGGACATTTCTACTCTGGGAAGAGTTTTGTTTAGCTGCAGGCAGCAGGTCTCTTGCCCACACAGCCATAGGCAGCAGTGGTGGGTTAATGCTTCCATGGACTTCATCTAGCAGGGATGTGGTGGTCACAGCTTCCCTGTCCCTGGCATCATGTGGGTTCTGGTGAGCCCTTTGGCCCAGCTGGTTGGTACACTTTATTTTTCTGATGTATTTGCTGTGATTTTTGGATTTTGCGCTTTCGCTTTCTTGGCACCCCTTCAGGGATGCAGTGCTGGGAGATTTGTCAGCAACTTCCAGTGATGAATTCAGCGAGAAGCCGAATATTGCATCCATTTAGCAAATGAATAGAGGGAGCAACAAGAAGCTTTTTTACAGATGTGTTTGTTCTGAAACCTCTTCCTTGTGTATTCCTTGCGGGTGACCTTTGGGACGTGGAAACCTCATTTGCGGAGGTGGTTGTCTGCATTTCTAAAGCTTCCTGAGCTCTTCCAGGAATAGAAATTAGCCCTCTTCCATAATTTTAGATCTTCCGTGGTTGCCTTTCCCACCGCCCCCCAATGGCGTAGGACATTTTGCAAGAAAATGGGATTTTCGCTGCTTGTTATGCAGCATGTCGTGTCATCTGCTCCTGCTAATTTCTCACTCAGTAATAATCCTCTCCACAGTTGCTTGTGATTTCAGGTGAGCAATGAGCAGCAGGAGCAGATGAATTCCTAAGCAACTGTGAGTTTTGCGGGGGGGCAGAGGAGAGTTCATGCAACTGTTCCTAATAATAATCACCAGGTAGGAGAGCTACAGAAGAGATGGGGTGTCTGCAGAGCTCGCTCCACAGAGACATTAAGGAAGCAGTTCAAAACATCACCCCCAATCTGTCAGTGCCCCCAGCACGACGCTGGATGCACAGTCTCCCCCCATGTATCATTGCTGGTGTGATGAGAGCAGGGGGAGTCGTTGGAGGAGGTGCTAAGAAGCCTTTGAGTGCACAGCAATGAGAGAGAGAAGTCACCATAAGCCGTGCAGATTTGAGGAGAAATGAGTGGCGGGGTTGTAACAGCCTGTGTTCGGAGCTGTCATATTGCAGCAATGATGTGTTGGAAATGCTCCCATTAGATAGGGTTTGCAGAGGTGGGGATTTAGGTACTGACGTGGCTGCTGTGGGTTGAAGGTGGTAGGAGTCCCATCAGTATTCCTGATAGGCATCCCTGCCTGCAGCAGGGAGACAGGGGTGAATTCAAGACAGGGAGCAGGAGTTCAGCTGGGGTGTGGGGAAGATCAGTAGAAGAAAATGTCGCAAAGTTTGATGCTGTCAGGTTCTCTCCCCCCATCAGTGCCATCCCGTGAATTTCTGTGCTCCTCTGGCTCAGCCATGCCCCCGCGTTTGTCCTTGCCTTGCAGAACACGTCCCAACAGCCTGCGCTCGGGTGGACGCCCTGCGCTCCCACGGCTACCCCAGAGAAGCTCTCCGACTGACTGTTGCCATAATCAACACCCTGCGACTGCAGCAGCAAAGGCAGCTGGAAATATATAAGCATCAGAAGAAAGGTATGAGTAGAGCTATGGGAGGAGAGTCTCACAAGGCTGGCTGGGGTGTCCCAGCTGGCTGAGGAAGCCTTCTCCACCTTGTAGAGTAGTGCCGCTCCATCCAGAGCAGCAGAGGTTGATGGTGGGCAGCACCATATGGGGTTACTCACACCCTAGAAAGACAAATTGACGCATCCGATAGTTTGAGCCAAATGGTGTTGGTACCGACATGCTAAATACAGCGGTGCCACGTGCTGCGTTCAGGCTGTTAGAGCAGGGATGTTCTTGTTCCCACTGTCGCTGTGTCTGGTTGCCTGTCAGGACCGCACAGGCAAGCAATGCCTGCGTTAAAGAGGAGCTGGGTGCCTGCGGAGCTGCAGTAACTTCTTGTGTGTGCTACCTCCACCTTGCATTTGCTGAGTAAATTATACCAAGAGGCAAGCCCAGTGCCTCTGCTTTTGCAAGTGCAGTTGGCAGGGAGCCGGGGTCAGTTACTGCAGCGCTGCTGGTGGTTGGTGACTTGTGGACCTTGCTAGCTCAGCCAGCTTGAGATCCTCAAAGGATGGAGCTTTTAAGGCTTGCTGGGAGTCTGTCATCTCTGGAGAGATTTCTGTCTGTGTTTCCAAAACATTCAGGCTGCCGTTGCAAATGAGTCCATAAGCTGCAGGTCTGACTTTATAGACCCTGTCTTGGGACTCTGCAGTCCCATGTGTCCTCCTGGAACAGAGAATGAGCTGCTGCATCTTATGTGGCCTGAGGGGCACCTTTTTTTGTTGGGTGCCTGCTCACTCTGATGTCTGTGGCTGCTCTGAGCTGCTCCTTGTTCTCGTGAGCTACCATGCCGGAACTGGCTCTGGAGGTTCCCGTGCCCACAGGGGTAAGAAAAGGCCTCTGGTCTCAGAGACCTCTCTGGGTGCAGAACCTGTCTTTAAATTCCTCACTTTTATGTTTTTTCTGTTCCATTTTTGCAGAGCTGCTGCAGCGAGGAGCAACAACCATCACCAACTTGGAGGGCTGGGTAGGCCATCCTCTGAACCCCATCGGCTGCCTCTTTCTCACCCTGACCGAAGCTTGTAGATTAGAAGAGGAAAATTGCCTTGAAATTTCAGGTACCGAGCACTTCTGGCTCCCTTCCTGGTGGCTGCGGCTGAACTGAGCCTGGCGGGACAACCATGGGTGCAGGTCTGGGGCTTGGGACTCCTGGGCTCCGAATCTTCCCTCTCTCCACACTTGCAGGAGCAGCCAGGACAGCGCTGCAGTGCAGAGAGGGAGCACTTAGTGCCCTGAGTTTTCCCAGTGAGGTTTCCCAACCCAGTTTTTCTGGTTTGCAGCCAGAGCAGCTCAGGAGAGTGACTTAGCAGAGCTGGGCTGAGGGATGCCAGCCTGCAGAAATGGTCTGGCATCTGCTGTGCACCCTGTTGTACAAGTTTCAGGTCTCTGGCATCTCCTAGTGACAGCAAGAAGGAGGTTGAAGCCCACATCTCCTGCAGGGAGCTTTCATCCAACATTTCTGGGTGACTGAAGGCAGGCAGCAAGTGAAGTGTGGGTCTTGCTTCTTGAGTTGAGAGGTTTTTCTCTCTGCTGTGGTTCTACCACCTAGGAAGGCTCTTCTAACCCTTCTGCATCTCTTCTCCTTCTTCCAGACACCGGGGACTCCAAACCCCCAGTATATCAACACGTGCCCGTCGCGACCAGCAGCCAAGACAATGGCGAGTCCTACCTGTCCTTGGCCTTAGAGGTGGCCCTGATGGGAATGGGTCAGCAGAGAGTGATGCCTGAAGGTCTCTATGCCCAGGACAAGGTGTGCCGCAATGAGGAGCAGATCATCGCCCGGCTGCAGGACCTGGAGCTGGACCCAGTGCTGGTGCAGACCCTGCGGAAGCAGTGCATCTTGCTGCTGGAAGGTTGGGGCTTGGTCCATCTAACTGGCTTCTGTGTCTTAGCTGTGTGTTGGTGATATCTCCAGGGTGCCCTTTCCAAGGCTGCTTTCTCTGGGGGTGTGGTGCTGAGTCTGTAGGATGGCTGCTCTGCCCAAACCTCTGGCAAAACAAGGGTTTGCTGACATCCCTGCAGCAAGACCACCTCAGAGGCATTACAGAGATGGGTGCTAAGCATGTGGCCTCAGTTTTTGAGGGATTTTGACCTGAAAAGGTTTTTAGAAAATGAAAGAAAAGCCCTTTGCCCGGGATGCAACTTGGGTAACACACTAGGGAGCTGCAGATCTTCAAAGCTTTGGGGTGGTGCATACCCCAGCTACAGGTCCTGCTGTGCTAATGATGGCTGACAGGCTCTGCTTCCGCCTAGGTGGTCCCTTCAGCGGTTTGGGAGAAGTCATCCACCGTGAGAGTGTCCCCATGCACACCTTTGCCAAATACTTGTTCTCTGCGCTGTTGCCCCACGATGCAGACCTGGCGTACAAGCTGGCTTTGCGGGCCATGAGGTTGGTGCATGTTTTATTCTGTCTCTGCCCCTCGTTTTGCCGCTCTCCTGTGCTCTGCTGGGAAGCTGGGGTGCTTTGTGACCCAAAAGCAGGGATGGGAGCGGAGGCAGGCCTGGAGTTTGCCATCCCTGAGATCATGTGCGGTGTGTAGGGTCACCCAGGCACAGCAGCAGCTCACAGAATGTTATGGATTGGAATGGACCTTGAAAGATCATCTAGTCCAATCCCCCTGCCAGAGCAGGAACATTTAGATGAGGTTACACAGGAATGTGTCCAGGCAGGTTTTGAATGTCTCCAGAGAAGGAGACTCCACAACCCCCCTGGGCAGCCTGTTCCAGTGTCTGTCACCCTCACTGTGAAGAAATTTCTTCTCATATTTAAGTGGAACCTCCCGTGTTCCAGTTTGTACCCATTGCCCCTTGTCCTATCATTGGTTGTCACCGAGAAGAGCCTGGCTTCATCCTCGTGACACTCACCCTTTACATATTTATAAGCATTAATGAGATCACCCCTCAGTCTCCTCCAAGCTAAAGAGACCCAGCTCCCTCAGCCTTTCCTCATAAGGGAGATGCTCCACTCCCTTCATCATCTTTGTGGCCCTGCGCTGGACTCTTTCCAGCAGTTCCCTGTCCTTCTTGAACTGAGGGGCCCAGAACTGGACACAATATTCCAGATGCGGTCTCACCAGGACAGAGTAGAGAGGGAGGAGAACCTCTATCGACCTACTGATCACCCCCGTTCTAATTGGCCTTCTTGGCCGCAAGGGCACAGTGCTGGCTCATGGTCATCCTGCTGTCCACCAGGACGCCCAGGTCCCTTTCCCCTACACTGCTCTCTAACAGGTCATTCCCCAAATTATGCTGGAACCTGGGGTTGTTCCTGCCCAGATGCAAGCCTCTATACTTGCCCTTGTTATATTTCATTAAATTTTTCCCCGCCCAACTCTCCAGCCTGTCCAGATCTCACTGGATGGCAGCACAGCCCTCTGGCGTGTCAGCCGCTCCTCCCAGCTTGGTGTCATCAGCAAACTTGCTGATGGTACACTCTATTCCCTCATCCAAGTCGTTGATGAATATACTGAATAGTACTGGTCCCAGCTCAGAGAGGCTCCTGCTCTTTGTTTGGGTGATTCCTGGTTTACAAGCCCCTTCCAAAGTGATTTGCATGAGTCTGATAATGTCTGCTGGTCCAGTCCTCCACTGAACTGCTACCTGCCTGTCCTGGTGACAGGCGTCCTCTGCCGGAGCAGGTCCCAGGCAGGCACGGTGCTGTCATCTGCCTTCCATCTGCCAGGCCTTGGGCACCTTGCGGCCCTCCCTGCCCATGGGAAGGGCTGTTATCCCGCAACAGACAGACAGATGATTTGCTCTGGGCTTCAGGATGTTGCAGAGCCAGGCGGAGAGCACAGTCATGCTCTGTTCTCCATTAAAGCCCAGCTCTGTCACAGGGACTGGGGACACAGCAGATGCCCAGAGCTGCCCCATCTCCGTCCCCAGTGCGTGACGCACCTCAGACATCTGCAGTGTACTGCAGTTTTTTGGCAGGGACTGGATGGGTCTTTGAAAAGGCTGGAATTTCGGCCATGAACCCCAGAGCATCCCAGTGCCCTCTCCCTCTAACACCATTAAAATCCCAGCCCAGAGCATCATCTTTCTTGCAGCATTTCCTTGGTGAAATGGGCCATTTCTTCCCAACGCTGGGGGAAATTTTGAAATCTCTTCATCTTGGGAAGAGCTGCTTAGGAGGACAACTAGACTTAATGAGCAGCCAAGGGCCTTCACAGTGTGTGGAGACACCACACCTCACCAGACCTAAGAATTCCAGTCATAGAACAGGAACAGGACTGAGCTTCCTAAGGCTGCACATTGCTCCCTCATCATCTGTTAGTGCCTGTCTCCTGCTCCCAGCTGGGACTCCCTGTGCTGGGGTGTCTCAGACCCGAGCTGAGAAGGTTTGGCTTCTGCTGCACCATGGGTACCCCAGCCTGCAAGTGAGGAGAGCAGAGGCAGTTGGATGTCCAGGGAGACAGCTTCGCTCCTGCACACCTCAGCTGGCCTTCAAGTTAGTGACACCAGCACCAACTCAGGGGTTTAAGAGCCAGCATGGTTTTGCCACCATGGCTGGTGACCTGAGAATCCTGCTCCCTTTCCTTAGGTTTCTTTCTCCCATAGGTTTTCCAGGCTTTTAGATATCCCCACAAAAGCAGGTAACCCAACCCAGCTGTGGGGACCTGGGGGAAATGTGCCTCTGCTTCTGATCATAACCGGGCGTTTTAAGAAGAACCAGATGATAAAGCCAGGAGTTCTGCTGGGTGCTCTGACTTGAAAGGGAGTGGGGAGGGAGGAGGGATTTTGCTTTTTTTTTTTTCTGAGACTTGTGCTTTTCCTTACAAGTTTATAAATCACTTCACAGATCATTCTCTTCCTTTCAAGTCAGTCTGAGATTGATCTCCCTGCCCATGTGTTGAGCACACAGTCTCAGGAGCCCCCACACGTGCACAGCAGCAGGATGCTTTCAAAGGCATTGCTGCGGGCTGCTGCCTGCTGGCAGCCCCTGCCTCGCCAGCGCCTTGGGGAGAGGGGACAAAGCTGGGGCTGGACTGGGGTCTGACGTTGCCTCCTCCTGTTTGCCCTTCAGGTTGCCCGTCCTGGAGACCACGGCACCATCCGGCGATGTGACTCACCCCCACCACCTGGTCTCAGTGGTCCCCAGCAGATACCCACGCTGGTTCACCCTGGGGCACCTGGAGTCGCAGCAGTGCGAGCTGGCCTCCACCATGCTCACAGCAGCCAAAGGTTGGTGTGGGGGCAGCTCTGAGACAAGGGTGATGGAACAATGCTGCAGGAGCGCATCAAAGGGATTTTCTTGAAGAAAAGTGGGAGTGCCTACTTCTGCTCCCTTGAGTGCTGGAAGAGACCGGCTGCGTGCCTCACTGGCAGCCCGCTGCCGGTAGGGCACGGTGAACTGGCCTTGGAGCAGCCCACTGGAGTCTGGGATCTCCAGGGTTCATGTCCCAAAGGGCCCCAAGGCTTGTGGTTCAGCAGGGTGGGACAGGAGGCTTCCAGGAGGTGCCAGCAGCCCTGCAGAGATGCCAACCACAGCGCTGTGGATCCTGGGTACTGCCCCCTGGACTATGTCTGCCCTGCAGCATGGTCAGCTGCCAGCTCAGCTCACCCTGCCAGACGTGTCGTGGGTTCATGCCATGGTTTACTTTGAAGCTGCTCGTCCTTTTACCTCTGCTTTGTCTCTTCCTACCCTGTGGTAATGATCTTACAAAGGCTGTAGGAGGGAGGAGACCTCCCTGCGTACCAAACCACATGTAGCTTTTGGCAGGGCTGGAGATGGGGACAGCTGTGCTGAGTGGGGCACTGGGGTCCCAGCCACAGCGGGGCTTGTAAAACACTCCTCGCTGGTCTCTCAGGCCTCTTCATTTCCTGCTCAGGCACAATGATGAAGGCGAGCATGGGCTTTTCATTAGACATCATTCTGTCCAGAAACCAGCCCCACCAGGATAGCTGATGCCTTGTGCCCTGTGAGGGCCGGTGAGCTGAGCAGTGGGTGCTGCTGCTGCTGTCCCACCTCCACCCCCGGTGCTGCCAGCCTGACGGGGACAGTGTCGCTTCCCCAGTGAGGTGGAAGGTAAATGAGCCACCGGAAAGCTCCAGCCTCGCTGCTTTGGCAGCCTCTTCTCTCCTTCCAGCTCCCCTCCTCTTGGCTACGTTTCCAGGACTGATGGTTTCCTGCCCCTGCCTTGCAGTGCCCTGACCGGAGAGTTGGTACCTGGGTTATCCTTAGTTTCTTCTCCCTTCCAGCCTTTAATAGGGATGAGGTTTTTATGCTGGGGGTTCAGGGCTGTTGGATTATGTATGTTTTTCCCACTGTCCCCTTCACCGGGTGTTCCCCCACCACAGCATGTCCTGATGTGATCCTGTGTCCTCACAGCCTTTCTTGCCTGTGCCCCCACGAGCTGTTTTAGGGAGGCTTGGATTTGGTGGTGGTGCCAGCATCTGCTGTGGGTGGCAGGAGGTATCTTGAGCTATTAGTCACCCGAGATGTCTCTGCGTTCCCAGGTGCAGTGCTAGGCTTTTCACACTGCTGTGCATTATTTGGTTTTCTTTGTGTGAGGTTCATGTGCTTGGTTTACTACTATGGGAGTAGAAACATCAGCTTGGATCAAGGCAGAGGGACCTGATGGGGCACACTGGCATCTCTGATCTGCACCCATGCCAAAGGTCTCTCTCCCACCCTCTGTCCTACAGGGGCTGACAGGAGGATTTCCCAAGCCAGATGCAGTATCATGATGTTTAAGACCTTTGATGGGTCCCTCTTCCAAGATTCTGCCCCATCTCCCGATGCCATCACAGCATCCTGCTAGCACCCATGGCCTCCTGTGGCAGGAACCCCCTTCTTTGAGGATATCTCAGCCTGAGTTATGAGAGCTGTGTGCCTGACCTGGGGCATCCAGGACTGAGCCTTTGCAGTGAGTCTCAGTGACCCTGGCCTGGCCTTTGCCAGCCTCATGGTGGGAAGGGACTTACTGGGCAAGACAGTATGTGTGCAGCAAACAGCTTTTCTTCTTCTTTTTGACATTACTAAATGAAGACTGAGCTTTCTGGAGTTGTTGAGCACTGAGCATCTTCCCAAACCCCTTCTTTGTCGGGAAGAGGCTGCTTTACAGCTGTCAAACTTGAGCCCAGGGTAGAACATACAGGTGCCTGGAGATGTTTGCTAACACTCTAGGACTTGTATGGGGTCACTCAGGTTTGTTTGTTTTCTCCCTGAGAGGATGGCCTTGAACAAGGATGGGCGCTGTAGGATCTGTCACCTCCTGGTGAGAACACTGTATTTTTCTGTTGGTCTGCAGGGCCTGATCCAGCATCTCTGTGCATCCCTCCATGTGCATGTCAGAGAGGCTGACCACGCTGAAGGGGCTGTTCACCACGCAGTGCAGGCAGGAGATGCGGCTCAGGGGCGAGCTGGGGGTCGGACAAACCATCTGACTGTCCTTTCCTGTACCCAGGGGACATGCTGCGCCTACGCACGGTGCTGGAGGCCATCCAGAAGAATATCCACTCCTCCTCCTTGATCTTCAAGTTGGCCCAAGACGCGTTCAAGATTGCCACACCAGCCGACAGCAACTCAGACACAACGCTGCTCAACGTGGCGCTGGAGCTGGGTCTCCAGGTACAGGGTGGTGTGGGGGGATGCCGGTGGCCCTTCTGCCCCTCGTGCTGCAGCATGATGGTCTTCCAAGCACGTGGTCCCTTGTGGAAGGATGGCCCTGAGCAGGGAAGCTAAGCCTTGGGAGGCTTCTGTGCTTGCTGATGTTTGGATGGAGGCAAGGCAGTGCCAGGGAGCCTCATGGGGACCCAGTAGCCAACTGGGTCAGGGGACTTTTTGGGGAGCCCCACGGTGTTGGGTAGCATCAGTGGAGCTCTGGGGGATGGCTGGTCACCCTAGGTTTGCCTCGCAGGTGATGCGCATGACCCTTTCCACCCTCAACTGGCGGCGGCGGGAGATGGTGAGGTGGCTGGTGACGTGCGCTACCGAAGTGGGTGAGTGCCTCATCGTGCTGGGGGGATCCAGCCCCCATCTGGTGGGAGTGGCGTGGGCACAAACATCCCAGAGTCATTCATAGCCCTGGACGTCTGAGCTCTCCTGAGTCTCCCATTTCTTCCTGGGTAACTGGATGTACCCACAGAGTGCCAGCTGGCAGGGCTGGGGCCACAATGCTGGCTGGGTTTGGGACTGGGATGGGTCCCCTGCACCCCTAGGCCAGGCCAACAGTGTTTGCTGTGCCCTGCAGCATGGCCGAGCAGGGTGGCCTCTGCCTGTGCCCCTTTGCCCTGGCTCCAGGCACCAGGGACTCAGAGGAACCTCATGGTTCAAGCTGGGCTCCAGGGCTGTGCTATGACCGTGGTATGTTCTTGCAGGGGTGAGGGCCCTGGTGAGCATCCTGCAGAGCTGGTACTCGCTGTTCACCCCCACGGAAGCCACCAGCATCGTGGCAGCTACGGTGATGTCCCACAACACCATCCTGCGCCTAAGCCTGGACTACCCACAGCGGGAAGAGCTGGCCAGCTGCGCCCGCACCCTGGCCCTGCAGTGCGCCATGAAGGACCCGCAGAACTGCGCCCTGTCTGCCCTGACCCTCTGCGAGAAGGACCACATCGCCTTCGAGACCGCCTACCAGATTGTCATTGACGCTGCCTCTACCGGCATGACCTACACACAGCTCTTCACCATCGCCCGCTACATGGAGCACCGGGGCTACCCGCTGCGGGCCTTCAAACTGGCCTCGTTGGCCATGACGCATCTCAACTTGGCCTACAACCAGGACACACACCCGGCCATCAACGACGTGCTCTGGGCCTGCGCCTTGAGCCACTCTCTGGGCAAAAACGAGCTGGCGGCCATCATCCCGCTGGTGGTGAAGAGTGTGCACTGTGCCACGGTGCTCTCGGACATCCTTCGCCGCTGCACCATGACGGCCCCAGGGCTGGCCGGCATCCCCGGCCGCAGGAACTCGGGGAAGCTGATGTCCACCGACAAAGCCCCCCTGCGGCAGCTGCTGGACGCGACGATAAGCGCCTACATCAACACCACCCACTCCCGGCTCACCCACATCAGCCCGCGGCACTACGGGGAGTTCATCGAGTTCCTCAGCAAGGCCAGGGAGACCTTCCTCCTGGCGCAGGACGGGCACATACAGTTTGCCCAGTTCATTGACAATCTCAAACAAATCTACAAAGGCAAGAAAAAACTGATGCTGCTGGTGCGGGAACGGTTTGGGTGAGCCCCGGCCACGCTCACTGGCAGGGCCCGGCCGTGGCACAGGGACTTGGGAGAGAAGAAGGAAGGAAAGCAGAGATCACCTTCCCCCCATCAGCAGAGGCTGCTCTGTTCTGGTCTTCTGTTTCTTTTTTTGTTCGTTTGTTTTTTTTTTTTTTTTTTTTTTTCTTTCCCTTTCCTTTCTTGGATTTAACCGTTTCATATGCTGAGAGGATCCAGAGATTCCTTGGGCACAAACCAAAAGGCAACCACAGGGAAAAAGGATGGTTTGCTCAGCCCCCTGCCCTCCCTTGCCAATACCAAAACCTAACCTGGAAATCTAATACCTCTTTCCTGAAGGAAGCAGTCACTGGAGGGATCCGAAGGTTGCAAAGTGCAAAAATCTTTAAAATTATGTGGGGAATTAAAAAAAAAAAAAAAAAAAAAAAAGAAAAGCAGAGCGAGCAAAGAAACCCGCAACACTAGAACCTCATGCGTCACCAAAAGCAATGGCTTTGCAGAGCGCTTCTCCCGCCCGCCCGAGACATGCAAACTCCTCTATTTGTGAAGATACTTCAATAAAAACAAGTTAAAGTAACTGTTCTCAGGGATTGCTTACTAAAAGTAACACAAAAAAAAGCATTTATGATACTGTAAATACTATAGTATATGTGTCAATTATTAAATTGTAAAGTTATAATTATTTATAATTCTGTCTTTTATTTGGGGGATACTTGAAATTGTTGTGGGCTGGGGCGATTATTTTTATTATTGCTATTATTATTATTATTATTATTATTATAACTATTATTTAAAAAACACAAAACAAAACCACAGACAAAAGGAGGAGGAGGCACGCAAACATTTCTCAGGTTCCCATGGCATCGTTGGCAGCGAGAAGGTTGTGGGGGGAGGCGAACATCCACTCGACTCACAGCCCTGGGATGGACAGATGGACGGACGGATGGACAGAGGGAGGAGCGGCAGCCCAGCGCTTGAGGATGACGGAGGAAGGAACTCGGGGCAACACTCGCTCAGACACACACGGACGCTGGCGATGGAGGACATGAGCCCAGCGGGCACAGGGGTGTGGAGTGCCCAGGCAGGCGGGGGCACCGGGGCTGCTGGCTCTGGGGAGGGAGGGAAGGAGCAGGTGCAGCCCCATGACCCCCGGCACCCGTCTGTCCTGGCTCCTGGTGCGGCCAGCGCTCGGCCCTGCCCGGCTGCACCCTGCGCTGGGGACAGACTCTGTGGCGGGGCCAGTGGCTCTGCGGTTTTGGTTCATTTCTTTGCCAGTGGGCCAGGGGGGCTGGGGGAGCCGGAGCTGGGCTGGACAATGACTTGTAGTTAGAGAATGTGGGCTAGTTATCTGCTGTCTGGTTTAATTGTTTGGAAAGTGACTTGTGTCCGTGCTCCGGCCAGGAAACCAATTGTACTCGGTCTCTGTCGCCACCAAAATAGCGGTCTTCAACCAGTCTGTTTCTCTCTTTTTTTCCTTCCTTTTTTTTTTCTTCCCCTTTTGCGTGCGTGCGTGTATGTGTGTGTGCGACCTCTTCATCTGATGTTTAATAATAAAAGGGATGAACGTTACTACCTGTATCTCTACTGCCTTGCTTTTAGGACAGAGGGGTTACCATGCTTGCCGGGCAGCCCAGCATCATGGGGGGAGCCGGCGTCGCAGCCTCCCGTGGTACCCAGCTGCTGTGCAAGGGGGACAGAACAGTGGCTGCTTCAGGGTGTGATTCTCTGCCAGGCTCAGCGTAAGCAAGTCCCAGCCCACCCTGGTGGCACTGCCCCATCTGTGCTGGCTGGAGCAGCGTTGGTGTCCATGTCATAATCCATCCTACAGCCAGCCTGGACTGCAGCGAGTGTCCCGTGGTGTGGGATTCTGTAGCACAATGGCGTAGCCCGGCGTTCCTGGGCGCTGCCAGTACCTCGGGTTGCTTTCTGCAGGGTTTGCTGTGCCTCAGGCAGACTTGATCACAAGGATCTATTGGAGGAGATGGTGAAGGTGTGTGTGAGGGGGAAGACCTCCAGGACCAGTGGGATGGTTCAAAAGAGGCTCTAGGAGCTGGAGGAGGGTGATGGTGCTGCTAGGGTCATGCTGTCTCTGCCACCATCCCAACCAGTGCGGCAGAGTGCTGCTGGTGCTAGTGCCTGGAGGGCTACTGCCACTGACCCCCAGGTGCCTCCTGCTGGGTCTCCCATGCACACGGGGATACCCTGGATTGATGTCATGCTGTGTGCTTCTACCTGAGCAGGACTGTGGCACGGCTGACACTGCGCCTGTGGCAGTGGTGGGCTGTGAGCCCCCAGCTCCCAGGCTGTGTCCCTGCCAGCCTCAGGCAGCATGTCTCCCATGGTGGGCTGAGCACATCTGTAGCACCAGGAGATGTGTGTTGTGCTCTGGGCTCACATCCCCTCTCACAAGCCCTTGGCACAACACTCTGCAGCCTGGCAGGAACAGGCATCCCCCCATGTCACTGGCATCCCCATTTCCCCATCCTAACCGGCAGGACAAGGCTCAGGGGCTCCCCCGACCTCACACGTCCCACTGCCAGGCTGCCACCACTGCCCACCTCCTCCAGGGCTGTCCAATTCCCTGTCCCCAAAGCCAGAGCCACACGGCTGCTGTGGAGAAGGTGCAGGTTTAATGCTGCAGTCCAACCAGGAGCAAGCCCCTGTGATAATGTGCTGCTTGGAGTGACTGTGCCCAAACCAGAGTCCTGTCCCCAAGCCCCCAGGCTCAGCTGTGCTTGTTGATGTGGAGGGAATGAGCATGCACAGCCTCCACAAAAGCACCCACGTGCTCAGGGTTCATGTCGGGGTAGAGGCCATGGCCCAGGTTGGCAATGTAGCGTTGGGTCCCGAAACCCTCCAACATCTTCTTCACCAGCTCACCAATCTTCTCCTGTAGGCACAGTAGAAAACCATGTGTCAGTCCCATCCCGCTCAGGGTACTCCATCCCCGCCACTCCCCAGCCAGCCTGGGGGGCCGCTGGGACACAAACTGGAAGTGCAGGTAGGGAAACTGAGGCAAGAGGCCTTTAATGCCGGCTGGAACTAGTCCCCATTACTGACAATGTCCACGACTCACCTTGGGTGCGTAGAGAGCACAGGGATCCAGGTTCCCTTGCAGAGTGACATCTTTCCCTGTCTGTGCACTGCAGCAGGGAGGAAGCAGGTGAGTAGTTGTACGTGGTGCAGAGGCTGGGGACAGCCAAGTGCCTGCAGTTGCACTGCAGGGCACATGGGCCCCTCAGTGCAGCCCCTGGTTGCTGTGAGCTCCACGTAGCATGGGGGCCCAACTGTTCCCATCTCTGGAGCAGAAATCTCCAGGCCTGGGATGGCCCAGGGTGGAGGAAGGGGTCAGGGTACCTGCGCTGGGGTGCTGCCCAGGCACCCAAGTGCTGTGCCAGGCTCTTACCGAGCTTCCTGCGGCCGGATGGTCCAGTCGAGACCGACCACCTCGTAGCCGGCGTGGGCCAAGTCACGCAGTGCATAGTGTGCGTCCTTCGCAAAGATGATCTGGGGAGGGAAAAGATGGGCAGTAATGCTGCTCTGGGTCAGGCCCCTCTTTGCAGGCTAGACTGGGGGAGGCAGATACCAGGGGATGGACCTGTCTCCAGAAGCCCCCCCGTGCCAGGGTCAACCCAGGCAGTCCCAACTCACCATGGGCACCAGGGGCAGCGCCTCCTCCTTCAGCTTGCTCTTGACAGCCTGGGCGATGTCATGGATGTACGGCAGGGCGAAGTCCTCAAACTGCTCTGGGCCCAGGTGTCCCGCGTGGGACTCAAACACCTGGAGCGCCTGCCAGGGACACAGGGCTGGGAGAGCTGCACCTTGGTCTCTCCTCCTTCTCCTCCCAGGAGCTAGACCACCTCTGCACCCCGTCCCCCATCCCTGCCCTCCTGCCTGGACCTGTCCTATGTCCCAGGACACACCTGTGCTCCAGCAGCCACCTGCCCCACCAGGTAGTCAGTGACAACATCAGCCAGCAGCCGCAGCAGTCGATGGCTTGCCTCGGGGTGACGGTAGAGCCAGCTCTTGGCCTTGGCCATTGTAGTGGAGCCACCGCCTTCAATCATGTACGACATGAGCGTCCACTGTGCGAAGTAGAGAAGTGGAGTGAGGAAGGTGATGAAGACGGGAAAGGACGTGAGGGGCCAGTCACAATGCTGAAGGTAAGATCTGTGAGCATCCAAGAGCCTGGAGCACAAATGCTCCTGCACTGAATGTTCACCACCCCTGCACTCCTATGGCACCCACAGCTCTGGGGGCATCATGGTTCGTGCCACCCCAGAGGAAAGAAGCAGAGACACCCAGCTGGGAAGTCACATCACTTACAGGAGCGCCAGAGAAGCCGATGAGGGGCACCCTGCCCTCCAGGCTGTGTCGTGTCAGCGTGATGGCCTGGAAGACATAACCAAGCTCCGCAGCCACATCCACCTTCTGTCGCAGTTTCAGCAGATCTTCCACCTCCTTTATGGGCTCTGTGAATGTGGGCCCTTTGCCAGGGACCATGACAACTTCCATGCCCAGCGCCTGGGGACGGGGGAAGATGGAAGAAGCAGGAATGGGGTGGCCCTGGATCCAGCCCCATCCCCAGGTGCTGCTCCCCATCGCCAGCTGTGGCTCTCACCTGGGGCACCACCAAGATGTCAGAGAAGATAATGGCAGCATCCAGGGGGAATCGTCTGAGTGGCTGCGGAAGGGAAGCAGCAATGTCAGTGAGGGGCTTGGACCTCCTCCCCATGGAGGGCTTGGAAAGCACATGGCACACTGGGGTCCCCAATGCCTGCACAACTTACTGGGGCCACCCAGGGTGGCCAGACCCACCCTTTCTCCCAGTCCCCAACTGGGCACAGACACACAGACCCCCTCCAGGGGACACTCGCCTGCAGCGTCAGCTCACAGCACAACTTGGGGCTCCGGCAAGTGGCAAAGAAATCCTGTGCTGCCCGGGTCTCCCGAAACTCTGCAAGGGACCAGCGGGAGCGTGATGGGGTGTGTGCTGGGCCCCCCTCGCTGTTCCCCCCACACACGTCCCCCTGCTCACCGGGCAGGTAGCGCCCCGCCTGCCGCATACACCACACCGGGGTGTGCTCCGTCTCCTCCCCGCGTGCTGCTCGCAGGAACGTGTCGTTCTTCAGCTTGGGGAAGCCCTTGGGGCTGCGGACAGAAGAGCAGAGATGGGTTGTCACTCATGGCGGGGCTGGGTGCCCTGACAGATCCCTGCAGCTGGGGCTGGGGGATGCCAGGGCTGGCGGCTCGTCCCACTCCATGGCCTGTGACCACAGAAAAGGGCTTGTGTCCGGCTGTGACAAACGTGACAAAAGATCCCCATCATGGTGGGCGCCTTTTCCTGCACAGGACGGCAGAGCCCTCGCCGGGGACAGGCGATGCCCGGCCCAGGGCCCTGCAAGATTAAGTTATCAGGAGCAACAGTTGCTCCGGCCCGGAGAGATTTGGGGCCAGCGGGGCGTGGGGGCGGGCAGCCCCTCCGCCGGCGTCCCCGGTCCCTATCGGTGCCGTGCAGCCCCCGGAGGCCCAGGCACCCGCCGAGGCGGCAGCCACATGTCCCCAGCCTCCCCGCCCGGTGTCACCGCCCAGGCGCTGCTGGAGCCCGGCCTGCCGGGGCACGAACGGCACGGTCCAGCTGCGGCGCCGCAGGGACGAAGTCCCCGGGGCCGGCAGTGACTGCCCTGCCGCACCAGCGGCCCCGCTGGTCCGTCCCGGTGAGCGGTCACTGCTCCCAGGGCCACACCAGTGCGGGACCGGCTCCCCCAGCGCCACCCCGGCGACCCTGGTGCCAGAACCGCATCGCCAGGGCCACACCAGCGTCCCCCGCACAGGATCCCAGTGCCAGCGCAGGGCTCCAGGCCCACACCAGCGTCCCCACTGCAGGCCCCGGTGCGTATTCCCGCTCACCGCTCTGGGATCACCTCGGCCCCGGTTACTCACAGGAGCTTCTCGCCGTCCTCCATCCTCCCGCGCCGCTGCCCGGCCCCTCGGCTGCCTCCCGACGCCCCGCCCCGGCCCGCCCACCGGCGCTGCCATCTTGCCGTAATCCCGCCTTTCCGTACGCCGCCATCTTGCCCCACCCTCTCCGTGCGGCACCATCCCGCCCAGCTCCCCGCTGCTCCGTACGCCGCCATCTTGCCCTGCGTCCGCCCCATTGGGCGCCGCCATCTTGCCTTGTCAGCGGGCGGGGTTTGCCGTAAACCCGCGAGTAGCGACCCCGCCGGTGTCGGGGTTCGGCCGCTGCCCGCCGTGCCCGGTGCGCGATGCGTGCGGGCGGGGAGGCGCCGCACCAGGTGCTGGGCCGGCTGCGGTTCCTGCTGCAGTGCAGCGAGTGCTTCCGCCGCGCCCAGGCGCTGCCCGCCGCGCTCTGCTACGTGCCGCGGGAGGTGCAGTACAAGATCTGCAAGGACCCCGCCGCCGCCAGCGCCGCCGCCCGCAGCCTGCTCAGCGTGTGGGACAGCCCGGGGCCGGCGCGGGGCGGCAAGCGGGCGGCCCGGGCCACCATCGAGGTGCGGAAGGGCGGCTGCCTCCGCGCCACCGGCGAGGAGTACTGCAACGGCGCCGGGCTCTGGGTCAAGCTCAGCAAGGTAACGGCGCGGGGGGCGCCGGGAGGCCGCGGCGGCCTGTGCTGCCCGGCCAGGGCCCCGCTGACGGCAGCCGCTGCCCCGCAGGAGCAGCTGGAGGAGTACCGGAGCGGCTGCGAGCTGGAGGAGGGCTGGGTGCTGGTCTGCAAACACGCCGACGGCGGGGACCGGCTGGTGCCGGTGGAGTCCACGGAGCGGATCCAGCGGCAGCAGCAGCTCTTCGGGGTGGACTATAAACCCGTCATCAGGTGCGGGGCCACCGCTCGCTCCCCCCAGGCCGCCCTCCCCGGCTCCCCCTTGCACGGCAGAGGGCAGGGGGTTCCCACGCCCACTCACCCCGGCCCTTGGCCCCGCCTGGGCTTTTGCTGCGCTGACCCTCAGCCTGCTTGGCCGCTTCTTCCGTGTCAGTGAGGCAATGGGGACGCCAGATGTGGGGTTAGCTGAGTTTCGCTTGGTCACTGTGCTCACCACCTGCCCGGTGGAGCGTGGGCTGGAAGAAGCAGAGATGGTCAGAACGGAAAGGGTGGTGGATGATGCTGGAGGTGATGGAGGATGGAGCATAGTGGGGCTTTAAGCGCAAATCTTCCTTGACCACCATCTCCTTTTCCTGTGATTTTCTCACTCTCCGCTTCCCTGGGTTGTTTCAGATGGGAGCAGGTGGTGGATCTGACATACTCCCTGCGCCTCGGAGCAAAGCCCAAGCCCATGGAGCAGGATGAGGCCGCAGTAGAGAAGCTTCGGTACGTGCTGTTCCCCAACTTCTGCTGTGGTTGGGTGCAAGCCACTGCCTCTCCTGGGCTGCTCAGACGGCCGTCTCTTGCAGACTGGGGGGAGGAGGGGGGTGACAGGCAGCGAGGATCAGCTCTGCTCAGTGCAGACTTGTCCTAGATAAGCCTCCAGAAAGCAGGAAACAGAGCAAGACCAAGGCAAGCGGGACATGGACCTGCCTTCCCTGACCTTTTAACTTGGCTGTCCCTGACTCTCCAGACCTGTTAACCCTTTTTCCTTGGTAGGTTTGTGCCCCCAACATGGACTTATGAATGTGATGAAGACTTGGTGCATTTCCTGTATGACCACATTGGGAAGGAGGATGAGAACTTAGGCAGCGTCAAGCAGTACGTGGACAGCATCGATGTCTCATCCTACACAGTGAGTCTTACAGGGGGGTAAAGGGAGAAGGCCGGGCCAGCCTTGCTGTGCCATGGGGCTGGGGAGTGTGGGTCATGCTTGGTGTGATGCTCTGGGCTGGGCTGTGTTTGAGGATGTGGGAGAGAAATCTGGTCTCAGAGGGGAGCATCATGCAGTGTATTGTGTAATGTGGCCCCTGGAGCGGCTGTGGTCTGAGAAGCAAATGCTAATATTAGCTACTAAGCTGATTTTAGGAAGGGTTTGGTATTCTGCACAGTGTGTATGACCCCAGAGCACCACGAAGGGTCAGCCCCAGTGTACTGTGCAATCTGTACTCCCTGTGTCTACCTGCAGCCCAGCAAAGGGAACAGGCCAGTTTGACGCCCTCTGGCTCTGAGATTCATTATGAGAGTAGCCACTAAGGGGAAGTTAGTCCTACCCTTATCTGATTTTCATTTCATTCAGTACTCTCTTGCAGGAGGACTTCAATGTGTCATGCTTGACCGACAGCCATGCCGACACATACTGGGAGAGTGACGGGTCCCAGGGCCAGCACTGGGTGCGGCTCAACATGAAGAAAGGCACCATTGTCAAGTGAGGCACCTCTCCCCTCTGCACTGGTTCATGGGTGCAGTGGGCCCTGCAGCCCCCACTTTCTGCATGAGTCCATCATGGCCCAAATTTGCCCAGCCCTCCATACCCCTCGGCCCTTGCTCAGGCTCTGGGCTTGAAGGGGTCTTAGCCAGCGTCATCACAGGTACCCAGGGGTCCCAGCAGTGTCTGCGTATGCTTGATACAAGCGTGGCCAGGCTGCGAGGGCGAGCAGCAGTGGATGTTCAGATGCAGAGCTACTTTCTCCTCATTTCATACTTCCTTTTGCAGGAAGCTCCTGCTGACAGTGGATACCACCGATGAGAACTTCATGCCCAAGCGGGTCGCCGTGTACGGGGGTGAGGGGGACAATCTGAAGAAACTGAACGATGTCAGCATTGATGAGTGAGTGGATGGAGGTGGGGAGGGCAGTATGACTTAAAGAGCCCAGGGCCTTGGGACAGGCGTTTTCCATCTCTGAGCTGTGGGTTCACTCTGCCTACGATAGCAGATAGCACAACCATCAGGGCTTTCCTGGTGTGCTTTGGGGACCAATCAGGAGCAGGTCGCCCAGACCTGAGGCATCAGCAGGTTCAGGCATTCAACATGGGCCACATTCTAGGCAAGTGGGTCTGGGTTCTTGCTGTAGTTCTGAACGATGCAAACCCTCTTCCCTTAAAAGTGGCCAAGTGATTTTCGTCAGGGTGGGCAAGGGAACAGTTCTGCAGCCCTTGTCTGTCATGTTTTTGTAGGAGCTACATTGGGGATGTGTGCGTCCTTGAGGACATGACAACACACCTGCCTGTCATCGAGATCCGGATTGTGGAATGCAGAGGTAGGGCTGGGTGTTACGGCCATATCCATAATGCACCTGGAAGATACTGTACAATCAGATTTTGTTCCCATGGATTGTACTTGGTCCTGCAGGCTGTTTTCAGACAAGATGGGAACCTCCTGGGTGACCCGGAGGTCTTCAAGGTCTCTACTTTCATCTCGTTTTTTTCAACCTTCAACTTTTTTTTTCTTTCCCCTCATATAAATCTCCTGCTTCTTCTTCCCAGTGGAATTTCAGGCTCTCAGTGCCCAGCCTCAGAGTTGGTGGAGCTGGTCACATTCCTAATGCTTTTACGTATAGACTTAGCACGCTGGAAGGCATGATTTCTCATGGTCCTAGCATATAATTTCTGGTCTTCCTTGACAGATGATGGGATTGACGTTCGCCTCCGAGGCATCAAAATCAAATCCTCCCGGCAGAGGGACCTGGGGCTTAGTGCTGACATGTTCCAGCTGCCCAATTTAGTGCGCTACCCTCGCCTAGAAGGGACAGACCCTGACCTGCTGTACCGACGGGCTGTGCTCATTCAAAGGTACTGTGTGGAGGTGGGGACAGACAGTGGGGTGGCATTGCCTGCAGGGATTGGTGTCATCTCCAGCACGAGTATGGCTGGAAGCTGTAAAGCTATGTGAGTCCTCTTGGGACAGGCATCCCAGACCCTGGAGAAAATAGCAGTCATTTGGGAACAAAGTGGGCTCTCTGGGGTAGCTACCTAACACTTTAAAAGGAATCTTCCAGCTCAAGTTCAGAGTGTTTTGTGTGCTGCAAGTGCAGCACATCTGTGTGGGGCAGGTGCATGCAGAGTCCATTGCAAGGGGTGGGTGATAACTACAGTTATCTCCCATGGAGTGGGAATTCAGTACCAAAGACCCTGTAATGTAAAAGACCACCCTGGGTTGGGTTTGGATCAGCTGTTGCTTTTCTGCTTGTGTCCAGGGATGTCTGGTCTGGAATATGCTCGTGCAGATCCCTGTCCTTCCTGTGTTGCAATACCTTCTCCTTTGGGATTTAGGTTCATCAAGATCCTGGACAGTGTCTTGCATCACTTGGTGCCAGCCTGGGACCACACTGTTGGCACATTCAGCAAACTCAAGGTGAGCGATTCCCTCTGTCTCTTGTGGGGCCTCAGTCTGACAGAGCGATTGTGCTTGGGCTGTGGCAAAGGAGGCAGTCGGTGCTCGTTACCTTTAAAGCAGCTCAAGGGAAATACCTGGTTGAGCTCAATTCCTTAAAGCTGTGAAAGGTGATATTGTTTGGAGACTAGTTTCCTGCTAAAACACTGATGTGGAAACACGTAGCTGTGGGGTAGCAAGTAAAATCACACCAGAGCACTTCACCTTGAAAAGGACTTGGACCATAGCAGCCATGGGCATGTGAGCTGGACACGCATCCCCTCTGAGTTCTCAGCCCAGGACACTCTGTTCCTGCACTTGCTGCCAGCAGTTTTGAAGCTGGCTGTGTCCAAACAGCAAGGCTTTTACCAGTAACTTCTTGCTGGCTTTAGTAAGCTTCTGATTTTCATCTTTCTCATAAGACCGAGCTCGTTCTTCCAGTTTGATTTCCTTAGATCCTCTCCTGAAATACACGTGCTGGGCATTGCTG